>NC_080073.1:1200000-1541666 GCF_949987535.1 Balaenoptera acutorostrata
CCTCATAACGTCCCCCAATGCAGGGGGCGGGAGGGGATCCTCCTGCCTCTTCAGGGGTTGTACTTGCTTATTCCCAAGGCGCCCCACTCAGAAAACTGGATGGTCAGAGAATCATCCACGTCCACCACCCTCTTTACTGCCAAATTTTATGACTTAAAAAAATTCCCCTGGGGCTTCCCTGGTGGCGCAGTGGTTAAGAATCCGCCTGCCAATGCAGGGGACACGGGTTTGAGCCCTGGTCCGGGAAGATCCCACATGCCGCGGAGCAACTAAGCCCGTGCACCACAACTACTGAGCCTGCACTCTAGAGCCCATGAGCCACAACTACTGAGCCCACGTGCCACAACTACTGAAGCCCATGTGCCTAGAGCCCGTGCTCTGCAACGAGAAGCCAACCCAATGAGAAACCCGTGCACTGCAGTGAAGAACAGCCCCCGTTCACCGCAACTAGAGAAAGCCCGCGCGCAGCAACGAAGACCCAACGCAGCCTTAAAAAAAAACAAAAAACCCCAGCACATGTGTCACCAGGCCTGCGGGTGGGACCGTGAGGCTGGCTTGGACCCCTTCCCCATAACGAGAGCGGGAGCACGCCGGGCTCTGCAGAGTCCAAACCCAGCTGCCGGAGGACTTGTTTCCTCCTCCCTGGCAGGGCTCCCACAGCGTGAACAGTGTGCAGCGGGGACAGAAATAGAACAGAGCCAGTGAAGGGGGTCTAAAACTTCACAGAGGGAACTAGAAATAGACCTGTCGTTTGTAAAACAGATCGATAATGCCTATCTCCCGGGCCTTGTGAGGAATGATTGAGAGAATTTATGGAAAATAACCCAGCAGGACGCAGTGGGCAGCCAGGCGTTATGTAACAGCCAGTGCTGGCAGCTGGTATTTACTTTGGCCAGATACTGGTCTAAGTGTGCTGGGTGCTAGCTCACTCAGGGCTCACAACCCAGAGGTGGGCACTGCTAGATTCCCCATTTTACAGATGAGAAAAGTGGGGCCCCGAGAGGCTAAGCAGCTCTCCTGGGGTCACACAGCTGTAGGTTTTGAACCCTGCACGCTGGGCCACTGTGGGACCACATGATAAGGGGAAGACACCACGTGACCATGTCCAGATGTGCAGTCAGGTGGTGTCCCGATGGCCCTCGCCCAGAGCAGTAGTGGGAGACTGCAGACCAGCTACGGAAGGTCTGCTCTGAGTCGATAACCCTGAGATAAGCACAGCAGGCCCTTCGTTCCCCCTGACTTACTGGACTTAGGAGTACAAAGCGGGGCTGAAGGCCTTGAGTAACCCGTGGTGCTGCCTTCCCAGAGCCTCCAGAGCGGAGGCCTGGCCTGCCCGCTGCCCATGTGACTCCTCCTCCCGTCTGGGCCCCCACTCCCCACCGCCCTCCCTCCTGCTCTGATCTGACCCTGGTCCTCCAGGCCAGCTGCTCCTGCCTTCCCCGCTGGAGAGCATGGCCGGGTCCCCAGAGTGCACGTGTAAGGCGTGGCCGGCGAGCCCCTGTGAGGCCCTCTTCCACTTCCTCTCGATGACGCACATGCCCTCCACCCAATACCAAGATGCTCCCAGAAACAGAAGACAAGCCGAGCGGAGACCACCGAGCTTCCCCACATCCCTGCGTTCTGAGCTGTACCCCTCACCACGAGCTTGCTTCCGGGTCGCCCAAAAGGCCAGATCTAGAGAGCTGAAAGCTCATCCTGCGCACACACATGCCCTGCAGACAGAGCCGCCCGCCCCCCTTCCCCTCTGGTCTGCGTGCCCTCCTGGTTCAGAGCACCCTGCAGCCTCCAGGGTGACCACTGTCCAGCCGGAGCTCATGTCCACGCCCTGATTACTCCACACCCTGGCAGTTGGTTATGCTTGTCTCTAGGCTGGAGGTGTCTTCTGCATCTCTTAGCTGCCCCAAGACACAGAAGCGGAGAAACTCTTATCTGCTGAGTGAGGTCAAGTCACCCTGCTGAATGAGCTCCCTGCTTACTGTGCCCCCAGGACACCCCGTGGCCCACTTAGCCCAGCACTGAACTCCTGAGGCCAGGAGTTTCTTCCTCACTTCCATGGAAATCCTTCATGCTGCAACTGGCTCCATCTGCTGAAGTTCCGTCCTCGTGGGAAGGAGGGGCCAGGGCCCCCGTCCTTTCGAGTGCATTGTGCCTGGGGCCACTCAGGGGGCCACGTCCACACATCTCTCTCTATGGAGATCGACAGCTACAGACCTGGCTTTAAGATACTCGTGCTAAATCAATCCATTCACTTTATTTTTATCTCACAGACCAGTAACATTGCAGAAAAACACAGCTGTGGTCCACAAACGTCCTTCTGTAAGACCTGACGGGAAGGCCACAGAGAAAACCTAGAGTCACCAAAAATGGGTGAGCTTTAAAAATCAGCTCTCCCTGAGTTCGGACCCCATCTCCGCTATCTGAGCAAGTCACTCAGGTAGGTACCCGTAGAAAGGGAAAAGCCATCCCTGCCTCACAGAGGTGTAAATGACGATGCCCTCGAGATGCCCGCCCAGCGCATGGTGCACGGCTTCCTCTCCCTGTCAAGCCCGTGGTGGCACTGCGGGAGCCAGGCCATCTGAGAACACGCCAAGGGTGCTTGCACTTGCAACCACTGCTCCACACAGCCATGTGGCTGCCAGGCAGGTCACCTCCTGGTCTTCCGGTCGGGGCATTCGGGGTTTTATACACATAAGCAGGCCCACCTGTGCCCCATATGGACCTAAACCCAACAGGAGGTCACGACGCAAGCCATTTTGACATGGGAGCAGTGCTGATGACTGCCAGCCCACCCAAGTCTGCAGGACCTCTCCACTCCCCTGGCTGCCAGCCAGACACAAGTCTTCCCGGCTCCCACCAAAGAGATAAAGCAGCCGAGGGGAAGCAGGCATGCAGCAGGACGACAGCCGCCCGGGACCTTGGCTGCTTCAGCAGCTCTCACTGCGACCCACGCACGTCCACGGCAAGAAGGGCCTGGCTTGGCAGATTTGCACGACGGGGTGCTTTCAAAAACCCCACTTAGCCTAAATCCTCATATGCCAACGTTATTAAAACATTAAAAAAAACAGGTAATGTGTGTGTGTACGTTATAACATAAATATAATTTTATTTTAAAAATGATAAGAACGGCATATTTTGAGCGCCTGTGTGCCAGGTGTTGGGCTCTGCACTCTGTATGCACAATCTCATCGCCCAGGCTGGAAGAGCTCTGGATCTCCTGGAGCCTTTTCAGATGTCAGTTTATTCCCTCTTCATAAGTGCCCATTCTTATTTTATAGAATGTTTTATAGCCAAGTCTTCCTGGATCCTGTTGGAAGTTACTGGAAAGTTTCTAAATTTCTTGCAGCAAAGCTACCTGATAATACATTTCTTCGAGTCCTCAGAAGGATGCCCTTCTGTGGAGCTGCAGTCTTTTGAGTTTCTGGTGATTTTCATCGTTTGCTCATCCTTTTTGAAAAAGGTCAAGATGTGCCCAGTGTCAAGAATTGAGGGGCAATTGTGAGGGTCCTGCCCAAACCTTTTAGTCCAGATGAAGCAAAAGGTGCGGAACTACCCCTAGGGAGCTACCAGGACTCACAGGAGGAGGAGTAATTAATGTTCCTGGTGAATTTATGAAGGGACAAAGGCCACCAAATCTCCACAAGTATAACATGAAAAAACGCACACACCCACACCCACACACATAATTTACGTAAGTTTGAAAAAGGAATATGGGTCATTTTGAAAAATGGAAAACTACAGACAAGCATAAAGAAAAATAAAATCCATCCATAATCCCACCACCCAGTGATACTGTCAGGAACATTATATTTCCTTCCAGGTTCTCCCTCTCCACAGACATAAAATTTTGTTTTTCATTATTTGTAAGTTAATTATAAATTTATAATTACAACCTACAATTGTAATTATGGTTTATAATTGTAATCACACTTACGTTCCACCTTGGACCCTTCTTTTGATTCCTCAACGTCTTTCCATGAAGTTTCCTGCAGGAAGTGCAGCACCACCTACTTCCAGAGCTGCTGTGAGTGAACGGACAGAACGCCTGAGAAGGCCCCCCGGCACTGCACCCACACCTGGGAAGTACCCAGGAAATGGTTAGACGATAAACACCCCTCCTGCATCCAGAGCAGACATCACTAATCAACCACAGCTCCCTGTTCTGCTGAACCCAGGAAGCCTGAGCCTTTTCAGCTCCATACTCTGGACTCATACTGTGTTCCTACCCTGAGCCCTGGTTTTGAAAAGGCTGGTTCTGAACAGCTTCAATTCCTAATTCCCCCAGGATGATGTCACCACCACCTGGAGCATCAAGGCTCTCGCATTCTGTGGACCTGCAGCTGGTCCTTCTGCATTCAGCGCGGCCTTCACCAACGAGTACCATGAAACCGCTGCACATAGGTTCCAAAATCGGGGTCTGGCCTCAAATTCTCTCGCTAGGAATCCAGTAGATGGGAGACGTCCCAGCAGAACGACAGTGACGGGGCTGGATTTAGTTTGAGACCAGGGCTCCTCGATTCCTGGGCCATCAAAGGAACACTGTCACACAACCCTCCAGACAGCAACACACGGAAGCCGATGGTGCCCCAGGAGGTGTCACAGGACACCTGGGGCAGCCACTCTTCCAGCACGGACCCCACTCAGCAAAGGCTTCCCTGTGCAAGGATGATGAAATCCCAAAGTTGGCCTGCCCTGAAGTCAGTCAACTCGGAAATCACAGGCCACACCTAAGGTGTGTTTCCATACAAATGTGCAAAAGCAAATCCAGCATCAACCAGCTTGAAGCAGAGGGGGATGGACAGTCTGATGCATTTTTAACCCGTAAGTTATCACACTGCTAACATCTCTCTTTGGGCACTTATCACATCCCCCCGGGCCACCCGGATGCCGGCCTTACCTAGGCTGCTAAGGTGATATCTCACCTAGTCTGCAGAGCCCGTGGGCTCCTGCGACTGACAGGTGTGCCTGCAGTCAGGGCCAGCAGGGAGCGGCATGCGGTGCCAGCCCGGCACCAGGCACGGGGGGTCCGCACCAGCCTCGCCCCCAGCCCCACTGTCCTCGTTTCTCTGCAGAGGACGTATCCCCAGACTGCTTTCCACTCTGCTTCCAGCACACGCACTCCTGGGTCTCTGCCAGCTTCTCCCGGCTGGCTCCCCTCAGCCCTCCGCCCCGCGTGGCTGTCCCCGAGAAGACCTGGGCCTGGCAGAGCAAGGCTGAGGTTCCTCCCCAGCCCACAGCCTTAATGTCCGCAGGCAAAGAAAGGTGTCTCCAGGAAGCACAAGACCACCACATCTCCTAAGTGATATGTCTCTTGACCTTTCAAGACTCGATCTAGTCTTGCTCTGCACACAGCCTTTTTCTGAGCTGGAAGCCCTCTGAAAGCAGAACCCTGGGGCAAAAAGACTGAGATCTGACACCATCCTTTTATTATAATTGTCTCTAACTCCTTACTTACATGCCTACGATTTTATGTATTCTGACTATCACTAATATCCTAAAATATGCCGGCTTAGGAAAACAGTGTACAATTGAAAACAAGACAAAATGGGACTTCCCTGGTGGCGCGGTGGTTAAGAATCCACCTGCCAATGCAGGACACGTGGGTTCGAGCCCTGGTCCGGGAAGATCCCACATGCCGCGGACCAATGACGCCTGTGCACCACAGCTGCTGAGCCTGCGCTCTAGAGCCCACAAGCCACGACTACTGAGCCCGTGTGCCACAACTACTGAAGCCCGCGTGACTAGAGCCCGTGCTCCGCAACAAGAGAAGCCACCATGAGAAGCCCACGCACCACAACGGAGAGTAGCCCCTGCTCACTGCAACTAGAGAAAGCCCACATGCAGCAACAAAGACCCAATGCAGCCAAAAATAAATTAAAAATAAATAAATTTATTAAAAAAAAAAAAAGAACCACGCCCGGCACAGAGCAAGCCGCTCACTATGTTGACGGATTCCATCAGCTTTGAAGGAAAACTTGCTCATTCCAGCAGAGGGTAGTTTGGGTTCAGGTGGGAAGTTCGATTTAGGCGAAAAGACAGGTGCGTACTCCTCGCCGGCCCCCTGAGCCTCCGGCGCTCGAGGTGCATCCTGGGCGCACGCCACAGGCAGCCAGCCTCCAGCTCGGCCTCTGCTTTGAGCCCCAGGCCCATCTCTGCGGCCGCGCCGGCCACCCCTGCAGCCTCTGGACATGGAGTCCCGGGCCTGACCCCCCGAGATGGGCCTCGCCTCTCACGTGCGCTCTCTCCACTCCTTCTGCTACCACCCCCGGCCCCCGTTCCCCCAGATCGAGGATCACAACAGCCTCCAACTCCACACCCTGCCCCCAGCCCTCCCACTCCAATCTGTGCCGACACAAACCCCAGCTTTCTGTCGTGCTGACACCTGCACCTTTGCTGGGTCCTCTCCCCTGCCAGGCCCCTGCCCGGGCTCTGCACCTCTGCCTGTCCTAAGACGCTCTGCTCCGGGCCCTCCCAGGGTGCTCCGGCCACGGCGGCCCGGGGAGGGCATGGGCAGTCAGGGCGGCCACAGGGAGCTGAGGCCATGGACGACGCGGCCCAGCCGGGGAGCGGCCAAGAGACACCATGGGCAGAGCAAGCGGATGGTGGGAGGAGTCGCAGAACCACAGGTAACAAGGCTCAGGACGAGGGCCGGCAGAGTTCCCACGAGGGAAGGGACAGGCAGGGCCACCTCGGACGTCGCCAAACACGCAGGGCAAACCGTCAGGGACCGGGGGCTCCGAAGCAGCTGGAGGGAAGGAAATACGTCTGGGACTGTCCAATTACCCAACGCCATACCCTTCATCCCAGGAGACTCTTCCCAGGAGCCCTGTGACATAAGTAGCCAATTTTGCAAATGAGAAAACTGAAACTCAAAGAGCTGAGATTAAGGCACTAGCGATCAGAAGAGTCAGAAGTAGAATCTGGATCCACCTGACCTTGAACCTGTGCTCTGCCCATCCCACCAGGATCCCCGAGGGCCCCAGCTCATGGCTCCAGCCCTCACCAGCATGGACCTACCCGCCCCTTTTGGGGGGGGGGCGGCGAGAAGATGAAAGAGACTATGCGTGCGGACTGCATTTTGCCAACTGTATGTGACCAGCTACCAGCCTCAAGCCCTCTCTTAGGGCGAGATGGGCAAACGAAGGGGAGTGAAGGACGAGTGAGATCGTGACTCAGCCTCTTTACTCTTCCCTGTTCGGTGGCCGACAGCTCATCTCCCAGCTAGGTTACCGGCAGAGACAGTGAACTGGGCTTCTTGGAAGCCCCCAAACCTCTTAATAACTGTTATTAAATGAATAAATGACCACATGCCTGCATGATAATAATGAACAGAGAGCACTTCCCTTGCTTGGCCCGGCACTGACATCCATGAAAGAGGAGAGGTCTTCATGGCAGACGCAGATCCACCACCCCAAACTCCACTCCCCTCTGCAGAGGAACCAAGTTTGACCTGGACACATGGCTGCCAGACACAGACCACAGTCCCCACCGTCCTTGCAGCGAGATGTGGCCACACGACCAGCTCACGCCGCAGGATGTGAAGGGAACTGATGTATGCGGCTTCCACAACAGCCACTTGAAGACAATCTGCCCGACGCACACTGGCTTTCTCCTTCCCATGGTCTGGAGCCCAGGCGGCAAGGACCCAGCTGTGGTCACTGGACCACACCCTCGGAGGGTGGGGCAACAAGGCGGGAGGGACTTGTGCCCTGAGCGGCTGTGTGGACCCCTGGACTAGTGATGGAGAGAGACACAGACCTCCATCTTTCATGAGCACCACGTTTCTTCTTCACAACACTTGGGCTGAACCCTAACAAATGCAGACCCTCGTGTACAAGATCCCTCACACATGCAGGCGCAAGCTGATGTGGGTTCAAACCCAGGCTCTGCTTTTCCCTAACTGCAATGGTGGGCAAGTTGCTGAATTCTCTGCTTCCTCCCCTGTGAAATGAGGATAACACAGGACCGGCAGTGCAGATGACACAGCACACACACCACAAAGCTGGCTACTGTCAGCGTAGTAGAGTGTTCTCCTGCCAACAGCCCCGTCAGTCACCCTGTGCTGGAGGAGGCAGGTTTTATGTGGGTCCCATGTGGTCAGCCACTGTCTTCATGCCCCAACTGATATTACTGTCCTCACATCCATTTTAATGCAAGATCCTAACAAGCACAGTGGTAAGAACTGCAGAGCAAAGTTCTAATGCTGCAAGTCTCCTCCAGCATGTTTCCCAGAGCATCTATTTCCTTTAAAAAAAAAAAATCTATCTATCCATCCATCCATCCATCTATATGCAGATAGACACAGTCATATTTCTCCCTAGAGAAGACGAAGCCCCATGAAAGGGTATATCCATCTATCTATATGTAGACAGATATATAGACATAGACATATTTTGCCCTAGAGAAGACAAAGCCCCATGAAAGGGTCCATCCATCCATCTATCTGTATGTAGATAGATACAGACATAAACATATTTTTCCCTAGAGAAGACAAAGCCCCATGAAAGGGTCCATCCATCCATCCATCCATCCATCTGTATGTAGATAGATACAGACATAGACACATTTTTCCCTAGAGAAGACGAAGACCCGTGAAAGGGGATGAACGGCTGCCATGACTCCACCTGTAACACCAGGTGGAGGAGCAACAGGACCACTTGGCACAGTCCAATGGCCGCCTGGCTCTCAGCCCCTCATTTCTTCAGTAACAGAGACTGACTGAGCGCTGGGTTTCTGGACCAGGCTCTGGCTTAGGCTCTGAGGACACATCTGAATTAGATAAAGTCCCTACCCTGGTGGAGCTTCCCCTCCAGGGCCAGAGACAGAATAATCAGCAAATAAACATATGCCTGGTCACATTAAGGCACCATGGAGAAAACAGTCAGGGTTAGGGGGCCAAGGGCCACTGTGCTCCACCCCTCACAGTGCAGAATTGCTTCCTGCAGCACCAGACACTCCAGACACACCAGGTCCAAGACTGCGGTCAGACATTTTCCAAAGAAGATGCATGGATGACCAACAGGCACATGAAAAGATGCTTAACATCACTAGTCATCAGGGAAATGCAAATCAGAACCACAATGAGGTACCACCTCACACTGGTCAGAATGGCCACCATTAAAACACCTACAAATAACACATGCTGGAGAGGGTGTACAGAAAAGGGAACCCTCCTACACTGTTGGTGGGAATGTAGATTGGTGCAGCCACTGTGGAAAACAGTATGGAGGTTCCTCAAAAATTAAAAATAAAGCTACCCTATGATCCAGCAATTTCACTTGAAAATATATCCAAAGGAAATGAAAACACTATGTCCAAGAGATATCTGCACCCCCATGTTCATAGCAGCATTGTTTACTGTCGCCAAGTTATGGAAACAACCGAAGTGTCCGTCAGCAGATGAATGGATAAAGACGTGGCCTATATTGGGCTGGCCAAAAAGGTCGTTCAGGTTTCGCCGTAAGATGTCATGGAAAAACCCAAACGGACTTCTTGGCCAACCCAATATATACAGTGGAATGTAATTCAGCCATAAAAATTGAGGAAACTCTACCGTTTGCAACAATATGGATGGACCTTGAGGGCATTATGCTAAGTGAAATAAGTCAGAGAAACACAAATGGCATGTGCTCTCACTCATACGTGGAACCGAACAACAGCAGCAGCAGCAAAATAAGAAAACTCTCAGAACAAGAGATCAGATTTGTGGTTATCAAAGATGGGGGTGGGAGGAGGGGGAATTGAAGGAAGGGGGTCAAAAGGTACAAACTTCCAGTTATAAGATAAGTAAGTCCTGGGATGTGACGTACAGCATGGTGACCACAGTTACCACTGCGGTACATGGTACAGGAAAGTTGTTAAGAGAGCAGATCCTAAGAGTCCTCATCACCAGGAGGGAAAAAAAACTTGTTTTTTTGCATCTATATGAGATGAGCAATGTTCACCACCCTAACATGATAATCATTTCTAAGCCCTTTAAGTCAAATCATTATGCTGCGCACCTTAGGCTCATACAGGGCCGTGTGTCAGTCACATCTCAATAAAACTGGAAAGCAACATCAGCAACAACAGAAAGAGTCTGGTCGGAGAGGGTGTCACTAACTCAGCTGCCTGCCTTACTGCTGCCAATAAAATGCAGAAACCACCAAATACGGGGCCCTCTGAGGTACCCAGCAGCTGGCAGTTCCAGTGCCCAAAATGCAGTGAGCAAAAGTGGCACCTGGATGCCCCGATGGAGATGACTCAGCCCCTCCCACGTCAGCCCCCTCTCCTATCATCTGCTAACGGTGCAGCATATACGTCAGTTCCAGTGAAGCAAGGTAGATAATTGCCTTCCATAAACCAAGTTCGAAACTGATATGGAAATTATTATTCCTCCTGCCTCAAAGTAATTTCCTACGCTTTGGGGGATGCAACCTCCAGGAATGATTTATCTTCAATCGCAAAGCAGTTCCGAACTGTAAGGGGCCAGGAGATTAAGACCCTTCATTAACATGTGTGATCTCTTCGGAGGCGTCTTCTGGCAGCCGGGGCCCTGCGGCTCTGAAAAGGTTCTCGTGCCAAAGGGCTCCTCAGGGGCCGCTGTCGAGATCAATATTTGGAACTGGCCTTCTGGGAAATCACTAATGGTCTGTGGAAGGCACATGGCATGACTCTTAGGATGGTCCATTAATGAAGAGCTTCACAGCTGTCCCAAGATTTCAGAAAAGGGAAGCCAAGGGCAGATACTGGTGTGACTGACGTGGTTTCTGCGTGAAGGAGCTCTGAGCTGTCTTCAAGCCCAGGTCTCCTTCTCCCTGCACAGAAAAGGACCTGTGCTTGCTCTCGCTCCCAACAGCGGGCCGCCGCCTGCAGGCCACGTGGAGGTGCCCGAGGGGTGCTCTGGCCTCCCACTGCTCCCCTGCCTCCTCCCAGGGGCCAGCCAGATGCACAGCAACGGTGATGGAGGCACCCATGCCATCTGGGACGCTCCTGCTGCAGTGTCATGTTCCACAGAAAAGAGAGTGGCAGGCTCTCACGGGGACTCGTGAACGCAGGTGTGTGGTGTGAACATGCGTGCCCCTGGAGATGCCAGACCACCAGTCTCTGGAAGGGAAGGGGCAAGCCTCGACGTTTGCCAGTTGGTGCAACGCGTCACGGGGGTGGGGGGTGGCACGCCTGTCTTCAGGCTCCCAACCTGTGGGGCCCCCGTGCGGGCAGCGCTCAGGCTGAACCGGGGAGGGCTGGAGGCCCAGCATCGAGGAACGGGAACGTGCGCAGAGCGACGCTACTACTGCTTCATCCCCCCCATTCCGCCCTGAGCGCGGGGAGCCCTGGGCAAGGTGCCGGTCTGTCTGAAAGAGATCTCCAACACGACCCGCCTCCGTGTTCAGGACAGAGAGAAGCCACAGGCCCAGGCTGGGGGCAAGCCCGGGGTACAGCTGGGATTCAGCGCCAGGGTTTTCTTCTGTCCTGTGGTCACCTTCCACTGATGGCACCTGATACTGGGTTTCCATTTCCCGAGTTAGAATAACCCTTCCTCTTAAAATAGCTTGCCAGTGAAAAAGAAAGTTGAGTCAAAGAGAACAATGAGGAAAGGATAACTCAATTCAGACAGCTGCAGCCGCCACAGCGCTGGTGGCCTGCGGCAACGAGGACACGCAGGGTCTTCCTCTGACAGGGAGGGGGTCACCAGGCCCCTCTCTCACCACCGGGCATTTGAAGACTCACTGAGAGCAGAGATGGAGGAGGCTGGAGACAGAACTGACCCGCACGAGAGGTGGACATTTACTAGGCAAACCTTCAAATGGTCCTGGAGGATGAGGAGGCAGAAAGCCCCACTCCCGGTGAGGCAAGCACCAGAGCGAGCCGCGGGCAGCAGAGTGCTGGATGGCAGGTGGACACAGAGCCCCGGGCCGCCTCCTCACTGGACAGCAGGCTCACGTCCAGACCCAGGTCAAGGTCACCTCAGCTCGAAGCCGCCCCAGCAGAGTCAGGCGATCCCCTCTGCTCACTGGCCACCTGCCCCTCATTTTCTCGCTTGCCTGCCGACTTCTGGCTTCCTGGAGGTGGGCCCTTGGCTCACTCGGCTCAGACCCCGATTCCTGTCACAGGCACCAGGTCTCTGCAGGTGGCTGAATGGTCCTAGCTCCTCTGGCGCCCCATCTGTAGAGCCAAGGGGCTGATAATCTTTATGGTGCTTTCCAGTTTCTCAGAATCCACGAATGTTAGCAAGGATTGTCCTGGGGTGGTCCGTCGTCCTAGCTTTCCACTCTTCCTTAATTTCTCAGTGTCTTATCATGAATATGTTCACAGAAGAAGAGAGCAAATTTTATTTACAAAGACAAAATTAAATGACCCAAGATGAGCGAGTCGGGGAGAGACTGTTCCACGAGGGAGAAGTGGCCACAGTTGGAGAGGCGCTAGGAGGAGGTGGGCGAGGGTCCTGGGGACCTCCGCCCCCAGAGATGACCCCTATCCCTGCCTGAAGGACGGAGGACAATGTGACCAGCACGGACTGCCCAGAGGAAGGCCCGTGAGTTCTCAAGGAGGAACCTCTCCTCAGACCCAGAGGAGACCCTGAAGACAGGGCAGTTCTATGTGGGCATGGAGGCAACACTTATTCTTAGAGGTTTTGCAAGGAACCGTGTTTGCAAAGATAGCTGCAGTGTGATTTTGGACCTGGATGAAACAGGAAGTAACGGGCAGAGGTAACAGGGATTCTTCAGGCTGAGAAGTGGCTCCCAACCTTCCTATAAGAATGTGCTCGGTCCCATCTTATGTAACATTAATTTTTTTTTTCCTGGAAGGAGAACAGCATGAACTTTCCAAGTCTGCAGATGGCTCCAAGTTCTTCTGGGTGGTGAAATGCCGAACGGATGGCAATAAACAATCGGGAATTTACTGAGAATGCAGGAGAGGTAAGACGAGCACACAGTGATGAATTTAAGGGAAGTGGTCACAATCTTACGGGCACAGAGCTCAGAGCTCTGTTATGACCCTGACGGGCAGCTACAGTCAGGACGGCATAATCAGAGCAGACGGTAGAGTTGGACGCGAATGGAGGTGGATGGACCACGGACCATAGGCTCACACCACGACCTGTCACTTCACCAGGGCCCCTCATCAGAGCCACCGTGCCTTTCCAAGCATCAGTCTCATTTATAAGGTGGGGTTGTCATCCCTACCTTCACCAGCTGCCATGAGCATTATAAACAGCGCCTGTGCACACAGCTGGGTTCTATGAGCGGCTCCGTAAGCGTCTGACATGGCAGAGCTGGGTGCTGGAGAGAGAACAGTGCCTTTAAAGCAAACAGATGAGGGTTCAAATCCTGGCTCTGCATTCATTAGCCCATGGTTCTCTGGGACCAGTTTCCACGTCAATAAAATACCAAGAATGATGCCAACCCGCTGGTGCGCTGTGTGATTCAGGGAGGTGGAGCCGAAGAAGTATCTAGCAAGGTGTCAGACTCGGGTGGGGGCCTTTCTGAAGACTAGTTGCCTTTCCTTTCCAAAGATGATGCAAGGCCTGAAGACACGCATTCAATTTTTGTAGTCAAATTTCTAACCTCTTTTCCATGATTATATTTTTAATATGGTTGAGATCACAGTTTTATACTTAAATTTATATTTTTTCTCTGTACCATTATATCTTAAATAACTTTGTGGGGGCTTCCCTGGTGGCGCAGTGGTTGAGAATCTGCCTGCCAATGCAGGGGACAGGGGTTCGAGCCCTGGTCCGGGAAGATCCCCCGTGCCACAGAGCAGCTGGGCCTGTGAGCCACAATTACTGAGCCTGCGCGTCTGGAGCCTGTGCTCAGCAACAAGAGAGGCCGCGATAGTGAGAGGCCCGCGCACCGCGATGAAGAGTGGTCCCCACTTGCCACAACTAGAGAAAGCCCTCGCACAGAAACGAAGACCCAACACAGCCATAAATAAATAAAATAAAAATAAATTAAAAATAAAAAAAACAAAAAATAAATAACTTTGTGTCATTAGTTTTTTTGGTAAACATTGTTAAAAATGTTTGCCTAACATTCTTTAACTCATTTCCTTAGGTATTTGCATTTTTTGGTAACAGCTTTAATGAGATATAATTCACAGATCATATAATCTGCTGTTTTAAAGTGTACAACTCAGTGGTTTTTAGTATATTTACAGAGTAGCACAACCATCATCATAATCAGTTTTAGAACATTTTCATCACCCCAAAAAGAAACCTTGTATCTTTAGCTATCACCCCGCAACTTTCCCAACCTCTGCCCCAGCCCCTGGCAACCACTAATCTACTTCCTGTTTCCACAGATTTGCCTATGCTGGACACTTCATGTAAATGGAGTCATATAATATGTCACCTTTTGTGCCTGGCTTCTTTCACCTAGCATAATTGTTTCAGGTTCACCAATGTATAAGTATTTCATTCCTTTTTATGCCCAAATCATATTCCATTGTATTGATACGCCACATTTTATTTATCCATTCATCACTTATAGACATTGGATTGTTTCCACATTTTGACTATTATGAATAATGCTGCTATGAATATTTGCGTACAACTGTCATCAGGGAAATGCAAATCAATATATGTATATATTCTTTTTCAGATTCTTTTCCGTTACAGGTTATTACAAAACATTACAGTTTCCTGTGATATACAGTAGGTCCTTGTTTATCTATTTTATACATAGTAGTGTGTATCTGTTAAACCCGAAATGTTTTTGCTATATACCTAGGAATGGAATTGCTGGGTCATATGCTAACAGTGTTTAACTTTTGGGTAACTGTCAGACTACCTTCCAGAGTGGCTGCAGCATTTTAAATTCCCTCCAGCAGTGCATGAGGGCCCAGATTCCTCCACATCCTCACCAATACTTGTCACTTTGTCTTTTTTATTACAGCCACCCTGGTGGATGGGGAGTGGTACCTCACGTGGTTTTCATTTGCATTTCCCTGATGACAGTTGATGCTGAGCATCATTTTACATGCTCATTGGCCATCTGTATATCTTCTTTGGGCAAATGTTACTCAGGTCTTTTGCCCATTTTTTTGATTGGGTTGTCTTTCTATCACTGAATTACAAGCATTCTTTTTATGTTCTAGATACAATTTCCTTACCACACAGATGATTTACAAGTATTTTCTCCCATTTTGTGAACTGTCTTTTAGTTTTCTTGACAGTTTACTTTGAAGCACAAAAGTTTTTAATTCTGATGAAGTCCAATATATCAGTTTTTTCTTTTGTAACTTGTCCTTTTGGTGTCATATCTAAGAAACCACTGTCAAATCCAAGGTCATGAAGATTTGCTCCTATGTCTTTTTCTAAGAGTTTTATAGTTGTAGCCCTTGCGTTTAGGTTTTTGAATATATTTTTGTATATGGTGTGAGGAAGAGGTCCAACTTCCTTCTTTTGCATGTAGATATCCAAGTGTCCCAGCAACATTTGTTGAAAAGACTATTATTTTCCTATTGAGTTCTTTTGGCATTCTTGTCAAAAATCAATTAATCATAGATATACGAGTTTTCCTGGACTCAATTCTTTTCCATCCTTATGCCAATAGCACACTGGTTTGATTGTTGTTGTTTTATAGTAAGTTTTGAAATCAGAAAATGTGAGTCCTCCAACCTTGTTCTTCTTCTTCAAGATTGTTTTGGCTTTTATGGGCCCCTTGAGTTTCCACATGAATTTTAGAATCAGCTGATCAATTTCCAGAAAGAAGCCATCTGGGATTCTCACAGGGATTATATTAAATCTGTAGATCAATTTGGGGAGTATTGCCATGTTAACAATATTAAGGTCTTTCAATCCATGAATATGGAATGTCTTTCCACTCATTTGGATTTTTTTTAACTTCTCTCAGCAACGTTTTGCAGTTTTCAGAGTACAAGTTTTGCATTTCTTTTGTTAAATTTATTTCTAAGCATTTCTATTCTCTCTGATGCTCTTTTAAATGAAATTGTTTTAATTTCATTTTCAGATTGTTCACTGCATGTATATAGAAATACAATCGATTTTTATATATTCATCTTGTATCTTCCAATCTTGTTGAATTCGTTTATTAGTTCTAATAGTTTTTAGTGGATTCCTTAGGATTTACTATATACAAGATCATCTCATCTGCAAACAGAGATAGTTTTAGTTCTTCCTTTTCAATCTGGATGCCTTTTCTTTCTTTTTCTTGCCTAACTGCCATAACTAGACCCTCGGTACAGTGATGAATAGAAGTGGTAAGATGGACATCCTTGTCTTGTTCCTTATCTTAGGAGAAAAGCATACAGTCATTTATCATTAAGTATGGTATTAGCTTGAGACTTTTGTCATTGTTCTTTATCAGGCTGAGGAAGGTTCCCTCAATTCATAGTTTGTTGGGTGTTTTTATCATGAAAGTGTGTTGGATTCTGTCAAACACTTTTTCTGCATATACTGAGATGATCATGTGAGTTTTTTTTAATTCTACTAATATAGTGTATTGTAGTAATTGAGTTTCAGATATTAAACCATCCTTGCATTCTGGGGATAAATCTCACTTGGTAATATTGTATAATCCTTTTTTCTGTTGTTGGATTCAGTTTGTTAGTATTTAACTGAGGATTTCTGCATCAATGTTTATAAGAAATATTAGCCTGTAGTTTTCTTTTCTTGCATGTCTTTGTTTGCTTTTGGTATCCCGGTAATAATGGCCACTTAGAATGAGTTGGGAAGTGCTTCCTCTTCTAAGAAAAATCTGTGACTAATTAGTATTAATTCTTCTTTACATGTTTAGTAGATTTCAATAGTGAAGCCATCTGGGCCTGGGCTTTTCTTTGTGGGTAGTTTTTTTGCTTATTAATTCGATCTCATTACTTGTTATAAGTCTATTCAGATTTTATTTATTTCTTCTTAGGTCAGTTTTGCTAGTTTGCATCTTTCTAGAAATGTGTTCACTTTACCTAAGTTACCAAATTTATTGGTGTACAATTGCTCATACTATTCCTTTATAACTTTTTATTTATGAAAGATTGGTACTGATGTTTCCTCTTTCATTTCTGATTCTAGTAATTTGAGTCTTCTCCCTTTTCTTCTTGATCAATCTAGAGATGTCAGTTTTGTTGATCTTGTCAAACAGCCAACTTTTGGATTTGTTTATTTTCTCTATGGTTTTTCTATTTTCTACTTCATTAATTTCTGCTCTCATCTTTATTATTTCCTTCCTTCTGCTTGCTTTAGGTTTAATTTACTGTTCTTTTTCTAGTGTCTTAAGGAGATAGACTGGTCCTATAGCCACCTCTAGCTACAAATAACACTGGGAAGTGAGAATGGTTTTAATCAGGTGTAAATATTCCAATTAGTCCCCCCCTCCCCACCGGGGACAAAAATCAGTAAGAAAGATGGAGGAATGGCTAGAGAGAAGGCAACTACTGGGTCTGCACAGTACTGACAGGGTTTGTCCCTGGTATCTCCCACTCTTGTGTCTGAACCTGCCTCAGGCCAGCCGGCCAGTAGGGTTTGCTGAAACCAGGTGGTCTTAGACACAAGACATCAAGGCAAAGGCAACTTCAGACAGGCTGGGGCATCTACCATGGAATCACAGAAGCAAAAATGTGAAAAGTCAGGATCCTCATCCAAGTTGAATCATGGAAGATTTACCCAATTAGAGGAAAGACTCACAGAGGAAAGATCACGTGAAGACACAGCGAGAAGGTGGCCATCTACAAGCCAAAAGAGAGCTCTCACCAGAAACCAACCCAACCAGCACCTGGATCTTGGACCTTCAGCCTTCAGGACTGTGAGAAAAATTAATTTCTGTTGTTTAAGCCACCAGGTCTATGGTATTTTGTTATGGCAGCCCTAGCAGACTAATACAAGGGCCATTCAAATTCAGGCTCCTGTGATTCCAAACTCTTCTTCTGCCATGTACCGTAGACTATAGCTTCCAAAGACTTCCTGTCGTTTTCAGAACATACCTCCATGCCTGTGTGAAAGTGGTTCCTCCAACCACATTCAAGGGCCGGCTTAAAGTCACCTCAACTTTTCCCTGAAACCACCCCCTCCCCCCGAATAAATTGCCCTCACAAGCAAACTCCCACGGTGCTTGGAACTGTCTCCCTGATAAATGTGGGGAGATGTCTTCAAAGGCAGACAGGGGGCTGTTTCATTTCCATAGCTCCAAGCCAGAATGAGACACGGCATGCACAAGATGTTCAGAAAGAACTCATGGGATTGGAGGTCTGCAGTCAAGCAGACCCTGGGTTTCCATGTCGCTTTGAGGACCCCCCATCGCTGTCTACCACAGCACTGAGTTTACATCTGGAGCTCCGTTAACGCCCACTGAATCATCCCCCACATCAAGAGGAAGCTGACACCACTCCAGATTCTGGTGTCCACGCTGACTTCTGTGCCAACACGGAAAACACTGTCTGCCGTCCTGCAGTTCCCACTTGTAGGTGTGTCTTCACACACAGACCTTTACTTCAAAGTTAAATTGGCTAAAACCCAGCCACCTAGTATCCCAGGGGATCACCTGTAGGGAATGTTCCCATCCTAGGTGTTACTAACTCGTTCATTCATACTTCTGGATTTAGGTGCTGCATTTCCTGCACAAACAGTTAGCCCCTCTGACCTACACTTGATGGAAATGCTCTGTTCTTTTCCTAGAAAACCATGCCAGAAGGGATTTTGAGACTCATCTAGCCCAATCATCTTACTCTAAATACGGGAAGTTCATTCATTCATTCAACAAACATGTTTAGATCCCTTAGTTTGTGCCAGGCACAAAACTCTATAAGGGGCACGCACTAAGGAAGCATGAATTCTGCCCTGGAGAAGCTCACAGGTTGTTCTACCACTATGAGATGCAAAACACACCAGAGTTACATAAAATACAAAACCCTCCGGGAACTTGCTGGAAGGTCTAATTGAGGGTACCTTGTCTAGAGTCACTCAGAGGCAGAAATAAAACTGGTTTTACACTGGTTTCCCAAATCTCAGCACAAAAATCTTTTCCATTGTTGAATGTGATAGATTCAACAATGGCCACAAACTATCCTCCCCTCACCTTGCTCCGTGGGTGCGTCCCCACCGCCTCCGGGCTGACTGACTTAGACATTTGCAAACTCGACACAAGCAGAGACTTGGAAAGCACATTGTTGCTCACGAAACACTGCCACCCTAACGGCCTGGGAAAGGAGGACAGGGGATGTGGGGAAGAACAGCCGTGCTCCCGCCAACAGCCTGCCAGGGCCAGACACCTGAGACCAGCAGCCCCCCGCCAGCCGCCAGCCCTGCGCAGAGACACATGGAGAGCCCAGCCAAGACTAGCACAAGGACTGCCCAGCTGAGCCCAGCACAGGGCACCAACCCCCTGCCACTGCAGACGCGGCAGGTGCCAGGACGGCCCTTGTAGCACAAGCTCATTCTGTAGCACAAGCATCTCCACACACCCGGGCCCGCAATTGGGACCGAAGGAGAAACACACGGCAAGGACTGAAGCCACTGAAGATGGGACTCTGAGAAGTGGGTGGGTCTGTCTGCACTGGCCCCCAGCCTCCCTCTCTAAGAGTCGTTTGGTCCTCCAGCCAGTCAAGAGTGACACCTCAAACACTGTCACAGAGGTCTCATGTGACATTAAAGAAAGTATCTAATTTGCTAACTATGTGTTATCTCAAAAAGAATTTCACCACCAACGGCTTCCCCATGACTTTGTAAACTAAGCATCTACAGAAGTTTATCATGGAGTTTGAAATCTCACTGAAATGGAACTGAGTTTTAACTGTTAAGGAAAAAAAAAAGTAAAAACCTGGAGTCTGGGAAAAGCACACAGCCTGCAACATGGGGAGAGAGGTCAAGGTGGAGTTTATAAAGGTTACTGCTTTGCCTCTGGTTCTATGTGACTGATGCCGGCCAGGAAGGTGGAGGGGAGTAAGGAAGGGTGGTGAGTAACAGACATGCCCACGGTCCCCAGAGCTCACCAGCCAGACGGTGGAGGCAAAGAGGACACACATCTCATTACTGGGTGCCAGGCGCTGACCACCCACTGATGTCTAACCGTATAATCACCTGGGGGAAAGGTGAGAAGACCGACACACTGGTCCAGTGACGGCCCCCACCCCGTCCGTGTGGACTCAGGCTGGTCCTGGGGCCTGGCTCCACGGCCTTCGCCATTCTCCGCTGCACCATCCGGCCGTGCACATACCGCTACAAGAGTGACTGAACGGGAAGAACAGAGCGGAGCTCCTAAAATGTCTAAAGGCAGCGCTTCCTAAGCGGGGGCCTTTCATCTCTAATCCAGCCGCCGTGGACAGCCTGAGGGAAACTGGCCTGCTTTGACCAGGAGAGCCTGCAGCTTCCTCCCTGCCTTCCAGCTCCTTCTCTCGCCATTCTTTCTCCCACCCTCCCCCCACTCCACTCGGGGCCCCTACCTCCTCTGATTCTTCTCCTTTGTTCCCAGAGGCCTCCTGGGCTCCTCCTCCCACCTCTGGGTCTAAGTCCGTCTCCTGCGTCCTCCTGAGGTCCGTCTGCCCCTGCTCCTCAGCACCCCCTGGGCACCGCATAGGTGCCCACACACTCTTCACCACTGAAAACAGAACCACCAGAACAGAGGCGTGGGAGATGATTCCTTTGGTGGGGGCAGGGGGCGGGGAGAAGGGTGGCAATTAGGACCTCTCTAAGCCGGGCCCCAAGCCAGACATTTGTTTAAACGCTTACTGGGAAGGGCTGATCTGTGCTTTAAACCCACAAGAGGAAGGTGTGGGAGCAGCTTCTGAGAGACGGGGTGGGGTGGAAGAACTCCGGGATTGCCCTCTGGCCCCGCCAGCCCCCCATGACCGTGCTCACCCTCTGAGCCACCTCCCCCGCACATGATGAGCTTGCACCGAGTGCTGGGGTCACGGGCCGCCCCGACCTTGACAGTCTGGGGGAGTCTGTGACCCACCGTCCTTTCTGGGAAACGGCATATACTCGCACATCATGATGGCAACAGGTCCGCAGACTCCACCCCCTAAACCCTCCACCAGCCGCGGGAAGCCCCCAGGGAGGACGCACTGCCCAAACCCTCCTTCTGTTCTGCCCCTCCTCTTCCTCCCTCCTCCCCACTTCCTTCCAGAAGGTTAATGAGAAGAGCTCCTTTGAACCTTTCTGAGGAAAGTGAGAAGCTTTCCACCCCTGCATACCAGAGAGCCTGCCGAACGCCAGAGCAGAGCCTGATGGCCAGCAAAGTGCGGGAGGGATGCCTGCCGCTAGACGCAACAACATGACACAGAGCAAGCTCCTCTGGCGGCCCTCCTCCCTGCACCCCCCCCCCCAGGAGTGGACCAGGCCCTCGATACAGAGAAAACGTCACCCCCAGTCCCACTCGATGGCCACCACTGCCTCCCCACCCCCACCCCAGTGAACAAGTCTTGTGAAGTGAAAGCACCTCCTCCAACAAGAGACTCGGCTGACCCTTAATATGGGACAAGGGTCATCCTGTAATCTCAGCTGCAAAGATTTGCACCACTAAGGACCGTTTCCCCATTGACACAATAACCCATGTTTGGCTGGCACTGGGGGACAAAGTGCACCTGGGATCAGCATCTCTACCTAAAAGGTGCCAAGAGACAGACAATGGTGAACATGGCTCTCGTTCAGGAAGCAGCTTATTTTGCTATTTTTTTTCTTCAACTCCACTGCAAACAAAGCCAGACTTGTATCTGCAGAACATTCTTATAGCAACTGGAAAAAATTATCCCTTAACGTAGCTGTTGGAAAAATCAACTGCAAGAATAGCAGCGGCCTTTCCTCTCGCCATCAAAAGATCTTTGCTGTTTGAAGAATCTTTAAAAAAAAAAAAAAAAAGCCCAGAAGAGATGCCCTATTTAAAAATAAGGCAGTTTGCTGTGCTGTAAGAAAGGCAGAAGCACCAGGAGGAGGACCAACGGCTCCTCACAAGAGGAAGGAACTTTTGGAAATTCTTAAAATAGGCAAGAGAAATCTGAAGTAGTACTGGAAGGCAGTGATCTGATTAAAAATAATGTCCTTGCTATAACACGCATAGTAAGGTCCATTTTCTCAGTGTCTACGGAGAAATTTCATGAGCCAACACATATAAGTCAAAGGTGGTTTTTGATTCCTCAGTGTGGGGAGAAGATGGAAGACAGGATTCCTTCCTTTCCTACCTTCATGCAATCAACCGCTCCCGCATTAGCATTTTACTGGTGATGCCCGCAGTGTGGTTCGTTTTGCGGCCCCGATACCGCTCCTCATTTTTCCTACTGGCTTATCAGGGATGCTCCAGCAAGGTGTCCCACAGCGCCTGGAGCGCCACATGTCCTCCTGTCAGAGAGCAGCCCCGGGTCTTCAGAGCGGAGCAATCTAAAGGTGTTCCCTGTGCGCTGTCACCCAGGGAGACACCTGGGAGCGCCCCCCGCCACCATCACCACCACACACGGTCAGTCCCCTGCAACTTGAGGTGCCACTACCACACCTGACTCAGCCCCCTTCACCTGCCACCTGGATGATGGCAAACACCTCCAGCCAGCTGGCTGTCGAAGTCACAAGCCTGACTGCACCACTTCCTGGCCTAACACCTTTCCATGGCTCCCCACCCCTTGAGGCTCAAGTTCAAGCCTGCAGCTTGGCCTTCTGGATCCTGGGTGCCTGGCCCCACCCATCCACCTTTCTAGCTTCACTTGGTTCCCTGCCCTGCACGCCCTTCTCACAGGTGCAATACCGCTCAAGGGCGCTGGCTGGAAGGGTGAGGAGGAGCTGAAATTCAGCCCACGCTCTGCTCACCAAACCTCACACCTGTGAGACCATGTCTACCTGGATGGGCTCCTTTGTCTAACTTGCACCAAGGTGTTGTGTGGCCAGCAGTGGTCCCGTCTCCAGGTACCTGCCCCTTGTATAATAACTATGCCCACCGCTTCCTGAAACACAGCGGCCTTTGCTCCTCTCTCCCCACCCTGGTGCCCAGCTCTGTCTGGGACACGCAGGCTTCAATAAACCAGGGTCTGCTAACCGACTTCTTGGGTGGCAGCATGGCTATGGCTAAGCGGGAAGAGTGGACACTCATGGAGCTGAGCCCTCAGAGCCTGCTTTCTTGCAGAGGCTCTGGGGAGCCCAAGAGCTATCCCAGACCCTCACAATCGGGGGAAGGTCCAAGGGGCTGGGCTGGGCTGGGCTGGGAGATAGATGCGTGGCGGTCCTCACACCCTTGGAGACCAAGAGAATGGAGTTCAAAGTGGCTACTTTTAGGGACAGTGAAAGAATGTGATTTGCTTGGCCCTGGGGATGTACCAACCAAAGGTAAGTGATTCGGTAACGCCTAGCCACACAGGCGGCAGAAGTTCAGAGGGGGTGGGATCATGAGGGCTGCAGGGGCCCACAGAGAGGAAGAAACACTCCAAGAAACACAGACCCCGGGGAACGTTGCCCAGGACACTGAACCCACACCGTGAGCAGCGGGGAGAAAGGCACCAAGTAACTGACACACAACCTAATTGGAAAGCCTAAGGCGGAGGAGAGGACGGGCAGATGCCAATCTGATCTAAGGGAACAGAATTTCCAGAGGGCAGGCGGTCGAAATCAAGTCCAACCAGATGATGGAGACTCTGCCTCTCCGTGGTCTGGACCAGGTTGGCCGGGAGGGGCCCAGCTCCTGGAGTCACAGATGCCACACCCAAGTGGTTGGTGGCTGATGGAAGGACATCATGAGGGTGGCAGGAAGGGAGGACGTTCTCTAGCATTTAACTACATCCCAGCTTCAGGGAATGGCTTCTTCTCCAGGTAAATATGCATAGGTGGGAGGAAGTGCCCTAAGACGTCATCGCCCGAAACTCCAGACACAGACTGCGAAGGCCTCGTGGAGAAAGGGAGCAAAGTGACCCAGGAAAGGGTAGGGCAGGGGTAGGGGATGTCAGCTGAGCCCTGCTCTGGTGAATGGGAATAAAGAGGGGAGGAGGAGTCTTGGCTTGTTGATTCTAGATCCACCGACAACAGCCACGGCTCTGAGAACACAGGGAGGTTCCGGAAACGACGCCACGCCACCCTCCTTAGTCCAGCCCCTGCCATGGGCCCCACTCCCAGCACCTTGTCACCAAAGGAAAGTCCTGACAACCACACCGGCTGAGAATGCGAGGGGGCAGCTTGGATGGGCGGAGCCGGGGAGGGGAGAGGAGGCGTCCACGGCGGCCAGTGGCCACGGGGTCACTGCAGGAAGGCCAGCTCCTGAGTGGAGGCAAGAAAAGAGAAGCGGGCAAAGCCACGCAGCCTGGAGAAGGGGCTCCGGGGCTCAGGTTGGGAGGCCCCTGCAAAGGTAGGGGCTCTGGAGCGTCCACTGAGGAGTCACCCAGGCATCTGCATCAGGCCGTCGGCCCGTGGAGGGACAGTGCTCTTTGAAACGGCCCCCTGGGCACACTGGCTGTTATCACCACAGAAGCTGGAGGAGAGCCTGGTCAGTTCCTCAGCGTTGGGCGGGGGTGGGGTGCTCCCCAGAGACAGCACACTCAGCATGGGGGGAGCCCCTGCTCGAAGGGGCATCTGGGCATTTATTCCACAAGTGTCTACTTCACACCGGCCTTGCGGACAGACAGATGGGCATGACCGGCCCATGCCGGGAACTAACCGCCCAGAAGGTTGCAGCTGTGCGATCACACAATTACAGCGAGCTCTCTAGCCATCCTGGTCCAGCAGAACCAAGGGAGGGCTTCTGTGGAGCCAAGTCATCAAACTGAGTATTGTTTCAGGCCCCCACCCCCGCCCCGGCCCCCCAACGCTGTTGCCCAGTCATTCATCCTGTGGGGCAGGATGGCTAAGTAATATTCAGAAGTTAATTCAAAGTTGCCCTTGAAGTGGACTGAGGGCCCCGTGGTGGACTGAATCCAAAGGTGTGAAATACTATCCAAGGGCACGAGAGACCACAGAGCAACTCAAGCCTCACCTGGGCTAGTCTCCACTACCCTGAAAACACCATCAGTGGAAACTTGCTGAAGAACCAGTATTTTACAATTCCAAAGTACCGAGTCTCGATAAGGCAGCCAGCCCCCAGGGCATCAGAAGATTCTGTTTCAGAATGGATCATATTTTAATCAATTTCCCACTTTTAATATATTATGAAAAAACAATTAGGAAGGATTAATTATTCTATTATTCTTTACCATAAGAAGTGACCTTCACCCTAACAAAAAATATAAGAATTTATCAGGAAGACAATACTTAGACGAAAGTCTGTCTTCCTTAGTAAGAGACTTGGAACCAGAGAAATGTGGACAAAATGCAGTTGGACCAGCTTTAAAAGAGGGAAAATAATGATAACATCTGCCTCACAGGTTGATGTGAAGATAAAATGGGATCACGTCTAACAGACTAGTCCAGACTCCAGAACACACGATACTCGATTAATATGAGATAATTCTGCTACACCTTAAGTACAACGTTAGTTGTTACCATAAATACTACCAGATGAGCACGAATCTGCCTTGGCGTTACCAAGCGTAGGCTTTAAGCCTCTGGTTCATAATGATTAAAGACCGAGCCTCTGGCCTGCTCTGTTAAAAACAGCATTGAGTTTGGACGCACACGTGGTAACAGCGATCCCAGGAATCGCCTTCGTCTTTCCCAGGGCCCAGTGTGAGGAGGCCAGTATTTGTAGAGACACAATTTGTTTCCATCAGCAGGTTAAGCCAGTTTCCCAGTGCGGCTGATGCCCATGACCCTGTGTCGCTCTGAGCCGCCTGCAGAGCTGGTCTGGGAACCCAGCAAATCCTCCGGGGGCTGAATGTTCTGGCAGGTGTTCTGAACAGGCCCAACTTGTTGACCAGAAATCCAACCCGTCCCAGTGCCAACTAACAGAGACAGGCACCGACCCCTCTGTTGGACACTGTCTGTAAGACAGTGGCTTCTGAGGTCCCAAGGGCCTCTGCGGGAAAGATTTTTTAAAAGGAGCAGAGAAAAGGGACATTTGCTGGTGTTTTCCCCACCGATTAGAGCAGACAAGACTCTGAGCTGACTGGGGGAAAGACCGTGGAGGACACTCCCTGGAGGGGAAAGGCGGAGGCCAGCGGTGTCCTCCCGCTCCTCGAGGCAGCAGCGCTGACCCACAGCAGCAAGAGGGCAGGGCTGCCACACTGCTATCTGCCAGAGCAGCTGGGCTCAGCTTCTCCGACAGGGACACGCTCCCTCACCAGGCGGCACAGACCTCTGCCCTGAGGCCCCCGCTGCGTCCTCACCACTCAGCCTGCCCTGACCCCTCCCCCAGGACGCCAGGATGCGGCATCTGTCACCGCGGGGGCCTCCAGGACTTTCCAACTGGTCAGGGCCGGTGGGGATATGTTTTAAGGACCCCCTGACAGAGGGAGTTTATTGACCTGCATCATCTCAGGGGGTGGAGGCTGGGCAGGTAGGCGGGCGGCCTCTCTTCCAAAGCCCAGGGCCCAGCTGCCTCAACCATCCACCCCCGTTCTTATTCCCATCAGCGTCCGCTGCAAGGTAAACACTGACCCCAAGAGACTGTCGGTTTAAACAACTGGGAGTGGCGGTCTGCCATCTCTAACGAGAGGTCCCCACAGTGCGACTCGGGGTGGAGACTGTGAAGACCACTCTCAGCCCAAGTAAGGGCAGCCATCGGCTTTCGCCCACCCACTCAGCACCGCCCCGCCCCATCTGAGGACCGCAGGGTCTCCCTTCCACCGACCTCGAGCGAGGACAACCTCCCCACTTAACCAGGAAAGCCCCCAAAGTCTGAGACTCAAACATCACAAACTTAGCTCCCAATTCTTTGTCCTTTTTTTGTATATTGATCAAATAATGCACTACATACCACGAAGTTGTTAGAAATTAAACCAAGAGTGTGCACTTGTACTGCCACTTAAGTCAGAATGGAGAATTAATGATAACGCTTGACAACCCCACCTCCCCGTCTGACACACATGCATATACACACACACTCTCTCCTCTAGAGGAAATCTTTAAGAAGGAGATGGCCAGACCTGTAGAAACTCTTAACTGCCCATTACAATAGCCGGTTTATATGGCTGCCCTGAAGCTATGATTTTAAACCAGGTCTTTAAAAGTCCGTATCTCTGCTTTTGTTTTTTAATGTGCAGCTACCTGGATTATACACACCTTGTTGAAAATGTAGGAGGAATTTTGTACCTGTAGTAGGGTTGGGTGATGACTGAAACATAAAGGGAGACATAATCCTATAATCCACACCACACCATACATGTCCCCTAGGAGACAAAAGGCCTGTGAAACAGGTAACATGTCCATGGAACAGAAAATGTTCACTTGTCACTAGGCCAATTGGTTACCGCAAATAATTTCTTTCCCTGAACAACACAAACAAGCAGGGTTTTCCCTATTTCGTACAAGAGGAGGGAAGCAGGAGACCAGCTGTCTTACTGTGTGCAGTCCCAACGCCTGTTTCTAATAGCAAGACAAATCCTTGATGGAAAATGTACAAAGTAATTGAGTTGGCAAGAAATCAGAAGGAAACACCCAGACCCCTTTCTTTCTGTTACGTATGTATGACACCTTCTGAAGCTCATACTCAAACAGGAAAAGAGAACAAAAGTTACTATATATACGTTATTTTGATTTTCTTATCTGATTAGGTGGTTTTCTATAATTGTTGGGTTGGATTTTAAAGGAATGCCTGTACAACAGGAAATCAACTCCAGTACAAAAAATAAAGTCATGTGGAATTTTTGAAAACTGCCATACGGTAGAATCCGTATCCTAGTTGTTATAATGAAAATAGAACGCCTGCTTCTTAATTTTAAAAAAAGATGATGTATAAATCTCAGTTCTGTTAGCCCGCTGTACCTGATGTTAAAATGGCACGTGAAGCTGGTCATGGAGAAAGTGGCCGCACAGGAGCTGCACACAAAGGGGGAGGGGGGCACGAACCCCCCCAGGGCACATCCGGGTAGCTCTCGGGGGAGACTTACCTGGGTGTGCCCGAGGGTTTCCAGTACCGGCAGAAGAGGTACTGTCCGTCGGCGTTGACCAGGTGAGGGAGGTCCTGGTACGGAACACTCTGCGGGGTCCGCCTGGGAGAACTTTCCTCCGGCATTCTGAAAGGATCTTCAGGTCCTGGGAAGGAAGAAGGACACATTCCAAAGTCAGGGATATGGCAAAACACATAGAGATCAGGAAGGAAACCTTGTTCAGAGTCAGTAACAATTTTTTAAAGCAGGTTAAAAACAAAAAACCAAAAACCTCCATTTCAAAGATTTTTAAAATACATATATATTTCTTAAGACTGAAAAATCCCATTTGTTCTTAAGAAAAATGCTCACTTTATTTTTTAAGTGCCTCATTACAGCTTTTTCCCCCTTCCCATCTGTGTTTATTTTAAGTCATTTCAGGAAACTTCATCTTACAGACTATTTTAGCTGTAATCAAGTGGAAATTGTAGTTAGCTCTGTGGGTATAAAGACCCAGCTGCAAAAGACCCATCTATCTTAAAATCCCCAAGGAAGTTTCAAAGGGGCGCGATAATGAGGTGGATGATAGTCCGATTAATTCCTCCTGTCTGAAATTCCAAGGATGCCATGACAAACCTGTTTCCATCACGTCCTGGCTTTTGCGGTCCACAACCACACAGCCTTGACAGTTAGAGCGAGGCAAACACGGGCTGTTCCCTCATCTCTGCGGTCACAGGGCGGCCTGCACAGCGCCCCACACCCCTGCTTCCCACCTCGCGCACTGGTTCCCAGATGCCGCCTGGGCTTGAAGGGTGCGGCGCCCTCTCAGCTCTCCGGGGCCGCCCTCCCTCCGCGGGGCGGGCAGCGGGCGCCTGCGAGCCTCCACTACTAGTTCACCATCACTTTTCCTAAACAAACCACTGAGGCGGGGTGAAGGGGGGCCGGGAGTCCGGCGCCCACTGCCCGGGAAGCCAGGGAACCAGCTCCGCGCTCCCAGGCCCCCGCACACGCACACATGCGGGTCCCCGAGGAAAGTCACCCGGGCTCCCGACAAACTTTGTTCCCCTCCCGTCTCCACCAGCGCGGGCAGCACAGCCCCGCGCTGTCTCTGGAGGTGCCGCCAGCTGCTCTGCTCGCGGACGGGCACGGGGACACGGAGTTGACGGGTCCAAGTTGGTTCGGGGCTGCTGCTGGGGAGCGGGGCGCGCGCGCACCGATGTACACACAGACACGCGCGCACTCGTGCACACGCGCGCAGGGGCGCGGGAGCCCACGCCGAGCCCGGACGCGGGGACGCGGGAACGCGGGAGCGCGGGGACCCGGGGCTGCCCCACCCGGGGACGGCGCGGCAGCCGGGGGCGGGGACGGGAGGCAGTTACCGGGGCCACGAGCGCCGCTGTCGCGTCCCTGAGCGCGGTCCTCGTCTGTGGCGGGCCAGGGCCAGAGAGCTGCGCGCCGCCGGCTCCGAGGAGACAGGGCGCGGCGACCGCGCCGCCACTTATCCCGGCTCTCGGCGGGGGCGGCCGGAGGGGGTGGGAACGCGAGAGGCGGCGCCGGGCCCACGTGTGCGGCCGGCGGACCCGCCACGCGCTCCTCCCCGCCGGCCGCGCCCCGGGGTGGCCGCGGGGGACTGTCACTCCCCTAACGGAGACGGCTCTCGGGAGCCTCCGCGGCGGGAGGACACGCCACACCCACGCGCGCACACACCACGCGCGCACACCCACCCGCACAGAGACACATGCAGGGACACACATGCACACAGACCTCCCCACAGACACACACACGTGGGCACCACACATACACGCATGCAAACAACAAACCGCACGGACACACACTCAATACACAAAGACACATGCGATCCACAGAGACACACAAACCCACATAACACATAAAAAGGAACAGACAGGCACTCAGACACAGACACCCCATGCAGACAGAGACACACACACATCACACACACACACACACCACACAGACACACACACACAGAAAGCTGGGGGGTTGGGGGAGGACGTGCACAATCGCCAAGAGGTAGGGTAGAGGCAGACAAGTGCAGGCCTTGCCCCAGAAACCCTCCCTGGGCGCCTAACAAGACCCCTGGGAACAGGGAGTTCTGAACAGCATCCAGTGCAGCTGGCAGTGTAGCTGGGGCACAGGGACAGCACTGGATCAGAGTCTAGACCACCTGGGCTCAGCATTAGCACCTCCAATTTGCCTGTGGGGCTTCGTCTCCTCACCTGCAACCCACGACTGACAATACCTCTGTCCCTGAGTGACAGGTGCCCCTGCTCACACTGACCTCGGAAGGCCTTCGCGTCCTTCCTTCTTTCACAAACAACTTTACACCATAGCAGTGTTGAAAAGAACCACTGTCCTCCAGAAACTCCCATCTCAGGGTCACACGTCTTGAGGGGGGAGACCCAGGCTGCTTAAGGCCTGTGCTCTAAATTAAGAAATACAACGAGAGAAGCCGTTGAGAAGCCGCTTGGGGGTAAGCGCTGCGGAGAGGGGTGGCTAAGTGACAGGACCCAGGCACGGCCAGTCCGGAGCGGCCGTCTCGGAGCAGAGAGCCCGGAGGCGGAGGCTGGCACGCTGCGAGCACCTGCATTAGAATTTATTCAAGAAGTGGCCACTGGGGTCCAATGGACGTTGTGGGGGACCCAAGGCCCACCAAGTCCCCTGTATGCAGCTTTCAGATTTTCCCAGCTCCAGCATCTCATGATTTTGAATACACACTCTGAAAGTTTGGGGGACAGTTTTCAGCAGAACCCCAGTGGAAGTGGTGCTTAAGAGCCTGAAGAGTCTCTCCTAGTTTGGTTACCAACGTAAACTACAGCACGGGGGTTTGGTCAGCGCCCACACTGGGAGTTAAGAGAGTGGGATTGCGCTGTTCTGTATCTGGCTTTTTTTTTAATTAAACTTTTTATTCTGAGAAAATTGTAGACTCGATTATTCAATTATATAAATGTAGATTCAATTCAGAAATAATACAGAGAGATGCTGTGTACCCTTTAATCCAGAGGTAACATCTTGCAAAACTATACAGGGCCATGTCACAACTGGGATATGGATGTTGACATAACCTTCCAACCCCACAAAGATCCCTCATGTTGCCCTCTTTTAGTCACACCCTCTGCTCTTCCACCCCCACTCTCCCCACACCCCCGGTAACCACTAAGATGTTCTCCATCTCTAAACTTCTGTAACTTCAAGAAGTTTTATAAACTGAATTGCACAGTGTGTAGCCTTTTAGGATTCGCTTTTTTCTTTCAGCATTTCCAGGTTGTCATGTAGTATCCTATGGGATGGACATACCACATGGTTTAACAGTTCACCAGGTGAAGGACGTCTGCATTGTTTTCAGTGTGTGGCTACTATGAATAAAACTTCCGTAAACATTCATCTGCAGGTTTTTGCATTTCTCTGGGATAAATGCCCTGGAGTACAATTGCTGGGCCCTATGGAAACTTCATGTTTAGTTTTTTAAGAGACTGCCAAAATGTATTTCCGAGTGGTTGTCCCATTTCATTTTCCCACCAGAAATGTATGAGAGATCCAGTTTCTCATCATCCTTGTCCGCATTTACTGTTGTCACTGTTTCTTTGTTTTCGTTTTGCCATCCTGTTAGATATGTAGTGGTATCTCATTGTGATTTTAATTTTCATTTGTCTAATGGCTCATGTTGAGTATTTTTTATGTACTTATTTGCCATCTGTATATCCAATTTACTGGATGCCTCTTCACGGCTTTTGACCATTTTCTAATTGGATTTTTTTTTAGTTCCTATTTGTTTTAGTTTTTGTTTTTACTGTGAGTCCTGAGAGTTCTTTCTATATTTTAGATGTTAATCATTTGTTGGATATGATTTGCAAATATTTTCTCCCATTTGTAGCTTGTCTTTTCATCTTGTTAATGTGGTCTTTTGCAAAGCAAAAGTTTTTAATTTTTATGATAACAATTTATCAATTTTTCACCTTATGGAGTTTGCTTTTGGTGTCAAGTCTAAGAACTCTTTACCTAGTACTACATTTGAAGATTTTCTCCTATGTTTTTCTCTTTATATTTTACATTTCAGCCTCTGATCTAGTCTAAGTTAACTGTTATATAAGGTGTGAGACTTAGATCAGTTTTGTTTTTTGTGTTTTTTGTCTGTTGATGTCCAATTGCTCCAGTTTGCTGAAAAGGCTTCCCCCGCCTTCCACTGAATTGCCCAACTTGTTAGATCTGTTTCTGGATTCTCTATTCTGTTCATTGATCTATGTGTCTGTTTCTTCATCAGTACCTCACTGTCTTCATTATTGCAGCAATCTAATAAATCTTAAAATTGGATAAACTGATTCCTCCCACTTTATGCTTATTTTATACATTTTTAGCTATTCTAGTTCCTTCACCTTTCAATATAAATTTTAGAATAATCTTGTCTATATCTATAAAAAGTCTTGGTAGGATTTTGATAGGAATTGTGTTAAACATGTACATCAATTTGCTGATGACATGTTTTTACTATGTTGATTCTTCTTGGTATGTCACTCCATCTATTTAGGTCTTCTCTGAGTTCTCTCAGTGTCGTATAGTTTTTAGTATACATGTTTTATACATGTTTTGTCAGATTTACATCTTTTTTCAAATAATTGTAAATGTCATGTATTTTTAATCTCAGTTTCCATGTATTCACTTCCAGTGCATGGAAAGACAACTGATTTTTGTAGGTTCATCTTGTATCCTCTGACCTTGCTGAACTCACTTAGTAGGAGGGTGTTTGTTGTTGTTGTTTCTTTTTGTAGCTTCCTTGGGATTTTCCATATAGACTATCATTATATTTGGAGTGAGTTTCTTGTAGGCAACGTATAGTTGGTTCATTTTAAAAAATTAATTCTGCCAATCTCTGTCTTTTAATTGGTATATTTAGAACATTGACTGTAACGACTGTTAAGTTAGGGCTTAAGTCCACCATTTTATTTTTCTGTTATTTCTTTTTCCTTTTTCTGTTTTCTTTTTCTTGCCTTCCTGTGGGTTACTGGAACAGGATCTTTTTATAATTGTATACATTTTTATTTATCTGTACTGTGTTTGAGTGTATTTCTTTGTATAGACTTTTAGTGGTTGCTCTAGTATTGCATATGTATATAGCATATATATATTGCATGTATATTACACATATATACATATATGTACACATATATCATGGTTCACTGATGTCATTTTACCAGTTCTAGTGAACTGTAAAAACCTAACATCTCCTTATGTCCCTTCACTCTCCCCCATTTATACTACATTTGTCAAATATTTCCTCTGTGTACTTTGAGAACCACATCAGACTGTGTTATAATTTTTGCTTTGACCATCAGATATAGTTTAGAAAACTTGAGAGGAAAAGTAAAACCTATTTTATTTCCATGTATTTTTGCTCACCATGTTCTTTCTTCCTTCCTGGTATTCCAAGGATCATTTTATCATTTTCTTTCTGTTTAGAGAACTTACTTCAGCCATTTTTTGAGGATAGGTCTGCTGGAAAAAAATTCTCTTTATTTTCCTTCATTTGAGAATGTCTTGATTTCCCCTTCATTCCTGAAGGATATGTTTGCTGGATATAGGATTCTGGTTAATAGTTCTTTTCTTTCAGCACTTGAAACAGGTTTTGCCACTCTCTTCTGGCCTCACGGAATCTGAAGAGATATCCACTGTCATTCAAATTGTTTTTCTCTTACAGGCAACATGTCATTTCTCTCTTCCTGCTTTCAAGATTTTTCTTTGACTTTAGTTATCAGAAGTTTGACGATGATGTGTCTTAGCATGGATTTCTTAGAGTATATACCATCTGAGGTTTGCTCACCTTCTTGGAGTCACAGCTTTATGTCTCTTGCCAAATCTAGGACATTTTCAGCCATTATTTCTTCTGTTCCTTTTTCAGCCCCACCATCTTTTCTCCTCTCTCTTTGGGACTCTGAGGATACGAATGTTAGATCTTCCATTATATTCCTATAGGTCCCTGAGGGTCTGCTCACTTTTTTCCAGTCTGTTTCCTGTTGTCCAGACTGGGTAATTTCTAGTGTCCTATCCTCCAGTTCACTGATTCTTTCCTCTGTCACCTCCATTCTGCCTTTGAACCCATCTCTTGGGCTTTTTATTTCAGGTGGTGCATGTATGTGCCCATCTGCCAGCCCCTCGGCCATGCCCACCTCCAAAAACTCCAATCCTAAGGTTTCTGGTCTATTTTACTGGGTTGGAACATAAAGGAGGGGGAGTAGGTGTTGATGGTGGGGTGACATGTAATTCTAGACATTTTGAGTTCTCTGGGACATCCGAGGAGGGGCCTGATGGGCAGTAGGCAGGTGCAGAATGAGACTCAGACATTTGGAAATAATTGGTAATTGAGGTCATGAGAATGGAGTAACTTGTCCAGGAAATGTGGAGGAGGGGGAGAAGGAGGAGGGGGAGGGGAAGGAAGAGGGGGGAGGAGGGAGGATGGGAGAGGGGGAGGGGGAGGAGAGTTTGCAAAGGTGATGGAGACAGAGGAAGATGATCTGGAGGGTGTGATCTCACAGAATCCAAAGGTACAGCATATGGTAAGAAAAAAGGACCAACAGAGTCTAATACTACTGTCCAGAAGTCAATCAAGAGGACTGAGGTGTGCACAATAGATTTGATGACAAGGAGGTCACATGTGACCTTGGAGAGAACCCAGTTCATGGTTAATCAGGGCAGAAGACAGCCCGAACTGCATTATGAAGTGAGTGGAAAAGGAGTAAGGCAGCGAGTGGAGACAACCGTCTCAGGATATTTTCTGTGAAGAAGGGGCAGAAGAGCACAGTGGTGAAGTCGATGGGTTTGGGGGCCCGACAGCCTGGATGCAGAGCCCAGCTGTGCTGACTTCAGCGACATGATCTTGGGCGGGTGGTTTACCCTCTTCGTGCCTCTACAAAGTGAGAATAATTACGATTACTTTCTAGTTCACAGGGCTGAAGAGAACAGCGCAGGTCAAGTACTTAGCACAGCGCCTGGTACAATAAAACCTCACGATTTCTAAGTTAAGGTAATATATGTGCATGTGTTAAAAATGTCAGTGAGAACCAAAAAGTTATCAGTGAATGTTGAGTCTCCTTCCCACTCCTGTCCCCAGAGGTAACCGCCCTGCAGGTTCTCAAGTGACCTTCCAGACACACTCTGAGGTCTGAGGAGAGTGGGAAATGCCGGAAACATCTAGGAGGAGGAAGGGAGGAAGTAAGATGCAAGGGCACCAAATGGGAGTGAGAGTAACTGAATTTCTAGTGGCTCCTTAAAGAGGCAGGACCAGCTGCTGGGCGTGGGTGTGGAGGACAGGGCCCGAGAAACTGCTCCTCAGCAGGTGTCGAGGTTTGCGGCGTGAACAGCCCCCGTGAAGGGCCACTCAGTCCCCACGCCATCCGCATCTGTGACTGTGCAGCTCCTCCCATGGAGAGACGGAGTCCAGCTCCCCTGCCTTGAATCTGGACTGGCTCCACGACGTGCTCCGGCCAGTAGAATGTGGTGGAGTGCTGCTGTGCTCACTCTAAGCCTGCTCCAAGCCACTGCGAGAGGCCTGCCGTGCTTCCTCTCCCTTCCTTCTGCTGTGTCAACCCGCCTGGACGGCTCGGCAGAGCCACAGTCAAGGCGCAGGGAGGAGGAGCGCGCGGAGGACACAGAGGCTCCGCAGCTCACAAGCAGCCGGCCCACGAGCAGCTGGGCCCTGCTCACCCGCAGCTGCCCACGGCGCCTGAGGCAGCCTGGCCGGGACCAACATCCATCGCCCCTGGCTGAGTCCAGCCCGCAGAATCCTAAGCGGAATAGATGGCGGCTGCTTGAAGCCCTAAGTCCTGGGGTGCCTCGTGACACAGCAGGTCCCCCATTACACGTGCCTTCTTCCACACTCAGAGATTCCTTTCTCCGGCATCACTGTGGGACCTGGGAGGTGGGAGTCAACAGTTCCAAGTCTAAACATTTTCTAAAATCACTGAAAATTTGGATGGAGGAAGGAAAAGGGAACACTGTACTGTATACACTATCTACAAAAAAGAATTTACAGATGACAACAAACAGGTTAATAGGATGTACCCAAAGCTGTAACTAAAAAGGCCATTAAAAAAAAAAATCCTAGGGTTGCTATGACAGGGTATATTGATTCTGTTGTTCTGTCGTATTGAAATGTGTTTAAAAATTTCCTAACATCATTTCTGCCTTGGCCCCCTTTATTTTTCCCATGAAGTCTTAAGTTCCTTCTTCATCAATTTTTCCTGCGTAGGACACTGGGGGCCACTAACAGCCATGGTTGAGAAAGGGCTGCTGGGTGTTAGATGCACGTGGAAGTCCTAAGGCGTGTGTGGGTGCAGAAAAACTCCTGAGGTCACTCAGCCTCCACTGACTCTTCCCGGGGACACGGCTGCCAGCGTCACTGAGGGTGGTTACACCAGCAGGGCGGCGTGGCGCTCAAGGCACGTCCCTGCCTTTCCTTGACCACTGAGGGTTGCGCAGGAAAGACAAAACAGTGGAATTTTCATCCTTTTAGTGTGGTTCCCACAGCAGTTACATCCACTGGAGTCAAACAGGGGGTTAAATTAACAGGGGGAATTTGACAGCTGAGGAAACTGCACTGCCTTTCCTTGGCCACGGCCCACACGTGGGGAGGCAGAAGCAGCCCCTGAACCCCATCTGTCCGCACCCCATGTCCTTTCCTCTCCTACAGACTGGCATGTGGGCCGAGGTTTCTGGGGAGGATGGATGCAGGTGTTCACAGGCAGGGGTTAAGTGCCACTCAGCTGCATCATGGGAAAATCCCCTTCAGTTCCTGCATCTTTCTGAGGAAAACTCTTCGTTAGGTTTTTACGCATCCGTAAAGGCTCACTCATCTCCCTTTCTGATAAAGGCAACCACGCGTCCCTAGAAATTAACCACTTGGCTTTGTCTTCATTCATTTATTTGTAGGGTTGCCTTAAATTTGTGGCGAGAGTTCATTTTCTATTTAAAGAAACCTTCAAAATAAATGAAGTTTAACACCACTTGATGTAAAGAAAGTGAAGTAAATACAGAGCACGTGGTCCACAGACACGGCGAAGCTACAGTGTCAGTGGTGTAGCCGTGAGTGAGTCGGGGACGCCCAGGGAGGAGCCTCGGGGTGGAGGCGCTCTGCCGCTACCTGCCGACAGCATGTCCTGGTTCAGGCTCCTTCCACGCCAGCCTGAGACCTTGCTGCCGGGCTTCAGCCTCCTGTGGGTCAGAATAACGGTCGGCACAGAGGGTCTCCAAGGTCATTCTCAGAAAGTCATCTGTGGAGGGCTATTTTTGCTATGTATTTAAGCACCAGGGCCAGGCCTACTGGGAAAGGCCATTAAGTCCAATCAAATCCACAAAGATGAAAATGCAGGTTCCCACCCACATGCCACCCCCTTTAAATGCATTTGGCAAGCCCAGAATGTCAGCAATTTGTAACCGGGCCCAATCACTGTAATGAGATTTGCACTCAGCGGTAGAGGAGAAATGCTTCCACTGACTAATCTGGTTAATGGAGCAGTTAAAGTTATACACGCTGAAAAATATTCCGTCAGGGTCACTCTAAGTACAAGTAAAACGGACTCCGCTAGCAAGTAACAGTGGCGGGTCACACACATCTATTTTTATTTAAAAAATGTTTTTTCAACTTCTCTTGAAATAGATGCCACTGCCCTAGTGCTGAAGGTTGGCCTCTGAAGGCAAATGAGGTCGTGGTTATGTTCAGGCAGGGAAAGTCCAATGACAGCTGAGTAACTGCAGAAAGTGCTGCATGCGTATGGACATTTCCAGACACTCTAGGCAAGTTTGGGGGGAGGCATGGTGTACAGCATTTCTAAACAACAGCATATTTTCTGGTCTGTTTTTATTTGGCTGATTTTGGTCAGAGAGGCTTGTTATGGGCATAGACCCTGGGGTCTTAATCAGCTCTTGGACTTTCAGGCTCTGTGCCCTTGAGCAAGTTACTTAGCCTCTCCGTGCCTCAGTGTCCTCATCAGTAAAAGGGATGTGATACTATTATTTGCTTCACAGAATGGCTGTGAAGACTAAATGAACGGACACATTAAAATGCTGAGAACAATGCTGGGCACACAGTAAATACTTTATGTGTGAGCTATATTATTTTATTATTATTATTACTATTTGTAAAACAGCATCAACTCTCCCCTCCAAATTGCCTTTGTGAATACCACACACCTGAGAACCTGTTATCTTAGGAAATCGTGTTACCATATACAATGTTAAATGTACGTTTCCCTGTACGTCAAGCAAAACTGGTGAGCTTGAGGAAGGATTTTACAGCTGAAAGCTGTCCTAGACATCATCCATTCTAAAGGCACCATTTTGTAGATGAAACAACTGAGACCAGAGGGGTGAGGTGACTTGCCCAAGGTTGCACAGCAAGTTGGCGGTCAAGTACATACCAAGGGCCCGGGGCCCTCCTCTTGCATCTTGGGTACAATTTACATCATCTGCTTTCATTCCCAGTGGATTCTTAGTGTTTCAGGTATGAAAAACAATTGGAAACCAGGGATTATGATGCTTGGGGTCCCTCACCCACATGCTGCCACAGGCAGTGTCAGACTTTCCCCCCCTCATTTCCTTCAAATCCACAAGAGGTCTCTGTGGACACCTGTTTTCTCTAATTTGTTTTTTGACCACCAAACAACACTTTCTCTTTTCCAACAACAGCTATATTTCCTTTTAAGGAATTCTCCACCACTGTGTAAATTCTTGGGGCCACTGTCAATCAAAGTGTGTGCCCCTCCCTCCAGCCAGGGGTTGGCCCAGGGCCCAAGGAAGGCCACTGGAGGCTCCCTGACCCTTGCACAGAGTGACACAGGATGGAAGGTACACGCAGAGCTCACTCACACCCATGTTTTCTGGGCATGGTAGCTGGGGGGCGGGGGGGAGTTGGTTCCTGCTGCAGGATGCCTGGTGCACGTCATGGGCCCTGATCTGTGGCTTCCAAGCTTCCAGGCTCTGGTGCATCCTGTGAGGGATCCAACAGGACTCCAATAAAGGTCCTTTTGGCTCAAGTCAGCCAGATTTGATTTCCGTTGCTTGCAATCAAAGAACTTTTTTTTTCCATTCATTTATTTATTTACTTATTTATTTTTGGCTGCATTGGGTCTTTGTTGCTGAGCGCGGGCTTTCTCTAGTTGCGGCGAGCAGGGGCTACTCTTCGTTGCGGTTTGCGGGCTTCTCATTGCGGTGGCTTCTCTTGTTGCGGAGCACCGGCTCTAGGCGTGCGGGCTTCAGTAGTTGTGGCACGCGGGCCCTGCAGTAGAAGCACAGAGCCCTAACCACTGGACAGCCAGGGAAGTCCCTGGTCCCAGCTTCTAATACCATCACGTTGGGGGATAGACTGCAACATACAAACTTGGGGGGTGGTGTGGGGGACACAAACATTTAGTCTGTGGCACCAAACAACCTCCAAAACACAGATACAGACATATTCCTAGGATTCCTGTCCCTTAATAAGATTGTCGAATGGCAAATGGAGATAGCCAACTCTGCATTTACTTGAATTTTATTCACTTATTTTTTGAAGAACTAAAATGCAGATCCTAGGGAAGTCCCTGGCGGTCCAGTGGTTAGGACTCCATGCTTTCACTGCCGGGGGTGTGGGTTCAATCCCTGGTCGGGGAACTAAGATCCTGCAAGTTGCGTGGTGCGGCCAATAAAATAAAATAAAATAAAATGCAGAGCCTAGAAGATTAGCCTCTTCACCTGCAGGAGACTTTGTGGAGACACCGTGCAAATAATCTTGTGTTTCTCCTAAGTCCCCAGGACCTCATCACCCAGGGGATGGAAATTAAGTCATGTATAGGGATGGTAATACCTGATGACACCCATTACTTAGGCTCTGGGTTGATATTTTGTGTCTATAGGCCTATGTAACACTCACCACAACCTTGGAAGGAAGAGCTCTTATCATTAGCCCCATTTTACAGATAAGCAGGCTCAGTAGTTGTGGTGCACGGGCTTAGTTGCTCCGCGGCACATGGGATCTTCCCGGACCAGGGCTCCAACCCATGTTCTCTGCATTGGCAGGCGGATTCTTAACCACTGCACCACCAGGGAAGTCCCCCATGTAATATTTTTAAATTTTTAGTAAAATTTCTGTTTTACTCATTGTCTACCTGAAATTCATAATGGAACTGTTGTGCATCCTGTATTTTTAATTGCTAAATCTGGCAACCCTAGTCTACCAGGATCCAGTTGTTAACCTCTCAACATCTAAAAGGGCTTGAAGCTTTTAAAACAAAGGGATTCATTAAGAAGAACCAAAAGAGCAGAATGAGTGGCTTAAATTAAGGGACATGAGTATGATTAATTATATTTTCAACCCTGATATGAATGTAGTCGAATCACCAATTTCTCTCCACAAAAGAGCAAGAACTAGAGGTGGCAGAGGGTTTAGTAAATAGTACTGGAAAATAAAGCTGAATTTCTACCTAATACCATACGAATTATAGACCCAAAAGTGAAAGACAGACTTTAAAAGAAAATACCAGAGAATGTCTTTGTTACCCTAGGTGTATGGAAGGCATCTTAGAGTAAATTTTAAAAATACAAACCATAAGACAAAAAAAAAAGAATTTGATTACATCAAAATTAAGGACTTCCTTTCGACAGAAGACACCAAGGACAAATAGGGGAAGACAAGGAAAAGGTGGAGATATTTACCAAAGACAAATTAGGGATTAATTTATACAAGGCACAAGGAACTCTTGAAAATCAACAAGAAAAAGTCAACTGACCTAATAGGGAAAAAGTGGGCAGAGAATATAAACAGGGGATTTACAGAAACAGAATACCAAAAAGCTAATAAGTGTATTGAAGAGATGCTCAAAATCATCAGTAATCAGAGAAATGCACAACTAAATAACATCGACACATCACTCTGTACAAGCCTGTGTCAGCCTGGCGACGAGAGAAGGCTGGGCTCAGGAAGGGGCTGCAGGAGAGCTGCACCCGGCTGGTGGGAGTGGACAGCCTGGCACCCCCGGCCGGCACCTCCCAGTCCCGTTCTCACACAGCTCCAGAGGGGGCAGCACAACCCTTTGTGGGCAGCCGTCCATTCCCCCTGAGTGGCCGTTGCTGGGGCAGTGGACCAATCACAGAAGGTCATATAGAATTCAAAGCAATGGCCAGACACACCCAAAGTAACAGAAGCGCCTGCAGAGCACTTAGTAAACAAAGTGAAAAACAGAAAGAAATCTATAACACACTTCCATCTATATGTACTTAAAAACATAGGCACCCCAAACATATTTTGCAATCATGAGCTATATATTCAGAAGAGAAAAGTTGTATTTGCTTGGAAGGAGAATTGGGAGAGGGATGCAGAGATACAGAAAATGATAAATGAGAAAAAAAATAATAAAAATAATAAACAAAGAGCAAACAATAAAATAAGAAGTAAAGAAGAAAGAAGAAAAATGTAAATAAAATGAAAGAAGAAACAACCAAGCGTGGTAAGTAGCATGAAATGAGGGGTAGTCTCGACCCAACCCTCTACACCTGAAGTTCAAACACAAACATGTAAATAAATAAATAAGCAACCATGGGGGTCTACAGTCACTGTCGTCGTCCCCTTTGGGGCTCACTCCGAGGTACCCACTTCTCCGACCTCAGGAGCCCTGGCCTCCCGGCTAGTGCTCAGTTCTGCCCAGCCTCTGGCCTGCTGCCCTTTTCATGCAAACTGTCTCTGCATCTTGCATGTGGACGCCCTGATTCCCACTGCTGAGAGGTGGTTCTTCCCTCCTTCTCCTGGGGAAAGGCAATCACTCGCAGCGGGTGAACCCATTACTCGGCCCAGCCCCACTCTCTCTGACTCGTGGACCTGAGCTCCTCACATTCTGGGTCTTAAGCAGTGGGTTCTGACCAGAAGAGCAGAGTGCCACCAGAACTCCCCTCCTTTCCTGACATTCTCTGCAACCTCGGACGGGGGAGGGAGTCTCAGCATCTCTACTTGAAAATGTTCCTTAGGTGGCTCTTAGGAACTTCACAGGTTGAAAAATGCTGATTTTTTTAAAAAAACAAAACAAAACTGTAAGACAGGCTCTAAAATTAGCACATAGACAATTTAATTGTTTAGCCATAGAAGACTTGGTGAGATTGTATCTGTTTTGTTCATGTATTTCTAATTATGAACCAATAATGTGGAATAGAACTAATTTTATTATAACCACTAGTCTGCAATAAAGCAAATGCACAAAAGATAAAATTAGCACACAGAAATCAACAGCCTTAAATATATATCTCAGAGGATATTAGGAAGATAAAATCCCTTTTATAATAATAACAAAGAAGATAAGATATTTAGGAATAAACTTAATAAGAAATATGCAAAACCTACATTAAACACCTTCGAAAGACAGAGAAAATAGATGTGAACAAATGGAAAGACATTCCTTGTTCTTAGACAGAATGGCATCATCATAAAATTAATTTAAGTTTTCCTTAAATTAATTTATGAAGTTTAAACAATCCCAATAAAAATAGCAATAAGCTTCTTTGTGAAGTTAGACAATGGATACGAAAGCTCTTAACCTTAAAAATGCAAGAATTGAATTTAATGCCTGACAGGCAAGAACACCTGACAGGACACCGAAGCAAGCTTTTCAGACAGTGTGGTATCAGCACACAAATGACTGAAGGATCCGTGGAAAAGAACAGAAAGTCCAAAAGTAGACCCAGGCACATGTAGGAATTTGGCATTTGATAAAGGTGGCATCTCAAGTCACTGGGGCAAAGAAGGGCTTTTTAACAAATAAACTGATTAGTTGTTTTAAAAAAGATAACACAAGATCTGCAGCTCACACCATACATAAGAACAAATTACAAAGGGGTCAGAGATCTAGATGTAAAAAAAGAAACGACCAGAAAGCCAGGACTCTCATGTCCCTCCTGACTCTCAGATGCTGGGATTTCAACTCTTTGGCAAAGTAACTGAAAAGGCAGAGTGTCCCTGAGAACAAGTATCGGGTTGGCAAAAAAATTCGTTCGGTTTTAAGTAAAAATAAAAGATTTTTCATTTTCACCAAGAACTGTACTGAACACCGTATTCACTAATCGATGAACTTTTTGGCCGAGCCAATACACTTGTTTCAGTTTTCAGCCCACCTGGCTCACCCACTGTGCAGCTGTGATGCACAAGACGTTTTATACCCACATTTGTGCAAAGACTGCCAGCTCACGGCAACCACCAGACATTTCCCAGATACCCTTGCACCTTAAGCAGACCACGAGGACCAAGTCCAAAAATGCTGAAAACAACGTGTGGTTCTCTCTCTAAGTTAAAACTCTCCTGAGCTTGTTTAGAGATCAACCCAGAGCGGCCGGCAGCATCACCGCAGCCCCTACCCGGCGCAGTGGTGAAGGAGCACCGCTGTCAGATCGGGGAGAGCGCAGCCTGGCTCGGAAGGGAGCCACCGGTCAGGCAAAGCTATTACAGGGGTGGTAACATTTAGAGTTTCTTTTTTGGGGTCAAAAGAAGTTGTTTTCACATTGCCAGCAGCCCCACACCTGTTGTAATAGGAACCCAGGTGGGGGAGCGCGTGGCCCAGTAAGATCTTAAATCACTTCCCGAGAGTGACAAGCATGACTTGGCGGCCTCCTGAGGACGGATCAGAACCTGCTCAGCAGAGGAAGTGACAACAGCACCCCGGCCTCCCAACCCCAGAGGCCAGCAAGCAAGCTCAGAGCTTCCGGGGCTGGTGCGGAAGGGCGCTGCAAGGGAAGGGGCTGGCAAAGGGGGAAGACATCTGTAAATACCGAGGGGTCCACAGCGAGAGCGGAAGGGGCTGCAGCAGAAAGTCAGCCTTGCAGGGATGCGCGCTCCAGCCTCAGAGCCACGGATGCACAGCCGGGGGCGGGCGGGAACGGGAGCGTGGTGGTGGTGGCAGCGGCGGTGGGGAGGCTCTGCCCTCAGGCAGCGCTGCAAACACCAGTGTGTTCAGAGTGCAGGGACTTGAGCTGATCAGCAGCACAGACCAGAGCTGCCTTCCTGTTGAGGGAGAGGAAAACGCCTCCAAACATCTGATCCTAGAGAAAGGCTGAGGCGCATTTATAACCCTTTTAAAGCATGATTATGATACACGTAGAATAAATACATTCAACAGGCATGCCGGTGACTTGTGACACCTGCAGGGAGAAAATGCCTTTAAGCAGGTGCGTTGGCATGTGACGCCCTCAAACCCCAGACAAGGTGTCCCCATGTCCAATCACAGACGACTCATGGCAGTTGCTGTACATAGAAACCCTCAGGGAAACCGACAGACAAGACACACACACGGCTGCATTTAAGGGTTAAGGCCTAAAACAGCATCCTTTGACATGGAAGAGCTGGGAGCACCTAGGAAACAGGAGCACGAATTCACATCCTCCAGAAACAAGCTCCTCGCCTGGCCTGCAAGGTTCCACGGGTCCGGCCCTACCCCGACGGCTCTGAGCCCACCCCACCCCACCCCCGCCATTCTAACCCTTCTCTTGCCCCCTCCACACCCGCCACCTTGAACGCGCCCACTGGTCCTGACTCCAGGGCCTTTGCTCCTGTGGGTCCTCCACCCCGGAAGCCCTGTGCTGTCCAACCTTAGCAGGACTGTCCCTAACTCTCTCAGGCTCTGCTCGGGTGTCAGCTCCAGACAGGCCCCCCACCCCCGACCAAGTAGCCCCTGATCCTCTATCGCCCAACCTCCTTCTGTTTCCTTCACAACACCCTCACTATTCTGAGTACTTCATAATAGGTCACGGTACTCAATACTAAAATTACATTATTTACAAATGTATTAATACTTAGTATATCTGTCTTTACTTGTTTACTGTCTAGGACACCACCGTCCAGCACGGTAACCTCTAGCCACACTTGGGGTTCGGCAGGTCTGAACTGAGGAGTGCTACAAGTGTAAAACACACACTGGATTTTGAAGACTTAGCATAAAGAGAGAAGGTAAAGGATCTCACCAGTAATTTTTATATTGATTACATGTTGAAACAATAAATTTTGGATTAACTCAATATATTGGGTTACCCACAATTTAATATTGAAATCAATTTCATTTACATCTTTTTACTCTGTCAATGTGCCTACTAGACAAGTTTAACTTCCACATGTGGCTTGCATTTGTGATTTTCGTCCTGTTTCCACCGGACAGCAGTGATCTAGGATGAACATCCTGTGAGAATACGGACTTTGTCTGTCTTGTCCTGGCGTCTAGGAGAGCGCCTGGTGCACAGTTCAGGCTTCAGTCACTTGTTAGCAGGACACTGTGTTCATTGCATTCTCTTCCTCTGTCCTCACTCTCTCGCAATTCCTTGCCCCCTGACGACATCGTTACATAGGATGCCAACACCCTTCCTTGTCTGCTTAACTAAGCCCCTGTCCTGATTTGCTCCCTTCTTGGTTAGATCTTAAAATGTGTTTGGAAATAACCTTAATTCTTTTCCAAAATAGTTACTGCATTTTGAAGAGCCCATTTTATGGATAAATTAATCTAATTACCCTGAAAGAACAGGTGGAAGAAAGGGAAAGAAAAACAAACAATCTCATCACAGGGAGCCGTGTGGGGTAGCAGCTGAGAGAGCAAAGGCCTGGGGGTGAGAAAGGTGCCAGATGCCTGAGCAGGAAAGGAAGGGTCAGCAGTGAGGACAGGAGGGGACAAGCACTGAGAACCAGCCTCTGCGTCCCAGCCCCAGGCAGGCGCACCCCACTCCGAGCAGCTGCTGAGGCAGCAAAGACATCTACGTGAGGAGAGACGCCACCCACTCAAAGTCATTCTGCAGAATTACTGAGCACTTCCTATATGCCAGTGCTGGGGACACAGCCAGAATAAAAGAGACAAGGTTCTTACTGGAGCTTATATTCTGTCTGAAGGAGACAGAAAATGAACACATAAGCACATAAATACATATGTATTCTATATGCTTTATTACTGCACACTCAGAGAATGGAGTCCATGTTCTCAATTAGATTTTAAAATCCACAGCTTGGTGGATAAAGTTGGGCAGTAGAACTGTTTGAGTATAATTTTAGGACTTTTACAAGTTAAGGATATTTAAGATAAATCTCTGCAGAAATAAAACCCAGGCTAGATTTGAGAACACAGAGGCCACTGTGCAAAGGAGCATTCAGTCCCAGCTGAGTGCCACTGATGTGGGACAGCTCCAAGACTTGTCACACACACTGCATGTCGAAACCTAGAAAATGCTAAAATTACATTTCTAGAGAAGAAAAAATCATTTTAATACCAGTATTAGCATCAGTACAAAAGTAGTACAAAACGCACCTGCAGAGTTGCTAGTGCTGCTATGATATTTGGCACAGAATGAAAGAAAAGCAAAACATGACACCCACTGGAACAGAACTCGCTTGCCTGAAAAGCCCTGAACTCTGCAGCGTTCCAGGGCAGGAAAACACTGTGAGCACGCCCCAGCACCTTCTGGAAACTGCTAGCACTGCAGCCCAGATCGCTGGCTCTGAGCTGAAAGGAGCCAGAAACAAGGAATAAGGGCACTGATTTAACATTCTGCAGTCACCGCAGCACCAGGGCACGGAGCCCACGTGCAGGGTGGCTCAGCAAAGGAGACCTGGCGAACCGTAATGCAGGCTTTCGGGCAATATGTAATCAGTCCCTGGCTTATGAATTATGTACTACTACGTTGATGCTCAATGAATTTCTGCAGGAGGGATGGGTGTGCTATTCACAAGTGGTGTCTTAGTATAAAAGGAAGCACTGAGGAGACTGGTTCAAGATGGCGGAGTAGAAGGACATGTACTCACTCCCTCTTGCAAGAGCACCAGAATCACAACTAACTGCTGAACAATCATCGACAGGAAGACACTGGAACTCACCAAAAAAGATACCCCACATCCAAAGACAAAGGAGAAGCTGCAACGAGACAGTACGAGGGGCGCAATCAGAGTAAAATCAAATCCCATAACTGCTGGGTGGGTGACTCACAAACTGGAGAACACTTTATACCACAGAAGTCCACCCACTGGAGTGAAGGTTCTGAGCCCCAAGTCAGGCTTCCCAACCTGGGGGTCCGGCAATGGAAGGAGCAATTCCCAGAGAATCAGACTTTGAAGGCTAGTGGGATTTGATTGCAGGACTTCGGCAGGACTGGGGGAAACAGAGACTCCACTCTTGGAGGGCACACACAAAGTAGTGTGCACATCAGGACCCAGGGGGAAGGAGCAGTGACCTCATAGAAGACTGAACCAGACCTACGTGCTAGTGCTGGAGGGTCTCCTGCAGAGGCAAGGGGTGGCTGTGGCTCACCAAGGGACAAGGACACTGGCAGCAGACATTCTGGGAAGTACTCCTTGGCGGGAGCCCTCCCAGAGTCCGCCATCAGCCCCACCAAAGGGCCTGCAGGCTCCAGTGCTGGGTCGCCTCAGGCCAAACAACCAACTGGGAGGGAACTGAGCCCCACCCTCCAGCAGACAAGTGGATTAAAGTTTTACTGAGCTCTGCCCACCAGAGCAACACCCAGCTCTACCCACCACCAGTCCCTCCCATCAGGAAGCTTGAACAAGCCTCTTAGATAGCCTCATCCACCAGAGGGCAGACAGCAGAAGCAAGAAGAACTACAATTCTGCAGCCTGTGGAACGAAAACCACATTCACAGAAAGACAGACAAACTGAAAAGGCAGAGGACTATGTACCAGATGAAGGAAGAAGATAAAACACCAGAAAAACAATTAAAGGAAGTGGAGATAGGCAACTTTCCAGAAGAAGAATTCAGAATAATGATAGTGAAGATGATCCAAGACCTGAGAAAAAGAATGGAGGCAAAGATCAAGAAGATGCAAGATATGTTTAACATAGATCTAGAAGAATTAAAGAACAAACATCTAGAAGAATTAAAGAACAAACAAGCAGAGATGAATAATACAGTAACTGAAATGAAAAATACACTAGAAGGAATCAATAGCAGAATAAACGAGGCAGAAGAATGGATAAGTGACCAGGAAGACAGAATGGTGGAATTCACTGCCAACACAACACAGTAAAGAATGAAAAGAAATGAAGACAGCCTAAGAGACCTCTGGGACGACATTAAACACACCAACATTCGCATTATAGGGGTCCCAGAAGGAGAAGAGACAGAGAAAGAACCCAAGAAAATATCTGAAGAGATTATAGTTGAAAACTTCCCTAACATGGGAAAGGAAATAGCCACCTAAGCCCAGAAAGTGCAGACAGTCCCAGGCAGGATAAATCCAAGGAGAAACACACCGAGACACACAGTAATCAAACTAACAAAAATTAAACACAAAGAAAAATTATTAAAAGCAACAAGGGGGAAATGACAAATAACATACAAGGGAACAACCATAAGGTTAACAGCTGATTTCTCAGCAGAAACTCTACAAGCCAGAAGGGAGTGGCACGATATATTTCAAGTGATGAAAGGGAAGAACCCAAGAGTACTCTACCCGGAAAGGATCTCATTCAGATTCGCTGGAGAAATCAAAAGCTTTACAGGGCTTTCCTGGTGGCACAGTGGTTGAGAATCTGCCTGCCAATGCAGGGGACACGGGTTCGAACCCTGGTCTGGGAAGATCCCACATGCCGCGGAGTGACTAGGCCCGTGAGCCACAATTGCTGAGCCTACACGTCTGGAGCCTGTGCTCCGCAACAAGAGAGGTCGTGACAGTGAGAGGCCCGCGCACCGCGATGAAGAGTGGCCCCCGCCTGCCGCAACTAGAGAAAGCCCTCACACAGAAACGAAGACACAACACAGCCAAAACTAAATAAATAAATAAATAAATATTTTTTTTAAAAAAAAAGCTTTACAGACAAGCAAAAGCTCAGAGAATTCAGCACCACCAAACCAGCTCTACAACAACTGCTAAAGGAACTTCTCTAAGTGGGAGACACGAGAGAAGAAAAGAACCTACAAAAACAAACCCAAAACAATTAAGAAAATGGTAATGGGAACATACTTATGAATAATTACCTTAAATGTGAATGGATTAAATGCTCCAACCAAAAGACACAGGCTTCGTGAATGGGTACAAAAACAAGACCCATATATACGCTGTCTACAAGACACCAACTTCAGACCTAGAGACACATACAGACTGAAAAGTGAGGGGATGGAAAAAGATACTCCATGCAAATGGAAATCAGAAGAAAGCTGGAGTAGCAATACTCATATCAGATAAAATAGACTTTAAAATAAAGACTGTTACAAGAGACAAGGAAGGACACTACATAATCATCAAGGGATCAATCCAAGAAGATGTAACAATTATAAATATATATGCACCCAACATAAGAGCACCTCAATACATAAGGCAAATGCTAACAGCTATAGAAGAGGAAATTGACGGACCTCCCTTGTGGCACAGTGGTCAAGAATCCTCCTGCCAATGCAGTGGACACGGGTTCAATCCCTGGTCTGGGAAGATCCCACATGCTGCAGAGCAACTGAGCCTGTGTGCCACAACTACTGATGTTCAAGCACCTAGAGCCTGTGCTCTGCAACAAGAGAAGCCACTGCAATGAGAAGCCTGCGCACCCAAAGGAAAAGCAGCCCCCGTTAGCCACAACTAGAGAAAGCCTGCACACAGCAACAAAGATCCAAAAAAACGCAGCCAAAAATAAATAAAATTAAAAAAAAAAAAAAGGAAATCGACAGTAACACACTAATAGTGGGGCACTTTAACACCTCACTTACACCAATGGACAGATCATCCAGACAGAAAATTTATAAGGAAACACAAACTTTAAATGACACAATAGACCAGATAGATTTAATTGATATTTATAGGACATTCCATCCGAAATCAGCAGATTACACTTTCTTCTCAAGTGCACATGGAACATTCTCCAGGATAGATCACATCTTGGGCTACAAATCAAGCCTTGGTAAATTTAAGAAAATTGAAATCATATCAGGCATCTTTTCCGACCACAACACTATGAGATTAGAAATAAATTACAGGGAAAGAAACGTAAAAAACACAAACACATGGAGGCTAAACAATATGCTACTAAATAACCAACATATCAATGAAGAAATCAAAGCGGGAATCAAAACATACCTAAAGACAAATGACAACGAAAACACGACAATCCAAAATCTACAGGATGCAGCAAAAGCAGTTCTAAGACAGAAGTTTATAGCAATACAATCCTACATCAAGAAACAAGAAAAATCTCAAATAAGCAATCTAACTGTATACCTAAAGGAACTAGAGAAAGAAGAACAAACAAAACCCGAAGTTAGTAGAAGGAAAGAAATCATAAAGATCAGAGCAGAAATAAATGAAACAGAAACAAAACAATAGCAAAGATCAATAAAACTAAAAGCTGGTTCTTTGAGAAGATAAACATAATTGATAAACCTTTAGCCAGTCTCATCAATAAAAGGAGGGAGAGGACTCAAATCAATAAAATGAGAGGGGTTTCCCTGGTGGTGCAGAGGTTAAGAATCCGCCTGCCAATGCAGGGGACACAGGTTCGAGCCCTGGTCTGGGAATATCCCACATGCCATGGAGCAACTAAGTCCGTGCACCGCAACTACTGAGCAGGTGCTGTAGAGTCTGCGAGCGACAACTACTGAGCCTGCATGCCACAACAACTGAAGCCTGCGAACCTAGAGTCCATGCTCCGCAACAAGAGAAGCCACCGTGATGAGAAGCCTGCGCACTGAAACAAAGAGTAGCCCCCGCTCGCCACAACTAGAGAAAGCCCGCACACAGCAACAAAGACCCAACGCAGTCAAAAATAAAAATAAAATAAATTTATTTTAAAAATAAATAGACTAAAAAAATATTAGAAATGAAAAAGAAGTTACAACAGACACTGCAGAAACAAAAAGCATCATAAGAGACTACTACAAGCAACTCTATGCCAATAAAATGGACAACCTAGAAGAAATGGACAAATTCTTAGGTATAACCTTCCAAGACTGAACCAGGAAGAAATAGAAAATATGAACAGACCAATCACAAGTAATGAAATTAAAACTGTGATTAAAAAGCTTCCAACAAACAAAAGTCCAGGACCAGATGGCTTCACAGGTGAATTCTATCAAACATTTAGAGAAGAACTAGCACCCGTCTTTCTCAAACTGTTCCAAAAAATTGCAGAGGAAGGAACACTCCCAAACTCATTCTACAAGGCCACCATCACACTTATAACAAAACCAGACAAAGATACTACAAAAAAAGAAAATTACAGGCCAATATCACTGATGAATATAGATGCAAAAATCCTCAACAAAATACTAGCAAACAAAATCCAACAATACATTAAAAGCATCATTCACCATGATCAAGTGGGATTTATCCCAGGGATGCAAGGATTCTTCAAATACACAAATCAATCAATGTGATACACCATATTAACAAATTGAAGAAGAAAAACCACATGATCATCTCAATAGATGCAGAAAAAGCTTTTGATAATATTCAACACCCACTTATGATAAAAACTCTCCAGAAAGTGGGCATAGAGGGAACCTACCTCAACATAATAAAGGCTATATACGACAAACCCACAGCCAACATCATTCTCAATGGTGAAAAACTGAAAGCATTTCCTCTAAGATCAGGAACGAGACAAGGATGTCCACTCTCACCACTATTATTCAACATAGTTTTGGAAGTCCTAGCCACGGCAATCAGAGAAGAAAAAGAAATAAAAGGAATACAAATCGGAAAAGAAGAAGTAAAAAAGTCACTGTTTGCAGATGACATGATACTATACATAGAGAATCCTAAAAATGCCACCAGAAAACTGCTAGAACTAATCAATGAATTTGGTAAAGTCGCAGGATACAAAATTAATGCACAGAAATCTCTTGCATTCCTATACACTAACAATGAAAGATCAGAAAGAGAAATTAAGGAAACAATCCCATTCACCACTGCAACAAAAAGAGTAAAATACCTAGGAATAAACCTACCTACGGAGGTAAAAGACCTGTATGCAGAAAACTATAAGACACTGATGAAAGAAATTAAAGATGATACCAACAGACGGACAGATATACCATATTCTTGGATTGGAAGAATCAATACTGTGAAAATGACTACACTACCCAAAGCAATCTACAGATTCAATGCAATCCCTATCAAATTACCAATGACATTTTTTACAGAACTAGAACAAAAAATCTTAAAATATGTATGGAGACACAAAAGACCCCGAATAGCCAAAGCAATCTTGAGGGGAAAAAAATGAAGCTGGAGGAATCCAGACTCCCTGACTTCAGACTATACTACAAAGCTACAGTAATTAAGACAATATGGTGCTGGCACAAGAACAGAAATATAGATCAATGGAACAGGATAGAAAGCCCAGAGATAAACTCACGCACCTACGGTCAACTAATCTATGACAAAGGAGGCAAGGATATACAATGAAGAAAAGATAGTCTCCTCAATAAGCGGTGCTGGGAAAACTGGACAGATACATGTAAAAGAATGAAATTAGAACACTCCCTAACACCATACACAAAAACAAACTCAAAATGGATTAGAGACCTAAATGTAAGACAGGACACTATAAAACTCTTAGAGGAAAACGTAGGTTGAACACTCTTTGACATAAATCACAGCAAGATCTTTTTTGACCCACCTCCTAGAGTAATGGAAATGAAAACAAAAATAAACAAATGGGACCTAATGAAAGTTAAAAGCTTTTGCACAGCAAAGGAAACTATAAACAAGACGAAAAGACAACCCTCAGAATGGGAGAAAATATTTGCAAACGAATCAATGGACAAAGGATTAATCTCCAAAATATATAAACAGCTCACATAGCTCAATATATTTTATTTATTTATTTATTTATTTATTTTTGGCTGCATTGGGTCTTTGTTTCTGTGCGCGGGCTTTCTCTAGTTGTGGCATGCAGGGGCTATTCTTCGTTGCAGTGCGCGGGCTTCTCATTGCAGTGGCTTCTCTTGTTGCGGAGCATGGGCTCTAGGTGCATGGGCTTCAGCAGTTGTGGCACATGGGCTCAGTAGCTGTGGCTTGTGGGCTCTAGATCGCAGGCTCAGTAGTTGTGGCACATGGGCTTAGTGGCTCCGCAGCATGTGGGATCTTCCTGGACCAGGGCTTGAACCCGTGGCCCCTGCATTGGCAGGCAGATTCTTAACCACTGTGCCACCAGGGAAGCCCAGCTCAATATTAAAAAAACAAACAACCCAATCAAAACAAAATGGGCAGAAGACCTAAATAGACATCTCTCCAAAGAAGATATACAGATGGGCAAGAGGCACATGCAAAGCTGCTCAACATCATTAATTATTAGAGAAATGCAAATCAAAACTACTATGAGGTATCACCTCACATCAGTTAGAATGGGCATCATCAGAAAATCTACAAACAACAAATGCCAGAGAAGGTGTGGAGAAAAGGGAACCCTCTTGCACTGTTGGTGGGAATGTAAATTTATACAGCCACCATGGAGAACCGTATGGAGGTTCCTTAAAAAACTAAAAATAGAATTACCATATGACCCAGCAATTCCACTACTGGGCATATACCCAGAGAAAACCATAATTCAACAAGACACATGCACCCCAATGTTCATTGCAGCACTATTTACAATAGCCAGGTCATGGAAGCAACCTAAATGCCCATCAACAGACAAATGGATAAAGGAGGTGTGGTACATATATACAATGGAATATTACTCAGCCATAAAAAGGAATGAGACTGGGTCACTTGTAGAGACGTGGATGGATCTAGAGACTGTCATACAGAGTGAAGTAAGTCAGAAAGAGAAAAACAAATATCGTATATTAACGCATGTATGTGGAACCTAGAAAAATGGTACAGATGAACCAGTTTGCAGGGCAGAAATAGAGACACAGATGTAGAGAAATATGGACACCAAGGGGGGAAAGTGGCGGGGAAGGTGGTAGTGGTGGTGGTGGGATGAATTGGGAGATTGGGATTGACATATATACACTAATACGTATAAAGTGGATGACTAATAAGAACTTGCTGTATAAAAAAATAAATTAAATTAAATTTTTAAAAAAAGGAAACACTTTTAAGATGAGGATTTATGGGCATACATGTAATTACATCATCTGAGCTCATTTATCCATTCACCAAAGATCTTTAAGTGCCTCTTACAAATTTGTTTTTAGGGATACAAAAAATGAATAAAATATGGTCCCTGACTTCCAGAAAACCACAGAGTAGTTCTAGATATCCACATGTGAGAAAATAATTATGGTGCCACAAGGTAAGTATAACAGAGGTGTGAACACTTTATTATGGGCTCAAAGAAGGGATATAATGACTCCTGGCTGGCGAGAGATGGGGGTCCAAGCAGGCTTCTGGAGGAGAGGATGTCTGAGTGGAGTACTGTAGGGTGAGTAGGAGTTTACCAGGCAGATGACAGCTGAGGAAGACCATGTACAAAACGCCTAAGCAGAAGCATGTGTGGGGAAGTTTGCGGGTCCTTAGAGACCTGCAGTGCGAAAGGAGGATGGAAAGTGGGGTGAGATGAAGTTGACGGCGGCCTCGGTGTTAGTTTGGACATGGGTTCAGCCTGTCTTCAAAAATATGTCCCCAGATAAAAATGGCTTTAAAAATAAAAATGTTTTAAAAGAAAGTCTGAGAAACTGTCACAGCCACAAGGAACCTAAGGAGACTTGATTGAATGTAATGTGGTGTCGTGGACGTGGCTCTGGGACAGAAAAAGGACACTGGGGAAACACTAAGACAATCTGAATGAAGTATGCACTTTAGTTAATAGACGTGTCTCAACATCATTCATTCATCGTAACAAACGTACTATTCTAATGTGAGATATTAGCAAGAAGGCAAACAGGATGCAGAATATATGGGAACTCTTTGAACTATCTTCCCAAATTTCCTGTAAATGTAAAGCTTTCTAAAATGAAAAACTGAATAAGATCAATCAAACAAACAAAATTTCTGCCTCATATAATAATATGAGCATGAGAGGTCCAGGGCTGGCAGAAAGTCTTCTCTGTGTCAGAGACCCAGGCTCCTTCCACAGGCCAGACCTGGTCCTCGTCCACATGGTCCAACAAGGCTCAGCCCCTGCACGCTGTACCCGCCCCCTCCACTCCTGCACTCTATCCTCTCCACAGCCGAGGTGACAGCACACCCTCCGGGCACTCCCTATCCACCCCTACCACTCCGATATTCGCAGCACATCCTAAATTCACCCCTACCACTTTTACAGACTCACATTCTACATTCCGGCTGGAAGGGGGAGGAGGACACACGACTTCCCTCTATGGGAACACCTGGAAACTGCACGTATTGCTCACAGGGAGAACCTAGCTGCGAGGAAGCCTGGGAAATGTAGTTCTTGCTCTGGGCTGCTATATGGGCAACCGGGGGCCAAGTTAAATGTGGGAGGTCCTGTTTCCAGAAGCAGGAAGGGGAGGATGGAGCCTGCAAGGGCCGTCAGATGCTTTGCTCGCTGTACCAGAGATCTCTGCAATGCTTTGGGGAGAAACTGATGCAACAGCCTTGCATTTTCTGCTTGACTTATTCTGACATGCTGGCTCCACAGTGATTTTTCGATACCTCAAAACTAGAATTTTCAGGATGTGAGCGGTTATTGAATGCCAGCGAGTAGTGAGTGCTGACCCACTCACGTGCTTTCTAAGCACAAATTCAGACACTGTTTCAAAGGACCCTTTTGAACCTCTGGCATGTATCCATTGCCCAAGTTTATAGTAGCAAGTCATGAGCTCGTGTCCCCAGGCTAAGGAGACAGGAACAGACCTGGGGGAGGGGGGGTGGTGGGCAATGAGGCTGATGTCAATTTTCACCGTCTTGGGTTGGAATCCCAGTGTATCACTTAGTGTGCTACTTGGGACAAATTACTCACCCTTCTTGGCTTCAACTACATCACCTGTAAAATGGGGATAATAATGACTCTCCCTGGCCAAATTAAATGAGGTACTAGAATTGACCCATAGAGGAAGCTCAACAAACGTCTGCTTTCCTTCGAACTCAGGACATCGGCTGTCAGTTACTATGTGCAGAGAGCTTGGATAAAAACTACACCCCAAGAAAGGATTTAAAAACCTAGTTTCTTGTAAAGAGACATGGGTCTGTTTCTAATGATGCATTAGCCAGGTGATCAATCCTAACAGGTGTAATAAAGGGACAAAGTGACATCATGTCCACCTACTGCATTGCACTGGGGACAGAGAATCATCACCTCTATGAGTTCCTTCCAAAAACGCATGATCTGAATTTAATCATGAAGAAATGCAGACAAACTCAGATCAAGGGACATTTTAGGAAACAGCTGGCCTGGACTCAAAAATATCAATGCCAGGGAACACACACATGCACACATGCACATGTGCACACAAAGGAGAGGGAACTATTCTTGCTTAAAGGACGTGAAAAAGTGTAACTAATGAACACAAACATTTGAAATCTTCCATCAGGAAAACCTGTAAAGGACATTGTTGGAACAATTGGGATAAACTGAACATAAACTATACATTAAATAAAAGTGTGTGTCAATGTTAAATTCGATGACTGAGAGACTCTTGTGATGGTTAAGTAGGCTCATGCCTTTTCTCTTAGGAAATACATGCTGATTTATTTAGAGGTGCAATATCATGATAACTGAAATTTACTTTCAAATGATTTTTTACATGTGAATGTGTGTATATAAGTATATGTGAAGAAAGAAACTGTAAAATAAAATGTGGCAAAATGTTAACAATCAGTGAGTTGGGACACGGTGTATAATTTTTCACTGTATTATTCTTTTAACTCTGGGGGTGGATTTGAAATTTTTCAAATAAAAGTTGGAGAAGAAAAATAAGATGCTATGAAGGGAAAGAACTTGAGTTATATAAAAGAGGGTTAGGGACTTCCCTGGTGGCGCAGTGGTTAAGAATCTGCCTGCCAATGCAGGCAGGTAGGTTCGAGCCCTGGTCCGGGAAGATCCCACATGCCATGGAGCAACTAAGCCCGTGCACCACAACTACTGAGCCTGTGCTCTAGAAACTGTGAGCCACAACTACTGAGCCTGTGCTCTAGAAACTGTGAGCCACAACTACTGAGCCTGCGTACCACAACTACTGAGCCCGCATGCCTAGATCCTGTGCTCTGCAACAAGAGAAGCCACCGCAATGAGAAGCCCATGCACCACAACAAAGAGTAGCCCCCACTCGACGCAACTAGAGAAAGACTGCACGCAGCAATGAAGACCCTACGCAGCCATAAATAAATAAATAAAATGTATTAAAAAAAAATAGGGTTAAACTGGCGCAATGTGTTCAAGAGAAATTCTGATTCCACTGACCTATTGCTTCTACCAGTGACAATGTAAAAAATAATGAAATATTTACATTTAAAGAAAAAAGGAAAAAAGCAAGATGTCTTAGTCCATTCAAGCTACAACAACAAAGCACCACAGGCTGGGTGGTTTAGAAGCCACAGACATTTACTGCTCACAGGTCTGGAGCCTGGAAGTCTGAGGCCAGGATGCTGGCACGGTCGGGTCCTGGCGAGGGCCCTCTTCTGGGTTGCAGACAGCTGACCTCTTGTGTCCTCACCGGTGGCAAGAGCATGAGCTAGCCCTCTGTGGTCTCTTTTCAAGGCGCTAATCCCAGCCGCGGGCTCCACCCTCATCAGCTCACCACCTCCCAAAGGCCCCACCTCCTAGTACTGTCACACTGAGGGTTAGGTTTCAACATATGGCTCTGGGGAGCCACAAACATTCAGTCCCTAACACAGGGGTCCCTGGCTCACAGTGGGCCCAGCACTGTGGGTGCACAGTGGATGAGCCTGGATGGACAAGGTGGCCGTCAGCTCCACCCCTCCCTCTGGGACCTCAGCAGGTTTGCCACTGATAACAACACGTAAGATAATGTCACAAGCTGAGGCAGGAAAGGGGGTGGCTGTCTTGTAAAATATATTCACACAAATGTGAATTTCCACACATGAGATCAAAAAGCATCCAGCAGCCGCTGACAGATTAAGCCTGAGGCCAGAGGCTCGTCAAAAGTTGGGAATTCCGGCTGCTGGGGCAATGGGTAGAACCAAGGAATCCAAAGGCCTCTGGGGGGATCTGAAATCCCTCCCTCCATTTTCCTGTGCGTGTGTAGAAGTGGTTTACTCTCGTGCAGCTGGATGGTGGAATAACCCGAAACTCAATTTCATTAGAGGAGGACTTTCCATTTCAGTGTTTAACTATGGCTCAGCTGACAGGTAATTGCCTGGCTCTGCAGTAGGGAATGTTGCCAAGAAGACACAGAAGAGGACTCAACTAAGAATCAGGAGAACACATGTGAAAGCTCCTAGCAGTTCCTGGAGTGCAGTAGGCAGGCAGCAAATTTTACAATAAAAATAATGTAAGGGGGATTTCCCTGGTGGTCCAGTGGGTAAGACTCCATGCTCCCAATGCAGTGGCCCAGATTCAATCCCTGGTCAGGGACCTAGATCCTGCCTGTGTGCCGCACCCAAGAAGCCCACATGCCACAACTAAGAGTGTGCATGCTGCAACTAGAGTTCGCATGCTGCAACTAAGAGGCTGATGCCACAACTAAGAGTCCGCATGCTGCAACTAAAAGATCTCACATGCCGCAACTAAAGATTCCGCGAGCCGCAACTAAGACCCGGTGCAGCCAAAATAATTCATTCATTCATTCATTCATTCATTTAAGAAACTTCCAGAATGTGACATATGTCCTCAGGGCAGTGTGGGGGGAGCAGTTTGCCCAGTGAATTTGGAGAACCCCCGCTCACACAGCTGGCCCCCAACACAGGAGGACCCAGCCGCACACGTTCATTGTAAGTTTGCAATCATTTTCGTTCTCTTTGGGCCCCTATCTCAAACCTATCAATGGTATAGACACCACATGTTCCTGCTTTTAAACAGGAGAGTCAACATAAAAAATGACAGCACAGTGATTTCACAGAGGAAGAAAGGGAACGTGAGTTACTTCAGTTCTGATATCCTTTTACTGATGACTTGGAGTTTCTATTTCCGGTGAAAATTTAAAACAGTGAAATCGAGTATGAATACAGTATAAATTCCCCTCTTGAAAATTAATGTAATTAAAATTTTAACGTTGCCTCTTCCTTTTTGGACATGTGTGTGCATGTGCGTGTTTGTATGCACTGACATGATTATACGTACAAAGTTCAATAAAAGATGTTCAGCCTGCAGCATTTCTCCTCCAGACAGTCTTTTTCATTATTATTACTTCATGATGATGACTGAAAAGAATTTTGTTGTATGAGAGGAGAGATGTTTAACAAAGTATTCTCTTGCAGGGCGTGCCAGGTGGAGGTAGCAGATTGAGCCCAGGCATCTCTTTTGCTGCAAACTCCCTTTTAGATGAACACAGGGTTGCTTTAAAGCCATCAACTGTGATCAGAGGAGGCAGGAGGGGCGGAGTCGGGAGCAGGAGCTCCAGCCAGCCTCGCCCTGCAGAGCCCCAGAACGCCCGGGCTGAGGTGCTAGGCACCTGTGGCAGTCGGGGTGATGAAGAGCAGTCTGCACTCAGGCCCCTCCCCCAGCCTAGCAGAAGACAAGAAATTTATTTGGGGGGAGATAAAAGTGAGTCTCTGGACTGGGGGACACGAGGGACAACTGAGTGTTGTGATACCGAAAAAGCAAAAAGATATGTATATTTTGGATGGTGAAAGCCCCAGCCCTCTCCCCGACTCAGTCTCCAGAAATCTTCCCCTTGAGGCAGGAGACTGGAGGACCTTTCTAGATGGAATCTGATGAGTGACATTGAGACATCCCAACTAAACGACCCGGCCACACCACCCTGCAGCGAAGCTCAAAGTTTTCAGGCCCCACTCATGCCCTCAGTTTCCAGTCGGCATTTAGTGTCCCATTCCCGAATATGAGACCTGCAAAGGTCATTGGACATCAGAGGAAAGGCCCTAACCTGAAACATGGGGGCCAAAATGCAGATGGAGGTGGACCAAGATGGAAAAAAAGAACGACAATTTGGAGAAAACAGGGATTTTTGCAAGAGAAGAAAGCTTTTTAAAAAAATCATTAATATCCTCAAAAAGATAAAACAAGATATTGCAAACATGAAACAGACAGGATGTAATAAAAATTAACATTCAGAGAACAAAAAACAATTTTGGTAATTAAAATCATGAGTGCCGAAATGGAAAGCTCAGTAGAAGGCTTAGAAGATGAAAGTAAGTTCAGAAAGTAGACAACAAGACCAAAGTTGGAAAATAAAGGAGAAAAGTTGAGAAAATTTAAGGACTGGCCCGCGAGGCTCAGGATTCAAATAATAGGAGTGTCAGAAAAAAGAGAATCAAATAGAGGATGGGTGGGGACAGATGGGGGAAGGGTCTAAAAACGTCCCCAGAAGATGAGCTGCCACGTTGCAAAGACCCACCAACTGCCCACTGAGGCACATGGTCCTGAAACCTCATGACGCTGGAGACAGAAAAGACACACGAGCTTCCAGCAGAAGACCGAGAAGGAAAGATCAAGAATCAGATAGAGGGCTTCCCTGGTGGCTCAGTGGTTAAGAATCCGCCTGCAATGCAGGGGACATGGGTTGGAGCCCTGGTCCAGGAAGATCCCACGTGCCACAGAGCAACTAAGCCCGTGCGCCGCAACTACTGAGCCTGCGCTCTAGAGCCCACAAGCCACAACTACTGAGCCCGCGTGCCACAACTACTGAAGCCCGCGTGCCTAGAGCCTGTGCTCCGCAATAAGAGAAGCCACCGCGATGAGAAGCGGGTGCACGGCAACAAAGAGTTGCCCCCGCTTGCCGCAACTAGAGAGCCTGTGAACAGCAACGAAGACCCAACACGGCCAAAAATAAATAAACTAGGGCTTCCCTGGTGGCACAGTGGTTGAGAATCTGCCTGCCAATGCAGGGGACACGGGTTCGAGCCCTGGTTTGGGAAGATCCCACATGCCGCGGAGCAACTAGGCCCGTGAGCCACAACTACTGAGCCTGCGCGTCTGGAGCCCGTGAGCCACAACTACTGAGCCTGCGCGTCTGGAGCCTGTGCTCCGCAACAAGAGAGGCTCGCGCACCGCGATGAAGAGTGGCCCCCACTTGCCGCAACTAGAGAAAGCCCTCGCACAGAAACGAAGACCCAACACAGCCAAAAATAAATAAATTAATTAATTAAAAAACAAAAATAAATAAATAAATAAACTAATTTTTTAAAAAATCAGTTGGATAGGGACTTCCCTGGTGGTCCAGTGACTAAGACTCTGCGCTCTCGAAGCCAGGGGCCCCTGGTTCGATCCCTGGTCAGGGAACTAAATCCCACATGCTGCAACTAAGACCTGATGCAGCCAAATAAATAAGTAAACACTTAAAAAAAAAAAAAGAATCGGTTGGATAAGCTGGCAATGTATTATAGTTTCCCATTGCTACTACAAATAATAACCACAAATTTAATAGCTAATAACAACACACATTTAGTATCTGATACTAAATGGAGATCAGAAATCCCGCATGGATCTTACTGGGCTGAAGTCAGGATGTAGGGTCAGCTGTCTCTTTCTGGAGACTCTGAGGGAGAACCTGATTCTCTGCCTTTTCTGGCTTCTAGGGGTCACCTGTGTTCTTTGGCTTGTGGTCCCTCTATCTTCAAAGCCAGCATCATAGCATTTTCAAGCCTCTCTCTCTATCCTCCTTCCCCTTGCCAACCACTCCCAACTCTGCTTCCACTCTCACATCTCCTCCTTTGACTCTGACCCTCCTACCTCCCTCTTACAAGGAGCCCTGTGATCCCATCTGACTCACGAGGATAGTTGCCCTAGTTCAACATCCTTCATGTAGTCACACCTGCAGAGTCCCTTCTGTCACGTGAAGCACCATGTTCACAGGCTCCGGGGTTACGGCTGTGTATCTCTGGGTCGGGAGTATTAGTCTGCCCCCCACCCCAGCACTGGACTTCTAAAGAGCAGCCCTGGAACACAGCTGGCCGTTCAGCACCCCTCTCCATTCTGCACGAAATCACTTCCTGCCTGGAAGCTTTCTCTCCTCTGCCGAACTATCAATCAAGTGGGAGGGGAAAATAAAGACATTTTCCGGAGTAAATTCTCAAAACATTTACGTCCCACACATCCTCTCTCGAGAAACTCCTGGAGGATGTTCTCAGACAAATGACTCAACTAAGAAAGAGAAGGCACTGGGGTTACAGGAAAGAGTAGACACAGGGAGGAAGGAAAGGGTATCAGCAAAATGGTACTGAAGACACACTGCAGAAGGACAGCTGTGGGCCATCCAGACTCGAGCGGTTTACAAGAGTCCAGAGACGCTCCCTTGGGAAGATGAGCTGAGAGGATATCTGATGCATGTGACCTTACTGTGAGAAAATACAGATAATGGGTAAACAGTCTGGGACAGAATTAACAATAAGTTCATGGAAAACCAAGCATATGAAAAAAAAGACGACTATTTACTCCAAGGAAAACAAAAGTTGTGCAGGAAAAGAAAAGTTAATCATAGATTACCACTTTGGGCAGTTTCATAGCTGCAAATAATATTTCCATAGCCATGAAAATGTGGATATCAATCATCTGTTTAACCGAAACCAAGGTAAAGCAACCATGGGAGGGTGAGGGTGGCCCAGAGTGGGAAGCAGGGCTGGGAAGCAAGTCTGAGTGGGGATCAGTAGATATGGAGAAGAACTGAAAAAGCCAGAAGGAACAATATGAGAATGTTATTTAGGGGCCTGCAAGCACAGGCCAAAATAATCGTCCAGAAGAGGTAAAGACGAAGGGAAATGTGGATGAGAAAGAGAAATGGGACTGTCTAGTAAGGGTCAGAAAACCTTTTCTGCAAAGAGCCAGACAGTAAAATCTACAACAGATTCATTTTCTATGCTGCATCACAAACAGTCGCAAATGTGGTGACTCAATACCATTTATTAACCCTCAGCTCTGTAGGTGGATTCTCTGCTCACGGCTCACACGCCCGAAATCAAGGTGCTGGCAGGCTCCTCTTACCTAGAGTCTCTGGGGAAGGAGCTGCCCCAGCTCAGCCGGTGCTGGCAGCTTCCAGGTCCTGGCGCTCGTAGGACTGAGGGCCCCATTCCTGCCACATGGCCCCTCCATCCTCAAGGTCTTGTGCGCTTCCAATCTCTCTAGCTCCCTCTTCTGCTTTTAAGGACCCACCCAGATGATCCAGGAGAACTTCCTTAAAGTCCACTGATTAGCAACCTTAATCACATCTGCAAAGCCCCTGTGCCAAGCAAAGTAACACAGTCGTGGGTAACACCGGACAGGGAAGGTCACAGGGCTTTGGGAGTCACACCGCCTCTGTCACCTGGACTCAGCTCTGCCCTGCAGCGCAAGCACACGCACAGGACACGCAGGGAAAGAGCTGGAGGAACACCAAGTCCTAACTGTTACCGCCTCTGGGGAAGGGGCTGAGGCTGGGCATTTTATTCTGCATCCCCACCATCCTCTGATTACTTCACAGTGTTCTGATTAAGCAATAAAAATCTTAAAATTGTATGTGTATATAAATAAACAAATGTTAACACAGGCACCGAAAAACTCAACCAACGATGGTGATTATAACTGAGGTGATATAACTAAGGAGCTTTCTCTCTCCAAATTACACATTCCTGTCACCTCTGATTGTTCTGTTACCATGAGCTATGGCTATGGTGAACAGAAAAATACATATACATTTAATCGTACTGATGTTTATGAAGACTTTAAGACCTAGGTAGTAAACAGCTACAATAGTTATCTATAGAAGACAAATACTCGTGTTGCAACTTAAGTTAAAAGTGCAAGATAAAAGAGTGTACCCAGAAAATGAATCCAGCTACATAAATATTCATGGAAAACGACTGGAAGGAAACCCACTAAGATGCTAACAGTGGGTGTTCCAGGCAGTGAAATCACAGATAATTATCTCCTCCTTTCTAGTTTTTTAATACTTCCCAATTTTCTATTATAAGCATGTATCATTTTTATAATTGAAAAAATCAGCACTCTTTTTTAAAAAACTAAATATAAGTGCCAAGTACGCTGCAGGATTCATGTCAGTGGGTTGCCAAGTTTTCTTTCCAGCAGAGAAGGCTGCTTGGGAAACAGTAAAACTCAGAGATGTTCTTGGTGAACCTGGGTTCTCAAGAAAAGGAAACAGGATGCCCAGGTGGGAAGGTGAGATCATGCCATTTTACAATCACAGGTGGGGCAACTCCTGCCCAGACCAGAGCTCCCAGGAATACTGAAAAGGCCCCCCACCCCTGGTCCATAGTTGGCATGTGCTGGTGAGCTGCTATTTTCCATACAGACCAGATTTCTGATTCCCATATTCCTAACACCACCTACTCTTTCAACACCCCATGTGTGATATTCTAGCAGGTGGCTTCCTCTGCAGGTTGATGATATGCTTTATCAGTGCATATTCACACAGCTCAGGGGAACACACATGCACTTGAAATGCAACTCTCACCACCCCTTACTGGACAGGCCCTTCCCCAGACATGCCTATCTGTGACACTTCAGTCCCTGGCCAGCCAGCTTGGAGCCCCTGCTCCCCACCAGGTGCTGTGGGAGATTCGAGGATGCCAGGGTAGGGCACCTGGACTTACAGGAACTCACAACCAATGAGACACAAAATGCATCCAAAAAAGGAGGCACACAGGGAGAATGGTAAGTGCCCTAAAAGGTCAAATTCAAATACCTTGTGGGGGGAGATGAATGCAGTTTAACGGAGGGAGTGACAATTGAGCTGTGCCTTAAAGCATGTGGAGGATTTGTTCACGATGAGATGGGAAGAAAAACCAAAAACATTCCAGCCCATTCCCAAAAAGGCAGCAGGAACACAACCATAATTTTTTATGACTTTCTAGGACCCAAAATATTAAAGTATTACCTAAAAAAGAATGAAACAATGCCATTTGCAGCAACATGGATGGGCCTAGAGATTATCATACTAAGTGAAGTCAGGCAGAGAAAGACAAATATCATACGGCATCACTTATATGTGGAATCTTAAAAAATGATACAAATGAACTTATTTACAAAACAGAAATAGACTCACAGAAAACAAACTTATGGTTACCAAAAAGGGAAGGGTGGGGAGGGATAAATTAGGAGCTTGGAATTAACAGATACACACTACTATATATAAAATAGGTAAACAATAAGGTCCTACTGTATAGCACAGGGAACTATATATATATATATATATATATATATATATATATATATATATATATGACTGAATCACTTTGCTGTATACCTGAAACATTGTAAATCAACTATACTTCAATAAAAAATAAGATAAAATAGAAATAAATTAATAAAAAATAAAGTATTACCTGCAGACTGGAGGGCAGCAGCCCCACCTGAACCATCACATTAGGCCAAGATGCACCCCTGAGGGAGCAAATAAAACTTCCTTTCTGGATCCAATGTGCTCTGAAAAGCCACCAATAAAAAGGTTCTGAAACCTCAGCCTGGCTACAGGAAGCTCAAATTCAAACCACACTGGGAACCAATGTCCTCTGCAGGTGAGGCTGTGGGGAGACTGGAATCCTCATGCACTGCAGGTGGGAGTGGAAAATGGTACCACCCCCTGGGGGGAATCAGGTGATACCTAGGAAAACCATCTTTTTTGACCAACGTCACTTCCAGGAGTCTTCAGTGAAGACACATAGCATTCCATGAGGCATATACACAAGGCTGCTCTTCGCAGCTCTATTTGTAACACAAAAGAATGTAAACAAACAAATGCCCATCAATCGGGACTAGCTGAACAAAGTAAGGCAGATCCACTCAGTGGAGTGCTGTGCACCTATGTATAGGAATGAGGAGTACCTTTGTCTTCTGCAATAGCACGATCTCCAGGAGACTATATAAGTGAAAAGAATAAGGGACGGAATGTTATGTATAGCAGATCCGATACATTCGCCTAAGAAAGGGGGAATATATGTGTGTGCTTATGCTATATATATTTAAAAAAAAAAAAAAACAAACAATGAGGGGGATAACCCAAAAGCTGACAGGTTACCTGTGAAGTAGGGACAGAATGAGTCAGAAGGAACAGGAAAGGAAGTTAGTTTAGACCTACAGAGGGCTTCCAGATTTGACTTAGAAACAGTGATTGCACCCCCCCCAGTGGGAGGTGCTCTAAGGACCAAAGAAGTGCAAAGAAATCTTAAAAGCATTTTCAATAATCATATATAGTTAATAATAGTACTGGCAGTGTAAGTCTGAAACACACACACATAGTAAGTAAGAAGTAGGCAACAAGTATCACTAGGAACCAAGCTTTTTGTTGTTGTTGTTAAAAAATATAAAATCTAACAATTTAAGGAAAAACTCCATAAGTCTTCATTTGAATGAAAAATACCATTATAACCTCAGCACACTCTTAAAAGAATGAAGTATTTCCCAGCAATGTCTAGAAACAATGATGGACCCAGTAATGATGAGCACCCCTAGCACCCAGGCTGTGGCTTCTAAATGCCATTTCCTGCTGGGAGAGTACCAAGGCTCCATGGAAAACAGCTAATTCCAGAAACGGGGCAGGAAATAGAAAAGATAAGCCGGTAACATCTGTGCTTCCTAGGGGCATGTCAAAAGGACTCAGGAACCAACTTGCAGAGGCTCAAACTAGCCAAAAATGAGGCAATTTGATCATCAGAAAGAATAACTGCAATGGACTCGAGCTCGTCGCCCCTGGGTTCAAAATGAAATTAAAATTAAAAATCTCCTTTGTCATCTTTGCAGGATGGTCGGAAACTAATTATTATTCTGAAAACTGGTAAATATAAAGAAAAAAATCAGACATCTAAGGAACCCTGCCCTAGAATAATCATATAGTCAATGAGAGAAAAATCTTCTTTTGGAAAAAAAATCCAGCAAATAATAAAGAAGGGAGGACAGAGTCAGAACTTTGCCATTTTGCCTCCTTGTCCTATGATGGATCTGGGCAAAGATCATCATTGCTCCTAAAGCCAGAAGGCCACCCACTAGTGGTGAACGTGACAGATCAGGCTGACCATCTGAGTCCTCTTGACTGAAACACCTGCTGACCAGACATTAAGGTGATGGAAGAATATGGTGGAGTCACCAAAATATCAGTACATGACGTAGGAAACTCTATGGGACAAGAGATCTGATTTCCTCACTAAATAAATTGCAAGAAAAAGACGAAAAAGGCAGAGGGAGAATCCATAAATTAAGAGATTTAAGAGACCTAATGACCAAATGCAATGTGGGAATCTATGGATCCTGATCCACATACACCAACTGTGAGAAGCACTTACAAGTCAATGAGGGGAATGTGACCATGGATAGCTGATGATGCTGGTGGGTTAAATGACTGATGCTTGAGATGTGCTTTAAAGTAATTACTGCACCACCTCACACCAGTCAGAATGGCCATGATTACAAAGTCTACAAATGACAAATGCTAGAGAGGGTGTTGAGAAAAGGGAACCCTCCTACATTGTTGGTGGGAATGTAAGTTGGTGCAGCCACTATGGAAAACAGTATGGAGGTTCCTGAGAAAACTAAAAATAGAACTACCATATGATCCAGCAATCCCACGCCTGGGCATATACCCAAACGAAACTCTAATACAAAAAGATACATGCACACCTATGTTCATAGCAGCACTGTTCACAATAGCCAAGACATGGAACCAACCTAAATGTCCATGAACAGATGAATGGATAAAGAAGATGTGGTACATATATACACTGGAATACTACTCAGCCATAAAAAAGAATGAAATGATGCCATTTGCAGCAACATGGATGCAACTAGAGGTTATCATACTAAGTGAAATAAGTCAGAAAGAGAAATACCATATTATATCACTTATATGTGGAATCTACAATATGCCACAAATGAACTTATCTATGAAAGAGAAACAGAATCACGGACATAGAGAACAGACTGGTAGTTGCCAAGGGGGAGGGGGTGGGGAAGGGAAGGACTGGGAGTTTGGGGTTGGTAGATGCAGACTATTACAGTTAGAATGGATAAACAACAAGGTTCTACTATATAGCACAGGGAACTATATCCAATCTCCTGGGATAAACCATAATGGAAAAGAGTATTAAAAAAGAATGTACAGGGGCAGAGTCGAGATGGCAGTGTGGAAAGACGCTGAGTTAGCATCTCCCCACAACTAGGGTGGCTGCTGGCACTGCTGGGGAACCCTGATGCCCAAGGAGATGGGAGGAACCCCCAAGAGAACCAGTAGGATGTGAGCGAACTGAGGGGGGAGGAGAAGTGGAAGCCAGACAGGATCGGCGCCCTTGAGGCAGGGGAGATAAGGAGAGGCAGGCGTGAAGAGCCATCTGGGAGGAGTGGGAGAGGAGTGGAGGGTTTTTTCCCCACCACTCGGGCCCAGGGAGCCTGCTGAGCTCCCAGGCTGGTTCCCTGACCTCCAAGGCCCCCCTCCCCCCAGCCACATTGGTCCTGGGGGCATAGGAAGGAGGCCAAGGGGAGAACAGGAGAGGCAGGCGGGAGGGGCCCTCCAGGACTGGAGAAGCAGGAGAGGAGAGGGCATTTGCCCCGCCCACTCGAGCCCAGAAAGCCTGCTGGGCTCCCAGGTGAGGTCCCCTGCCCTCTGAGACAAGGGGTGGGGGGCATGCCTGGGCCCCTTCTGTTCCTTGAGCCTAAGCCCCACCCCCCACAACCCCCAGGGCCTTTTCCAGCCCTGTGGGTCCTGAGCATTGGCCCCACCCACCACCCAAACCTCGCCCTTGCTTAGGCCCCGCCTCCACAGCCAAGGCCTTTGCCCCCCACCCTTTTTTTCTTTTCCCTCCTCCTCTTTTTTACTATTGTGGTACTACTGTACCTTCAGGTAGTTGATTCATTTACATTTTTATTTTTATATTCTAACATCGAATCTGTTAGTTTCCTAGTCTAATTTTATTCTTTACTTTTTTACTGTTCTCTCATTTGTTTATTTATTTATTTATTGCCACCCCACATGACTTGTGGGATCTTGGTTCATGAGCCAGGGGTCATGCCAAAGCTCTTGCGGTGGGAGCTCCAAGTCCAAACCACTGGACTAACAGAGAACCTCAGACCCCAGGGAATATTCATCAGCATGAGGTCTCACGGAGGTCCTCATCTCTGCACCAAGACCCAGCTGTAACCAACAGCCTACAAACTCCAATGTTGGAAGCCTCAGGCCAAACAACCAGTAAGAAAGGAACGCAATCCCACTCATATAAAAAAAAAAAAAAAGAAATGAGACGGCAAAAAAATATGTCACAGATGAAGGAGCAAGATAAAAACCTACAAGACCAAATAAATGAAGAGGAAATAGGCAATCTACCTGAAAAAGAATTCAGAGTAATGATCATAAAGATGATCCAGAATCTTGGAAATAGAATGGAGTCACGGACTGAGAAAATACAATAAATGTTTAACAAAGATCTAGCAGAACTAAAGAACAAACAAACAGCAATGAACAACACAATAACTGAAATGAAAAATACACTAGAAGAAATCAATAACAGAATAACTGAGGCAGAAGAACGAGTAAGTGAGCTGGAAGACAAAACAGTGGAAATAACTGCCAAGGAGCAGAATAAAGAAAAAGGAATGAAAAGAATTGAAGACAATCTCAGAGACCTCTGGGACAACATTAAACGCACCAACGTTCAAATTATAGGGGTCCCAGAAGGAGAAGAGAAGAAGAAAGGGTCTGCGAAAATATTTGAAAAGATTATAGTCAAAAACTTCCCTAACATGGGAAAGGAAATAGTCACCCAAGTCCAGGGAGCAAAGAGAGTCCCATACAGGATAAACCTTAGGAAAAACACACCAAGACACATATTAATCAAACTAACAAAAATTAAATGCAAAGAAAAAATATTAAAAGGAACAAGGAGAAAACAAAAAATAACATACAAAGGAATCCCCATAAGGTTTTCAGCTGATTTTTCAGCAGAAACTCTGCAGGCCAGAAGGGAGAGGCACAATATATTTACAGTGATGAAAGGGAAGAACCTACAACCAAGATTACTCTGCTCTGCAGGTATCTCATTCAGATTCGATGGAGAAATCAAAAGCTTTACAGACAAGCAAAAGCTAAGAGAACTCGGCACCACCAAACCAGCTCTACAACAAATGTTAAAGGAACTTCTCTAGGCAGGAAACACAAGAGAAGAAAAAGACCCACAAAAACCCAAAACAAATAAGAAAATGGTCATAGGAACATACATATCAATAGTAACCCTGAATGTATATGGATTAAATGCCTCAACCAAAAGATACAGACTGGCTGAATGGATACAAAAACAAGACCCATATATATGCTGTCTACGAGAGACCCACTTCAGACCTAGGGACACATACAGACTGAAAGTGAGGGGATAGAAAAAGATAGTCCATGCAAATGGAAATCAAAAGAAGGCTGGAGTAGCAATACTCTTATCAGATAAAATAGACTTTAAAATAAAGACTGTTACAAGAGATAAGGAAGCACACTATATAATGATCAAAGGATCAATCCAAGAAGAAAATATAACAGTTATAAATGTATACGTACCCAACATAGGAGCACCTTAATACATAAGGCAAATGCTAAGAACCATGAAAGGAGAAATCGACAGTAACACAATAACAGTAGGGGACTTTAACACCCCCACTTTCACCAATGGACAGATCATGCAAACAGAAAATAAATAAGGAAACACAAGCTTTAAATGACACAATAGACCAGATAGATTTAATTGATATTTATAGAACATTCCACCCAAAAGTGGCAGAATACACTTTCTTCTCAAGTGCACATGGAACATTCTCCAGGATAGATCACATCTTGGCTCACAAATCAAGCCTTGGTAAATTTAAGAAAACTGAAATCATACCAAGCATCTTTTCCGACCACAACACCATGAGATTAGAAATAAATTACAGGGAAAAAACTGTGAAAAACACACATACATGAAGGCTAAACAGTGCACTACTAAATAACCAAGAGATCACTGAAAAAATCAAAGAAGAAATAAAAACATACATAGAAACAAACAACAACAAAAACACGATGACCCGAAACCTATGGGCTGCAGCAAAAGCAGTTCTAAGAGGGAAGTTTATAGCAATTCAACTCACCTCAAGAAACAAGAAAAATCTCAAATAAACAATCTAACCCTACACTGAAAACAGCTTAAGAACAAAGAATGCACAGTCAGTAGAAGGAAAGAAATCATAAATCATAAAGATCAGACCAGAAATAAATGAAATAGAAACGAAGAAAAACAATAGCAAAGATCAATAAAACTAAAAGCTGGTTCTTTGAGAAGATAAGCAAAGTTGATAAACCCTTAGCCAGACTCATCACGAAAAAAAGAGAGAGGACACAAATCAACAAGGAGAAAATACAACTGACACTGCAGAAATACAAAGGATTTTAAGAGACTACTACAAACAACTATATGCCAATAAAATGGACAACTACGAAGAAATGGACAAATTCTTGGAAAGGTACAATCTTCCAAGACTGAACCAGGAAGAATTAGAAAATATAAACTGACCTATCACAAGTAATGAAATTGAAACTATGATTAAAAATCTTCCAACAAACAAAAGTCCAGGACCAGATGGCTTCACAGGCAAATTCTATCAAACATTTAGAGAAGAGCTAACACTGATCCTTCTCAAACTGTTCCAAAAAACTGCAGAGGGAGAAACACTCCCAAATTCATTCTACAAAGCCACCATCACCCTGATACCAAAACCAGAAAAAGGAATCACAAAAAAAGAAAATTACAGACCAGTATCACTGATGAACATAGATGCAAAAATCCTGAACAAAATACTAGCAAACAGAATCCAACAATACATTAAAAGGATCATACACCATGATCAAGTGGGATTTATCCCAGGGATGCAAGGATTCTTCAATATACACAAATCAATCAATGTGATACACCACATTAACAAATTAAGGGATAAGAACCATATGATCATCTCAATAGATGCAGAAAAAGCTTTCGACAAAATTCAACACCCATTTATGATACAAACTCTCCAGAAAATGGGCATAGAGGGAACCTACCTCAACATAATAAAGGCCATATGTTACAAACCCATAGGCAAGCATCATACTCAATGGTGAAAAACTGAAAGCATTTCCACTAAGATCAGGAACAAGACAAGGATGTCCATTCTCGCCACTATTATTCAACGTAGTTTTGGAAGTCCTAGCCATGGCAATCAGAGAAGAAAAAGAAATAAAAGGAATACAAATTGGAAAAGAAGAAGTAAAATTGTCATTGTTTGCAGATGACATGATACTATACATAGAAAATCCTAAAGATGCCACCAGAAAACTACTAGAACTAATCAATGAATTTGGTAAGGTTGCAGGCTACAAAATTAATGCACAGAAATCTATGGCATTCCTATACACCAACAACGAAAGATCAGAAAGAGAAATTAAGGAAACAATCCCATTTACCATTTCAACAAAAAGAATAAAATACCTAGGAATAAACCTGCCCAAGGAAGCGAAAGACTTGTGCTCAGAAAACTATAAAACACTGATGAAAGAAATTTTCACATTTCATTTGTGAAAATGAGTATACTACCTAAAGCAATCTACAGATTCAATGGAATCCCTATCAAACTACCAATGGCATTCTTCACAGAACTAGCACAAAATATTTTACAGTTCGTATGGAAACACAAAAGACCCTAAATAGCCAAAGCAATCTTGAGAAAGAAAAACGGAGTTGGAGGAATCAGGCTCCCCAACTTCAAACTATACCACAAAGCTACAGTAATCAAGACAGTACTGTACAGGCACAAAAACAGAAATACAGATCAATGGTACCAGACAGAATGCCCATAGATAAACCCACATACATATGGTCACCTAATTTATAACAAAGGAGGCAAGACCATACAATGGAGAAAAGACATCCTCTTCAATAAGTGGTGCTGGGAAAACTGGACAGCTACATGTAAAAGAATGAAATTAGAACACTCCCTAACACCATACACAAAAATAAACTCCAAATTGATTAAAGACCTAAATGTAAGACCAGACACTATAAAACACTTAGAGGAAAACATAGGAAAAACACTCTTTGACATACGCCACAGCAAGATCTTTTTTGACCCACCTCCTAGAGTAACGGAAATAAAAACAAAAATAAACAAATGGGACCTAATGAAACTGAAAAGCTTTTGCACAGCAAAGGAAACCATAAACAAGACAAAAAGACAACCCTCAGAATGGGAGATAATATTTGCAAATGAAACAACAGAGAAAGGATTAATCTCCAAAATACACAAACAGCTCATGGAGCTCAATATTTAAAAAAACAACAATCCAATTAAAAAGTGGGCGGAAGACCTAAATAGACATTTCACCAAGGAAGACATACAGATGGCCAAGAGGCACATGAAAAGATGTTCAACATCACTAATTATTAGAGAAATGCAAATCAAAACTACAATGAGGTATCACCTCACACCGGTTAGAATGACCACTATCAAAAAATCTAGAAACAATAAATGCTGGAAAGGGTGTGGTGAAAAGGGAACCCTCCTGCACTGTTGGTGGGAATTTAAATTAATACAACCACTATGGAAAACAGTATGGAGGTTCCTTAAAAAACTAAAAATAGATCTACCATATGACCCAGCAATCCCACTACTGGGCATATACCCTGAGAAAACTATAATTCAGAAATATACATGGGACTTCCCTGGTGGCGCAGTGGTTAAGAATCTGCCTGCCAATGCAGGGGACACGGGTTTGAGCCCTGGTCCGGCAGGATCCCACATGCCGCGGAGCAACTAAGCCTGTGCACGACAACTACTGAGCCTGCGCTCTAGAGCCCACGAGCCACAACTACTGAGCCCATGTGCCGCAACTACTGAAGCCCACACGCCTAGAGCCCGTGCTCCACAACAAGAGAAGCCACCACAATGAGAAGTCCGTGCACCACAACGAAGAGTAGATCCCCACTCGCCACAACTAGAGAAAGTCTGCCTGCAGCAATGAAGACCCAACACAGCCAAAAATAAATAAATAAATAAATTTATTAAAAAATAAAAAAAGATACATGTACCACAATGTTCATTGCAGCACTATTTACAGTAGCCAGGACATGGAAGCAACCTAAATGTCCATCAACAGATGAATGGATAAAGAAGATGTGGCACATATATACAATGGAATATTATTCAGCCATAAAAAGAAATGAAACTGAGTAAATGAAACTGAGGTGGATGGACCTAGAGTCTGTCATACAGAGTGAAGTAAGTCAGAAAGAGAAAAACAAATACCAATGTTAACGCATATATATGGAATCTGAAAGAAAAAGTGGTACTGAACGACAACCTAGTTGCAGGGCAGGGATAAAGATGTAGACATAGGGAATGGACTTGAGGACACAGGGTGGAAGGGGAAGCTGGGGCAAAGTGAGAGTAGCATCGACATATATACACTACTGAATGTAAAATAGCTAGTGGGAAGCAGCAGCACAGCACAGGGAGATCAGCTCGGTGCTTTACGATGACCTAGAGGGGTGGGATAGGGAGGGTGGGAGGGAGGCTCAAGAGGGAGGGGATATGGGGACATGTGTATGCGTATGGCTGATTCGCTTTGTGTGCAACAGAAGCTAACACAGTATTATAAAGCAATTATACTCCAATAAAGATTAAAAAAAAGAATGTCTATCTGTATGTAACTGAGTCACTTTACTGTACAGCAGAGATTGGCACAGCATTGTAAATCAACTACATTTCGATAAAAATAAAATAAAATTAAAATAATTATTGCAAGATGGGGGAGGTACAGGTAAAACAAATAGACCATTAATTAATAATTCATGAAGCTAGTAATTATTTATTCTCTTTTCTTTTATATATGTTCCAAAAAAATCCCAAAATAAGTTTCTAAAACATTTGAAGGTTTTCTAGTCACAGCCCTGTGTGGATTCAGGAGGAGCTATCCAAACCACCTATGAAAGACAGCATGTTTTTGGAAATCTGCTTTGGGTGACTTTATAAGCAACTTTAGAGCAAAGATGCAGAAGTCAATGGTACATGCGAAAAGTTTGAAAAAATTATATTCATAAGATGAGTGAGTAGAAAAATAGAAGCGTTTGAAATTAATATATTGTAAAATATATAATTTTAAATGTGTGTGTAACTGAAGTAATAAATAATATAATTAGGCCACTGACTATTTAATCTATATCCCTGCCTGAAAGTTTGTATATTCAAATTAGCAAAAACGAAGCTTCCTATTTTTATCCTTTCATTGGGAAAATAGAGGATTGCCTAATATTTAGGTTGTCTTACAGTAAGTCAACTCCATGCTACCTGGTGAATTTAAGGCAAAAATTTTAAATCAGGTCCTTTCTCCCACGAAGTTCAACAATATACTTGTTAGTCTTTGCTCCTTGCAAAATTTTAGGAGTCCAGGTTTGCGACTTCAATGATACAAGAAATACTGGTACCAAAGATTTACGTTCAGTAGTATTTAGTCAACATTAGGTCAGAGGAAGACCTGATCCATCCTGGGCGCCCACAAGTGTCTGTGAAGGTTGGGCCAGGCACCTGGGAGTGCACCCTCCCCAGGACTCCCTGCCCAGCAGGAAGTCTGCACCCCACAACCTCTGACTTCATCTGGTTGTGCTGTATTTGTGAAAGTTAAAAGCAGAGGGCAACCTTGGAAATCATGTATTTCAATCTCCTCACATGCCAGAAGAAAGTCTCAAGGTGGCACCCCGGGTCCCTCAACTCCAGACAGAGCTGATCTGTAGCTGGGGCAGACCCACCAGCATGGCCGCCCCGAGGTTGTCAGAAGAGTCCGTCCTTCTGCGTCAGTCAAGGGATAGCTGTTCCCCTGAGCCCTCTGAGGGCCCACTTCCATCCCAGCTGCCCTGTCTCCTCCTCTAGAACCTTCCAGACACTGTCACGGTCCAACACCTACCGGCCTGTCCACCAGAATGGCTGAAATGCAAAAGACTGACAGCACCCAACGCCAGCCAGGGCAGAGGACGACTGGATGTCTCACACACTGCCGGGCAGAGGGTAACATGGTGCAACTACTTTGGAAAAATATCTGACAGTTTCGGAGAGAACAAAACATACACTTCACCTACGACCTGGAAATCTCATGCCCGAGTCGTTGCTGAAGAGAAATGAAAACATGTCCACACAAAGACTTGTGCACAAATGTTCACAGCAGCTCTATTCTTAATCACCCCAAACTGACAGCAAGCCATGTGTCTTTGAACTGGTGACTGGATACACACCTGGGCTACCCACCCCCCATGCATGGAATACTGCCCAACAATAACAAGGAACAGACTCCTGACACATGCGACAGCGTGGGTGAATCTCACATGCATTATGGTGAGGGAAACAAGCCTGAGACAAAAAAGCGCTGCGATTCCATCTACAAGACGCTCCAAGACAGGCAAAACTAATCTTTGGTGGAGAAATCGGAACAGTGCTTGCCACTGGACGGTGTGGTGGGGGAAGGAATTTCTGGGGTGATGGTATCTTTTTTTCTTTTTTTTTTACGGAGGTATAATTGACATAAAACATGATATTAGTTTCAGGTGCACAACATAATGATTCGATATTTGTATCTATTGTGAAATGATCACCACAATAAGTCTAGTTACTATTTCTCATCCTACAGTTACAGAATTTTTTCCTTGTGATGAGAACTTTTAAGACCTACTCTCTTAACTTTCAAATATACAGCACAGAATTATTAACAACTGTCACCATTCTGTACCTTCCATCCCCAGGACTTATTTATTTTATAACTGAAAGGTTGTTCCCTTTGACCCTCTGGGTGATGGTATTTTGATAAGGATCTGGGTTACATAGGTCTGCGTATTTGTCAGAAATGACAAGTCATAAGCTTGAAACTGGGACTTTTCGTTTTAAGTAAATACTACCTCAGGCGTAGAGAACAAACGTATGGATACCAAGGGGGAAGGGGGGGGTGGGATGAACTGGGAGACTGGGATTGACATATATACACACTACGTATAAAATAGATAACTAACGAGAACCTACTGTATAGCACAGGGAACTCTACTCAATGCTCTGTAGTGACCTAAATGGGAAGAAAATCCAAAAAAGAGGGGACATATGTATACATATAGCTGATTCACTTTGCTGTACAGCAGAAACTATCACATTGTAAAGCAATATACTCCAATAAAAATTAATTTTAAAAAATGTTACCTCCAAAGAAAAAAGTGTTTAGGGGTGAAGTACTGATGTCTGTGACCCACTTTGAAAGGCATCCTTATAAGCTGGATTTGTTTAGAGGCATGGATAGATGGACAGACGGGTGAGAAGCAACTATACAGTAAATGTTCCAGAGTCCATGTGATAGGTATATGGGAGTTAGCTGCAATATTCATCTTTTCTGTAAACATCCTCATAATAAAATGCTGAGGAAAAATCTACAGATAAAACCCACAGAGGTGTGGGCAGGAGTTTCCAGGAACCTGCCCACGTGTCCCTGCTGTCCCAGCTCTTGGCCAGGTGTTAAATACTTGGGCAATCCCACCTGTCCCCAGTCCGACCTGCTTCCCCCCACCCACTGGATCACTCTGCCCAGCCTGGAACATCTCTCCCTGAAGTAATCTTCCAGGTAAAGTTACCTGGCAGCCCTTGGTGATAGCTATAGTCTAGCCAAGCCCTCTATTCTGTGAACGCTCCTCTCTCTGGGAATATCTATTTATCTTTTTGACTTCAGGTCAAAGCAGAACTGAGACATCCGTTAACAAACATCGTTGAGTGTTTACTAGGTGCTACACAGTGGGGTGCAGAGGACATTAAGAAATGGTCCTTAGAGTTGCCTTAATGGTCAGAATGGGATGTTTTGGAGGTGGGGGAGGGGTGGATGCACAGAGGCCAGATCACAATCTTATCTTTTACAGCTGCTAAGAGGTTTGAATTCTACTCTCAAAGTAGCAGAGCCCTCTAAGCCCTCCTGAAAAGCTGGGTGTAAATCATATCACGTTTCAAACATTTTACCAAAATGCCCAGGAGATTATGAAATTTAAAAAACTATATGGGAGATCTTTTTGGAGATGAAAAATGACTTTACATTGAAAATCATTCATTTTTACCTTTTTTTTTCCATTTCAAATTTGAAAATATATGCTATACTTTGCCTTCTCAAAGAGAAGCATACTAATTACAAAATCAACTCTGTTCACAGACAATTCCCAGCAGCTAAGGGTCTTAGGTCAGGAGATGACGTGGTCCATATCCCAGGAGACGCTAAGGGGTAACATCTGTACCGTTAGTGAGTTTGAGAGTCAAATCAAGACTCCTTACCCTCAAATGGTCTTTATTTCATCAGTGAGCAACTCGATTACACATATGTATGGGGTTGTTAACTCTTAGTTAAATCAATTAGATCTCAATGTATTGATATAATAGTTTAAAATAGAACCACAACCTAACAGGCCTGGGAGAGGTGTAGGAATCACCTGGTCCAAACCCCCCTCACTTCATAGTGAAAGCCGATAAAACCAGACTATGTTAAGTGACTTGGAGTTACACAGCTAGTAAAAGGCAAGGCTGAGACTCAGATCCAATGTTATTCCAAGTTCAGTGTTCATTCTACACCATACACTCAGCTGTCATAAACCCTTCACCACTTGTCTCTATTTTTTCTTAATCCACAGTAACTTACATTTCTTGAGAGAAAGGTATAAATAAAAATTAATATTAAAATTTGAAACATTTCTATTATTTTAGAAGTTTTTGTAAGAAAAAATTGTTCGGGGGAAAACAATTACTCAAAATGGCTAAAGCCCAAGGTCTACGGCATGATTCCGTCATATACAGGCATGATTCTGTCATATACATTCCACATCACGTGACTCTCTGTGCAGAGAGAAGCTCCCTAAGAGTTTATGGAGTCTGAAAACACAACCTATTTCACTAAAGGGTATCGAAATATCCTTCCGTAAAAGCAAGTTCCACCAAATGAGAAAAGAAAGCCTTTAAAATGCATGGCCTCTCTGAAAGCCCTGTCGTTGACAAAGCACCGAAGGGTTGGCATTCCAGGCTTCGCTCCAAAGGGTGAGCCTGCATTAACTCATGTCCCCTTACAACCACCCCTGGAGGTGCTACTCTTACTGCTGCTCCAGTGGGACCCTCAGGCACAGAAACCCCCTGCACTGCCAACAGGCAAAGTCCGAACCCAGCAGTCTGGCTCCCAGGCTATTCGTTGAACCCACAAAGCAATCCACTCAGGGATGTCTTGTTATCAATTCTGCAGGGAACTTAGTTCCTTCAGGGAGTCCGTCCTTCTTGGTCTTTCAACTTTATCCTTTATTCTCCCTTATACTATAGGGGATGGAAGCAGACGTCCCAGACAGCAGGGTTCCAGCTGGCTTTTTCCAGTGGGAGGCGCTCATGGACCCACATACGCCCGGACTCTATAGTGACTGCAAGCTCGACTGATGGGGGGACAGCAGCTCCATTCACCCCCTGCTCTCTGGGCACCAACAGCCCACCCCTTAACACACCTCCAGCCCTTCCTTAATTGAAAACCAGTTTCCTCCATGCAGTCCCTCTCCTGAAATACACAGGTCAATTTTCTTCTTGAATGCTGATTGATTCTGACATCTCACTTAAATATATAACATTTCCCTGTCTTCTCAAATGAATTTAATGAACACGTGTATCCTTGATTTGATGAGCAAAGACAGTCATGATGCTATAACAGTGAGGTCCTTGGGACCTGTTTAAAGAGCACATGCACCTACCTGCCACCCCTGCTTCCCAGGATCTCTTTGTAACGATGGGGAAAAAAATTATTTTTTAATTTATGAGCTGTAAAAGCATTAGAAAACAATATAGGGTGCTCCCGGAAGACCAGAAATGTAGAGGAATTCCAGGAAGGGAGAAAGCAGTTGGAGCCGGATGGGTGGAGAAATCAGGGCAGAGGTAAAGGCGTTCTTCCCAAGGGAACCCTGGAGAAGCCTTGTGATGGCCTCACCATGGAAGAGACCATGGTGAAGACATGGCATGGAAGCTGCATCCAGAATGGCTGTGAGCCCTGCCTCCTCTGTAAATACAATTGCCGGCAGCAAGGAGCTCCCAGAAAGGGGAGGCCCCAGCTGAGGTCCTCGGCTGAGAAGCAGACAGAGCACAGACAGACACAGGGGAAGGACGCACTTCAGCCCAGGACTGGGACATGCGGGACACAGCCTGCCTGCCGTGGTGCCTGTGGGGGAAGGGTGGGGGTCTGCATCTGGCACACTGATCTGCACCACGCAGGGGGCCTCCCGTTCCCACAGAACCTGCCGATGGGGGATCCGATGCTGGGGGACAGAGGCCACAGCAGAGGAGCCGACACTGACCAGGATCATCCTTCCTTAATAAACATACACGGTACCAGACATTGCAGAGAAAGCACCACCAAGTGTGACACAGACGGAGAGAAACTTGAAGCGGATAACTGATCCCAAAGGCATCAGAGATGATTCAGGACACTAAAGAAAAACACAGTATACATCTTAAACTTACTTTAATTTCTTAAAATTAAATTAATTTTAAAGTTTTAAAGTTTAATTTTTCATTAATTTTAAATTTTATTTTAATTTTTTATTTAATTAGTTTTAAATTTCTTTTAATTTTTCACTTAAGAAATCTGTACTACACTTGCATAATTCAAAAATCAAAGGAAAATAAAGAGATACTATATTGAGAAGTCTCACTCTCACTTTGCCCCTCAGCCTCATTCCTCACCACCCCATAGGCAATCATTTATATTAGTTTCTTGTGCAACTGCAAGCAAATATGAAAAAATATACTTATGTTCCTTCCTGGCTTACACAAAACATGGCATAGTACATGCATTAGTTTGCTAGGGCTGCTGTAACAAAGCACTACAAACGGGGCAGCTTAAACAACAGAAATCTATCATCTCAGTTTCTGGAGGCTAGAAGTCCAAAATCAAGGTATCAGCAGAGTTGGTACCTTCTGAGGCCCAGAGGGAATCTGTTCAGGCCTTTCTCCTTGGCTGGTAGATAGCCATTTTCACGTTCACAGGCCATCCTCCCTGTATGCATGGCTGTGTCCAAATGTTCCCTATTTATTAGGATGCCAGTCATACTGGATTAGGGCCCACCGTAAGTGACCTCATTTTCTCTTGGTTACCGCTTTAAAGATCCTATCTCCAAATAAGGTCACAATCTGAGGTACTACGGGTTAGGACTTCAACATGCAAATTTGGGGGGGACAAAATTCAACCCATAACACTATAATACTGTTCTGCTCTTTTTTCACTTAGTCATATGACCCTGGACATCTTCACATATCAATGCATAGAGAGTTTTTCATTAGACATCATTTTTTGTAAACACCAAATTCCCATAAAAATATGAGTCGGTTTATGGACTGTATTCGGTTCCAGCGAAATAACTACTTATTTTTCCTTCAGTACTACATTGCTTTAATTTCTCTACTTATAATGTTTTAATATTTGATAGGCCAAGTCACCTCTCTTCACCATTGCCTTTTCTAAGTTGCATTGGCCATTTCTGTATTTCTTTTGAAAAATTGTTAGTCTTCATTAAATTAAAAACAAAAATTAAATAATTTAAGAAATACAGAAAATATTTTAAAAGAAAGTTAAAAAAAAAAACACTGCCCAAAATCCTACCAAGCAGGAAAGAAAACAGTGTTAAACATGGGCTGAATATCATTTCAGACATATTTATGTCTAAAGCTATATACAAATTGAAGGGTTCTGTTGAACATCTGACCTTAACAGAAGAATGAAAACTTGTGTGAAATTCAAAAAATTGCTGAACTTCAGAAAAAAAAGGGTTTTTTTTCCATAAGATGTCCCTAAAAGATTTCTCTAAGGTTGTAAAACAATTAGAAAGTTGGATTTACTATATGTTTGTATCTACATGTCTCAATTTTGGATGAAAACTGTTGATTCCCTGCTATGAAATAGGAGATTTGTATTCTTACACTACTTTCTCCACTAGCATTTTGTTACTTTTTGTTACACATTTAGTTGAACAAACATTTCTCCAGTTGCTTAGTTTTAGTCTGTTTATATGAATTTAACACTTAACACTGACCCTTTCCTTTTTTTTACTACATAAAACTTTTAATAACATTTTTAAATCTCATCATCGGTTTGATTTATTGTAAAAAAAAAAAATGACAAGAAGTGCCATATGCAATATTTCTTGAATTCTTTCATGTTTGTGTGTGACTTCCTGTTTCCTTTCTTTGGCTGGTGACAATTATCTTGGGTCCCACTTTCTTCCCTCAGAACATTACTAATACTTCACCTCCACCCCCCTGCAATGTTTACTGGTCATGAATGCTGCTGAACTCCTCCCTGATAAATGACTTGTTTATCCACCTGGATGCCTGAAGAATTATGTCTTCAGTCTTAAAGTTAAATAATTTAACAAGGTCTAAGTTACTGATTGTTCTGTATAAATTTCCCCCTAAACACTATGTGCCCCTATGAGCAAAAGATTTAACGGTTTCTCCATTACAGGGTTTACCTTTATTATATTCATGAACATGCTTTCTGTTCAATGTCTTGGGTTCTGTTTTTGAGTTACTCCAGTTATCCTTGTGTTGGTTCATTTTATCATTCCTTCAAATCCGTCACCTTAATTGCTTTAGTCTCTTTGTATTCTTCCTCTGAAATTACTGTGTTGTCTCAAACCCTTTGTTCTATATTAGGAATCTGATTTCTTACTCCTTCCAAATTATTTATTAAATCTGTAGTAGTGTTGGAATCTCATTTTTCCATATCTCCTTACTTTTCATCTCTTTGTTATTTTATTACCTTAGCACTGAGCTACGTTTTATGGAGTTGATATCCTTTTCTAGTTCTTCCATATCATGAAACACACCTGGAAGTTTTCTTCTGTTCCTTAGACTAGGATTTCCTCCAGACTGCATTCTCTGTTGCTGCTACGCGGTATTTTATGCATTTTGGTCGTTATGAATTTTCATAGCTGCATGTCATTTCTTTCACTTTGCACATTCTTAGGATGGCACCCATCTGCCCAGACCTTCTGTGTGCCCCACTATCGTGTGCATAAGTTCTCCCTGATATCCTTCTCAAGAGGTATTTTATATTAAGTTTTGTGTGACTTGAGGGCATGTGGTGTGGCCGGCGGCAGTGCTGAGCCGGCTGGAGTTGTTAGAAGCCCTCAACAGGGCGCTGGACACTGGCTCTCTCTTCGGAGCGTTCATCTGGGGTCTTGTACTGGGACACCCTCCCTCACTCCTGCGGGCTTTGAGTCACTTCCCAATGTGGCAAAGACTCTGAGACGATGCCCCTCTGGCCTCCTCCGTAGCCTGGTGGTGGATAACGTAAGCTTTCCCACTCTCAGGGTTCCCTCTCCCCTACCTGTAACTCCCTAGTTACTGCTCTGTCCACTTTTCTTCCCACTGGAGGATGTTTGTGAAATTTTCTATATTTCTTTTTGTGGGAGTAGGTGAAGGAGAGGAGATTCAGTACTTTAAAATCCCTCTGGGGGAATTTCAGTAAAACACTTTACTGGACTATTTTACATGTCAAAAGTTGGACCTCAGAGTCTAGTGTAGACTGATGAGAAGAAAAACTCCAAAATGAGGAGCTGGGGATGGCAGCAAGCTAAGGAGGGGATGAGAGAACACTAAAAGTGGAAAGGAGAGAGCCCAGTTATATGGCCGGATACTGGATATAAAATGTAAAAAATGACCAATGAAACATCCAATGGGGCATATTTATCACTTGATGTGCTGTGTTGTGAGACTGAACTACCCTAAGGCTTCAAAATTTCAGTCAAATAGGCTCGACACACAACCTTGAATCAGTGGTACTTGGAAGAGTGAAAATATTGGGCTGGTTTTATGGAGAGTGTCCAAGAAAAGAAAGAAACAGTGCGAAAAAGCACTTCCTGTGTAAGTCCTTCAGCTTTGCTGAACTTTTTCGAGATTGTTTTGGCTCCTCTATGTTCTTCACACTTCATAAAAGCTTAAGAATTTATTTATCAATTTTTGCCAGTGGTCTTCTGGGCTTTTGATTAGAATCAGATTAAATCTATAGATCAACTGGGGAAGATTTTCCATTTTAGCTAAATCAAGTCTTCCAGTCTATAAGCATGGTATACTCCTCCATTTATTTGGATCTTTAATTTCTCCTAGCAATGTTTTATATACAAATGCATTTTATATCCATATAAAATGTGAATGACAGGGCTTCCCTGGTGGCGCAGTGGTTGAGAGTCTGCCTGCCAGTGCAGGGGACACGGGTTCGAGCCCTGGTCTGGGAGGGTCCCACATGTCGCGGAGCGACTGGGCCCGTGAGCCACAACTGCTGAGCCTGCGCGTCTGGAGCCTGTGCTCCGCAACAAGAGGGGCCGCGACGGTGGGAGGCCCGCGCACTGCGATGAAGAGTGGCCCCCGCTTGCCGCAACTAGAGAAGGCCCTCGCACAGAAACGAAGACCCAACACAGCCAAAAATAAATAATAAAATGAATAAATAAATAAACAAACAAATTTAAAAAAAAAAATGTGAATGACATATATAAACAGTCAATGAAACTATGATTATGTAATTTTTTTAAAATTCTGGAGTTCTAAATGAACTGATAAAAGACAGAGTGGGGAAAGCACACAGTAAATGCTACATGGATAAGGGCCACTGGACACTCAGGATCTTTAAGTACTATGATACTGGTGATTTGATTTTTAAGCACAGTAGTAACTCTTAGTGAAGAAAAACGATATTGGAAACAAGATTTTAGTCGGATTGCCGTTTTGTGTAAAACATCCTGACCAGCCTCATGTCGCATCACTTGTTCCAACGGTCACCACTCAGAGGTCTCTCCTACTTGTCCATGAAAGCGGTCCTCTTGCTTCCAGCTGACCACCACTTCCTGGGGCCAGGTGCTCCTCACCTCCTCCCTGGACCACTGAAATAATGTCCTAACTGGTCTCTGTACCCCCAGCTTCTCAGCTGCCAATGCATCCCATGTGCTGGACTCCAAAGTTACTTTTTAAAACATACACCTGCATGTGTAATATGTATTTGTTATCTCTCTTAAACAAAATGTTTCGGATACACTGCTTGTTTTTCTTTAATATGGTATGGCAAATATATTCTCCATATATCCATGCTAATTCTGTTAAATTAGAAATGACTAATTTCCCAGTAAATAAAAGAATATGCTTTGAATAATTTGATTAAGATGCCTGAATCATCACTCATTTTTCTTATTTAATTATAAAATTATTAAATGTGAAAACATATGAAATTAAAATACTGCAGTAAAACAGAATACACCTCCTACCTCTGTGAAAAACATTGACTTCCCACCAAACCAAACCTCTAGACTGCAAAAGAAGCAAGCAGCAAATTGAGTCGATTAATGATTTGAGCCTTCCTGACTGTGACATAAATCATGATTTAAAATGTGATTAGCAGGACCTCCCTGGTGGCACAGTGGTTAAGAAGGCGCTTGCCAATGCAGGGAACACGGGTTCGAGCCCTGGTCAGGGAGGATCCCACATGTCGCGGATCAACTAAGCCCGTGCGCCACAACTACTGAAGCCCACACACCTAGAGCCCGTGCTCCACAACAAGAGAAGCCACCGCAATGAGAAGCCCACGCACCACAACGAAGAGTAGCCCCCGCTCGCCACAACTGGAGAAAGCCGGCGCGCAGCAACGAAGACCCAAGGCAGCCAAAAATAAAATAAATAAATAAATTTACTTTTTAAAAAATGTGATTAGCAATGATGTAAATAAAATCCATACTACCTGGAAGCCATGTATTCAAATGTATGGATAGTTTGCCATCATGTAAACGACCCTAACAGAAGACTCTGATGTGATTTTCAAAATGTAAATAAGCAAAAGGAAATTTCTACTCAACAGAATTACAGCTTTGTGCCTCGAAGTGGTACATACACTTTACTTTCAATCCATTCTACAAACCTGACATAAATATGCCAAGAAAAAAATACAAAACAGAAGACGTGGTACGCTGCTGCATGTCTGCTTGCCAAACTGGAAGGGAAGAAAGCAAGTCATTATGCTGCTTTGCCGTCCTGCGCATTCCAGCAGTTCCGACAGACAGAACAGCATCCATCACGCTTTGCATTACAATTTTTCTTTGCCACTTTCTCCCAGCTCATCATAACATAATTACATTCCATTTTTTCTAGCCAGGGGCTCCTATTTTCTCTCATTCAGGACAACAGCTGCAAACCCCAACCTTGATGCCTCCTCAAAATGACGAAATGTGTTTGCTTTTTGTTTCAGTCTTGGCAGTTCCAATTTTCACACTCCTGCTTGACAAATTTTCTTGCTGCCAAAAGATGCATTCAGCCTTGAAACTTTCATAGGGCTGAGCAAAGGAGCTCCCAGGGTACTTAGAACTTGCCTGTACTGTAATTTATCCCCAAGCCAAGTCATTCTGGAAATGTGTCGAGAGGACGTGCTGCTTTCATTCTTTTTATAGCTTCGTAATTGCTAAAGGAAGACTGTCTTTGTGTCAAACCCATCTGAACATTTTTATTCTTCCTTCTATTTATGTCTACTCACGTATATGTGCATCAAAGTTTTTGCTGAGAGTTGGGGACATCAGGCCAAAATCTTGTCAATAAAAATCCTATCCTTCATGGCAAAAAATCTAAGATTTTATGTGAATGGTAATACTAGTCAACAGTTTTTCTGAGCATTATTCTGCGACAGACACCTTTCTCAGTGCTTTTGGTGAAGTGCCTAATCTAGTCTTCATGCAAGTCATGAGGTGGGTGCCACTAGGATCCTCACTTTTCAGAGGACAAGGAGGCTGAGAGGGGTTTGAGAGCGCTGCTTGGGAGCCCACCGCAAACACGTGGAGCTGGTGTCAAATTCAGGCTGCTGGAGCCCAGGTCTCTCTGCCTTGCCCACCTGCCTCTCACCGGGGTCATCCCCAGTTCCCAGTACTCAGGAGGCCCAGAGCCCTCCTTCTAGCCCTGCCAGGAGTCTTAGGCTCCTTCCTCAGAAAGTCGACAATGGATATTAGAAACCTGATAGACAATCCGGACTGGGTGCATCTTACACACTGAGTGCCTTGTTGAAATTTCTCCTCCTCATTATATAGATTTTAAACTCCTATGGTCTTTATTTATTTATTTATTTAAATAGTGGGACATAGGGTTGGGAAGGCAGGTCACACCTAGATTATAATGATGATGAATCCCAGGTTTTTCTCTGACTCTCTGGAATTTATGGTATGGACGGTGACAATCAGTGAAGGGTTATAAGGCCCCAAAATTGTTTAAGTGAGTAATTTGGACATACTGCAGACAGGAGCTCAGTGCCAGGCCACACAGCGTATGTACCGCCCAGCTCCACAGCTTGCCTGGCAGTTACACCGCAGTCCGTGGCGTGTGCCCTATCTACATAACGTGACCACCCTAATCAGATACCTGGCGGAAATCTGCAGCTAGTTATAAAGATTGCTTTTCAGTAAAATGCTATGGTCTTGATCACACACTGTTTATCTGAGTATTACCTGTTTTCCTTCATCCCCAAGGGATGAAGTTGAGTAGGAAATGCAGAGATTTGCAAGCCACCCGTGGACAGAGGCTCAGCGGCCACACAGGAGGTCTGGCTCACTGAGACTGCCACACTGAGAGAGACTTGTGGAAAGATGAGAGACAGACAGACAGAGATGCCTGGGGAGCCCCAGCTGTTCAACCTTCCAGGTGCCAGACATGTGACAAGTGAGGCTTCCAGATAACCCAGCCCATCACCAACCACCTATGACCTCACAAGAGACCCCAAGCAAGGACTGCCCAGCTGACCCAGTCAAGCCCCAGACTCACAGGCAAAACAAATGGTGGCTACTTTTTAGACCGCTGCTTTGGGATTGTTTGTCACGCAGCCATGGATAACTGAACACCACGTGAAACAGCACCAGAGAACAGCAAGGGTAATATCCTAGTGAGCTCACTTCGTCACCAGATGTTTGCAGAAGGACCCACCATTGTGATGAGCTTACAGCATCTTCGGGTGGATGCCGTGGTAGCACATGCATAGGTATCATTACCTGTCGGGACTTGCATCCCTTAGACTGGGTCTTATTTGAGGACTGAGGTAATTCATGGGTCATTTACTGAAGTTTTACCTGTCACCCGGGGACTGAGAAAAGTCGGTCCCCAAAACAAGAACCAAGTGGAAGGGCCTGGGAGGCAGATAAAGGAGGATCACTTTCTTGGCCACGCAACAGGCAACACAACGTGTATGAGAGGCCAAGTCATGGGCCATGGGTGGTGCCTTCCTTGGGGATACCGGCCAGGAGCGGGAAACAAGAACCCATGGCAAGAGCCTGTCTAGTTGTACCAGCCCCTGGGGACTCAGAAGGGAAGCAGTGAACAGCACAGGGCCCCTGTCCCCATCAAGGTTACCAAACTAAGAGCTTGTATGAGCTGAACACTTTTGACGCTTCTCGTAGGTTCATGGTTTTCTCTTTTGTTCCCCTTGATATTTAATAAGGTCTTATTGAAAACTCCATCCTACTTTTGGATCTGCTACAAGAAATCATGCATGGCTGCGGCTTTAAAAGGGGAGTACTACGTCTTGAAGAGACAGGTATCTTTCCCCGTGTTCACTGCAGCACTATTCACAGCAGCCAAAATGTACGAACAACACAAGTGTGCATCAACAGATGAATGGAAACAAAATGTAGCCTGTGCAGCGAATATGTGTGCATCCAGCCACCCCAGCCTTAAAATGGAACGGAACTCTGACACCTGCGCCAGCACGGATGAACCCCGAGGACACTGTGCTCAGTGAAACGAGCCAGAAGCAAAAGGACAAGCTCTGTACGATGCCACTTACACAGAGTACCCAGAATAGGCAAATTCATAAAGACGGAAATTAGATCAGAGGTTATGAGGGCTGGGGGAGGGGGAGTTAGTGTCTGCTGGGGACAGACATGCAGTTTGGGAAGATGAAACTTTTCTGGAGATAATGGAGGTGATGGTTGCCCAACATCATGAATGTACTTAATGCCACTGAACTGCATACTTAAAAATGCTTAAAAGGGTAAAGTCTATGTTACGTATACTTCCACAATAAAAACAGAGAGAGAGAGGGGTACACATCCCCACCCAACAAGATGAACTTTATGGGGGACAGAACCAGGACCACTTGGTCCAGTCACCCCTCTCTACATATAATTCTGCAGCCACTGCTAAAATCAGAGGTCTTGGTTTCATTGACTAAAGAATCCCTTCACTAATTATGATAAAATAAAAATGACAAAAACAACACACAACATTTCATGGGCACTTACTAATGTCACTCACTGTTCCAAACACATTTATTAACGCATTTAGTCACAACAATAACCTTATGAAGAAGGTTCTAATTTTTAGTCTTGTGTGTGTGTGTACATATATACACACACACAAGAGAAACAAGCAACAGAGAGGTTAAGTAACCTGCCAAGAGTCACAGAGCCGGTAAGGGGAAGTAACTTAGTACCCGGCAGCTGGCCCTGAGTGGGAGCCACTGTGGCTCAGAGCCCCCCACAAACGAGGGGACAGACAGAGGGGCTGCCCATGCAGGAAGCTGGTGCCCCACAGACGCAAGGGTCCTGCCGACTCGAGTGCAGGCTCAATATAATGAACAGATTACATGATGTAATGATCAGACTCAACTGGAAATAGGTTCTAAAACCTCCTCAAGTTTTGTTCTTTAATTTTTATTTCTTGTTACAATTCACAAAAAAAGACACACTGTCCAACTACCAAGTGGCTTGAAATAGAAAGCCTCTCTAAGTGCTCCATGCAGGCATCTAACTTCTCCTGGGAGGACACAGTGGGCTCCAAGCACACCCTCCCCCTGCCCCGCCTTGCAGACCTGATCCTCTATCAGAAGCCTCCTTGCCAGACTCAGCCCGTGTAGCACAGGGGCTGCTGACCCCAGGCGGTTCGCAGTCAGGGCCTGGCGTTCCCTGGCTGCAGCAGTGGGTCAGGAAGGGCCATGTGACTGCTCAGTCTCCTCCCCATACCCCACCCCGCTGGGGTGCAGGGACAGAGCCAGACCCATGGGCACAAGCGGAGATTTGCTGTGGACCTGTGGGAAAGACGTTCCAGAAGAGACGTTCTCTCCTCCTTTGGACGTTGACTGAAACCAACATATGAAACGGGGCAGCTGGGGACCAATAGAGACACGAAGCTGGAGCCTCCGGGTAACCCCGCTCCAGCTCCAGCTCACCCTACTCGGCCGTAAACCTGGACCGCCAGTGACTTGAACACTCTCCCACCTCTTTCTTGTTTAAACAAATCCAAATTGGGTTTCTGTTAACTGCAGCCAAGTGTGTCTAACTGATTTATATGGATTATAACTGATACATACACATACACACACACACACACACACACACACACACACACACACACAAAGCTTTACGCACGAAATGAAGTTTCTTCTTGGTATGTCACCCTAAGTATACACAAATTCAGGCTTGGTGGTTTTACATATAGTATGTCAAGTAAATTAACAGAAAGTTAATACAAACACTTGAGACCGGAACTATTTATTAGAGTTGTCACCAAATAAGCTCCAGTTATTATGGTGCTATTACAGACATAGAATATTAATGTAATTCCCTAGGCAGGTGTAGCCAAGCACTTATGTGAAGACCTCGGGCTCGAGGGTGAAATAAACCAGAGTCCCAGCCACACCTCTGCAGTTTTCTCTTTGGCTGTGTGACCTGAGGTGACTTGCTTAACCTCTCTTAGCCTCAGTTAAATTAGGTTAAATTATCTGCAGAAGGTAATAAAATTATCAAATTGCAAAAACAGGATGAGAACCTATATTGCCTTCTGGCTCCAAGGCCCATGTTCTTTCCACTAACCCACACTTACATTTAAGGGAGTGCCCTACAGAACCGGTAATGAAGTGGACCCGTGTGACAAATCAAGGCTCTGCTAAACAATCTCGGCCACTTGCTGCTTGTGTGCTGATCCCCAGCTTCCTGGTTTTCCCCTCATTCATCCTTAATGAGCATGGAGTTCCTTTAAAACCGATTCCCAGCTCTTTGGGCCAGGATCTTTGAGGAAGGTGCCCTCGGGCACATCCTCCTCCTGCCTTCTTGGTGTCCCCTTATCACCTGTCTGGAACTGCCCTTCTCCTCCTGGAACCCATCAGACTGCTTCTCTTCCTCCTCCAGTGAAGGAGCCCTTTGCACAGATCTTTTGCAATCAGGCCCTATGATCCTGAAATGGAGAGAGAAGGAGAGACCACAGAGGAAAGGTCCTCAGGGATTGCAAGAGCTTTGTTTCCCAACAAGTTGAAACAGAACCATCTACTAGACTGTGTGAGCCTCAGGTCAATGGCTTTAAATCCTGAATTATAAATAAACCAACCACTTTGTGATAAGAGTCCAGACCTCCTGAAGGAGAAACACTTAGCTCAGGATAGAAATTAAACCCAAGAGGAGCCAAAATATCAAGTGAGCCGTTCTGACAACATCTCAGTCCTTGAAAAGGAAAGCTACTGAATCCCCTCCCTAACAAGAGACCACCTGGACCACTGGAAACTGTGCATTTTAGTAAAATAACCCAGAGACGAGACCAACTGTCTAGTGTGACATATTTATTATGATTTATGATTACACATGAACTCTCCAGCCCATGCCCCAAATAATTCATCTCTTCTAAGAGACATTACTAGTCTTCACTAACAATGAGCTTGTTTGTGGTACCTCTGAGCTGGAATCATGGGGTAGAGCATCCCCTTCATTTTGCAGCGGGGAAACCAAGATACACAAGGGCTGCCCAGTTCATAAGCAAACTCAAAATGAGAAGCCACAGCTCCCAGCCCGGTAAACTGCCCACTGGCCCATGCCATCTAACCTAACACGTTTCCTCCTTGTATCTTCATGTTCCAGAGCTCGCTGCTGGAAGCTACGTGGGCTCAAGATGTCCAAGGGATATTAAATTAAAATGCAAGTGACGGAGTACATGCAGAGCACAAGTCCACTCATATAAATGGTTTGGGGACTGCCACCTTAGCCGGTCCATTCCAAGGGATCTCAGGGCTTCTGCTGGAAATGTGCGACAAAAGAAGCACTCTCTCTTTCCTACTGGATGTGAATAAAGAGTCACGGGGCCCCAGGAGCAGCCAAAGAAGAGGGGATGAGAACCCGCTTTGGAGCAGGAGGAGGGAGAGAAAGCAGGTATCATGAGAGTCTTGAGCTCCCAGATCAGGCCTCACGCAAAACAAGCCCCACCTCCAGGCTTTCCAACTACCTGAGCCAATGCCCCGCCTTTCTTGTTCAAGGAGGAGCTCACCTGAACTGCCTGCACTGATGCAGCTCACGCAGCAGGGAAGGTTTGGACAGATGCAGAAGAAACTGTTACACGTTCGTTGTTATCCTTCAGGTATGGAAATGGTGGGGACTCAGGGGGCTTTGCTTTCTACTTTTTAGCCTTCTGCACAGTTTGAATTTTTATATTTATAATAATGAGTAAATAAATGTTTCTGAATGACTGGAAAAAATACTTCCGATGAAAATTCTAGCTTGAGTGTCAGGTCCCCTATAATCTCTATGACAACCGTGAGGGCGGATTAGTAGGGAAGGTGGCCTCCTTTCTGATATCAAGTTGGATCTCTCCTGTCCCTTTTTTACGCACTTAAGATGAAATTATATAAAGGTTATTTAAGGAAGATATCTCACACTCATAAATTATAATTTAAAGTCATCAATTACTCATATTTGTGGACAAATTACAGAAACACAGAATAAATGACAATCACCTGAATGATTTAAATCTGGTAGAATTCAGAGAAAGGCTATGGTGGTTAATTCCAAACTACAATTAGGTCCTCAAAGCTCTGGACGTGACTCTCAGTTATGACACTCATAAAAATATCTAAATAGATTAATAAAACATATGGATAAGAAAATTGATAGCATGATAATCAAATGTCTATATGACACTGAACTATGAAAAATAATTTATATTTTACCCAAACACATTCTAAGAAAGACCTCAGGAGGTTGGTAGGCTAGTCAAATAGAAGAAGATAGAATTCAATTGGAATAAGATAGGGTTCTGAATTTACACAGGAAAAAGTGACTGAAAAAAACCATGGGATTGTGGGAGACTTTTCATCACAGCAGCACAAATTTTGTCTTCTCACGTGAATATTAATCACTGTAGAACAAAGCTTCCCCCAAATTAGTACACATGGAATCCAGGGTCAGGGGTGGCTTTTCACATGTGAACTAGAGTTGCCTCCCAGGTCTGGCTCTGAGATTTTGCATGAAACATCCTTCGGAACCTTGGCTATCCTTAGCCACTCCCCACATAGAGAAGAACCAGCCTCACCATTTTCAGTTCCATCACTGTTTTTGCCTCATGTGTTTTGCAACTCCGCCTTTTGGTGTATGCACATTTAGGATTGCTATTTCTTCTTGGTGAATTATGTAATGTCCTTTTCCGTCTCTGGTAATTTTTTGTTGTTGTTGTTGTTGTTCTGAAGTCTGCTTCATCTGATATTAGTATAGCCACTCCTGCTTTCTTTTGATTAATATTTGCATGGTATGTTTTTCCATCCTTATACTTTTAACCTACCTACATCTTTATATTTGAAGTGAATTAAGAAATTCTTATACACAGTATACAGTTGGGTAATTTTTATCTACTCCATCAATCTCTGTCTTTTAATTTGTATATTTAGACCATTTCCAGTTGATGTAATTTTGATACGCTATGGATTAACTCTGGAATTTGGGGGAGGGGAATGTTTTCTGTTGGTTTCCTCTCTTTTTCATTTGTTTTCTTTTTCCTGACTTACTGATATTTTTCAGAATTCCATTTAAGTCTATCAATACTATTTTAAGTCTATCACTTTATATTGATTTTTTAGTGGTTGTATATTATATACATAAGTTATCACAGTCTATGGCATTGACATTTCACTTGTTCAAGTGAAGTGTAGAAACCTAACCTTACTTATATCCCTCAACTGTCCCCCATTTATGACTGTTTTATATACTTTATATACCCTACATGCTTTGAGAATCACATCAAACATGGTTTTAATTTTTCCTTCAGTCATCAAACATAATTTAGAAAACTAAAAAGGAGGAGAATTTATGGTATTTACCCTTATTTTTACCCTTACTATGTTTTTTCTTCTTTCCTGATATCCCAAATTTCCTTCTTTTATCATTTTCTTTCTGTTTCAAGAAGTTTCTCTGGTTATTTTTTCAGCCGGCAACATGTTTTCCTTCATCTGAAAATGTCTTCATTTCCCTAAAAGATGTTTGCTGGATATAGAATTCAGTATTGATAGTTTTTGTTGAACTTCATGGTTTTTTTAGAAGTCCACTTGCATTCTAATTGTTTTTCCGACGTAGGGAAGGTGTCATTTCTCTCTCAATGCTTTCAAGATTTTTAATTTGTCTTTAGTTTTCAGGGTTTTATTTCAGACACACACAAACCAATCTTGGCATGGATTTCTTTGGGTTTGTTCTGATTGGGGTTTCCTCAGCTTCTTGAATCTGTAGGGTTATGTATTTTGCCAAAGTTGGAAAATTTTGAGCCATTATTCTTTGAGTACTTTTTCAGCCCCAACTTCTTTCTCCTCTCCTTCTGGAACTTCAATGACACAACTGTTAGATCTTTTATTACTGTCCTCCAGGTGTCCCAGAGCTCTGATCATTTTTTTCAGTCCATTCTCTGTTTTCCAGATTGAGCAATTTCTATTGTTCTAGCTCCAAGTTCACAGTTTCTTTTCTCTTGTCTTCTCCATTCCTATTTAGCCCATCCACTGATTTTATTATTATTATTACTGTATTTTTCAGTTCTAAATTTTTCATTTGGTTCTTTATGCCTTGTATTTTTTGCTGAGACTTTCTATGTTCCCACTTGTTTCAAGCACATTTTCAATTGCTTGTTGAAACATTTTTTATGATGGCTGACTTAAATCCACTTCAGATGATTCCAACATTTGTGTTATTTTGGTATTGCTGTCTGTTGACTGTCTTTTGTCATTCAAGTTGACATTTCCCTGGTTCTTGGCATGACTCGTGATTTTTTATCGTACCCTGGACATTTTGTGTGTTATGTTATGAGCCTCTGGATCTCATCTAACACTTCTCTTTTAGCAATAAGCCTCCCCTGCTGCCAGTGAGGGAAGGAAGGAACTGCCTGTCACAGCAAGTGCGCCACTCAGCCTCCAGTGTGGACCTCATTACTGCTGAGCAGGGCTGGGAGTTTAGGCTCTCAACTAGACCTCCATGGATACCTGCCTGGCCGAGGAGAGAGGGACACCTTATTACTGATTCTCAAGTGTCCTCTGTTAATGCTGCAGGGAGAGGGGCTTGTTACCACTGGGTATAAGTCCTGGTTCCCGCTTGGCCTTCTCTGATACCCCCCAGCTGGGAAAGGGGTCATCTCTTAACAACTGGGTGAGAGGGAAAGTCCAGGCTCCTCAATTAGCCTTTGCTATGGGGAAGAAGTGGGGCCACAGTTTTCTCTGAGGTGTTTGGCAGGAGTAGAATGATTATTGTCTAAAAGTTTTCTGTCTAGGACTTCCCTGGTGGTGCAATGGTTAAGAATCCGCCTGCCAATTCAGGTGACCCGGGTTCGAGCCCTGGTCCGGGAAGATCCCACATGCTGCAGAGCAACTAAGCCCGTGCGCCACAACTACTGAGACTGTGCTCTAAAGCCCACGAGCCACAACTACTGAGCCCATGTGCCACAACTACTGAGCCCACGTGCCACAACTACTGAAGCCTGTGTGCCCAGAGCCTGTGCTCCGCAACAAGAGAAGCCCCACCACAACGAGAAGCCCGCACACCGCAACGAAGAGTAGCCCCCTCTAGCTGCAACTAGAGAAAGCCTGCACACAGCAATGAAGACCCAACACAGACAAAAATAGATTAATTAATTTTTTAAAAAAAGTTTTCTGTCTAGCTAAGCTATCCTTTTCTTGGTCCTCTGGCTAAAGAGGGTTTTGTCAAGGTATTTTGGGTCTGTTCCCATTGGTGTTTCCAGGTTGTCATCTTCTGCAGCAACCATTCAGTCCAGGGCACATGAGGCAAAAGGAAGACCGAGAGAACTCACTGCTGTGCCATCCCTCAGATCCCAAGATCCCTGGTGGTCTGCCTTTTCCTCTCCACCTTCCAGAGTCTTTTCCTCTTTGTTTTATAAATAATGTCCAGGGTTTTTAGCTGTACTTAGCAGGAGGAATAGGGAGAAGTGTAACTATTCCACCTTATCCAGATCCACTATTCATTTCCTTGCTTTTAAAAAAAAAATTGTTGGGCTTCCCTGGTGGCGCAGTGGCTGAGAATCTGCCTGCCAATGCAGGGGACACGGGTTCGAGCCCTGGTCTGGGAAGATCCCACATGCCACGGAGCAACTGGGCCCGTGAGCCACAACTACTGAGCCTGCGCGTCTGGAGCCTGTGCCCCGCAACGGGAGGGGCCGCGATAGTGAAAAGGCCCGCGCACCGCGATGAAGAGCGGCCCCCGCACCGCGATGAAGAGTGGCCCCCACTTGCCGCAACTAGAGAAAGCCCTCACACGAAAAAACTAAGAGACCCAACACAGTCATAAATAAATAAATAAAATAAATAAATAAAGTATTAAAAAAAAAAATTGTTTTATCATTTATGTATATCTCCCTAAACGGTACGTCATCCAATTTTCCTACTTTTGTAAAAGTTATCACACTGTGACTTGTCTTTTCAATTCAATGTTATGATTCTAAGGTGCATCCCTGTTGCTGCATTTGGCAATGGCCCCCTAATTTCCACTGCTACGTAATATTCCATCCTGACTGGAACACAATTTACTACGCATTTTCCTGCTGACGGACACTGTTGCTTCCGGTTTTTTGCTATTGTGCACACTGCCACAATATACTTTCTTATACAAGGTTCCCATTGCACAGAGGCAAGAATGTCTCAGGAGTGGAACTGCTGGGAATGTAAAAAATCATTGAATTTCATCAAACTGAAACTGAAATCATTTGTAAAGAAAGTATTATCTAAAGCTTTCCTCTGGCCATTTAGTATCAGTTTCTTGGACTTCCGCTTCATCTGCTCTGCAGCTCCTTCCATCTCTCTGCTCTGTCTTCTGTGGTATTAACTATACCCTAAGGCAGACTCCCTCCACAATCCCAAGGCGACTGCCAAAAGCTCCCAAATGCTAAATGGCCTGGGACTTCCCTAGGGGGTGGGTCCAATCCCTGGTAGGCAAGCTAAGATCCCACATGCCTCACAGCCAAAAAACCAAAACATAAAAAAAAACAGAAGCGATATTGTAACAAATTCAATAAAGACTTTAAAAATGGTCATCAAAAAAAAAAACAAAAAAAAAACAGCTAAATGGTCTTCCTCCTGCTGGTCCAGAAGGAAAAGAAAGAAGTTTTGCTCCAACATTCCCAAGAGAACTGTTGACAGCACTAACATTTAACCTTAGTAAGTCACCGCATTTGATGGATTGGGGACAAGGATCAGGGAAGAACAAAGCTGCAGTAAGAATGTGGGTGGTAGACAGGCACCTGGATCCACTCACCAGTTAGGGGAGTTTCCAGTCTGGCCACATAATCCAAACAATTCAAATTCACCTTCAGTCAAAACTGAAGACAGTGTCATGGACTTTTCATCTATTCCACTAGCATTGACTGTGCACCCCCAGCGCATCAGGTAACACCCTGCATGCTGAAAGGGTGAACAGGACACATCAAGGCCCGTGCCTTTTGCCAGAGGCTAAGCAAACAAAGATGAAGACAGTACATTCCTTGGCCTTCAAAGATCTCACAGCCTGGTACAGTCAAATAAGCACACGACTGTAATACAGCATGGTTAGGCATTTGGATAGCCCATTTTACAGATGAAACAACTAACTCTCAGAGAAGTTGAGTGACTTGCCCAAGGTCACACAGCTAGTTATGGAAGAGCTAGAGGAGTCACACTCCAACTATGCACTGCGCTGTTACCATAAACAGCACTTAAAGTAAGTTTTCCCCACAATCTGGAAATAAACTTACCCTTTCTGATGGAAACCAGGAGAAATTAGCAGACGATACAAGAGGTCAGCTGCATGTAGGAGAGCCCCTCTTAAGAGGTGTTCTGCAATCTGGAGGAGGCGGGAGAGATGGAGGACCAGCGTGGAATCACAGCACAGAATGAAGTGGTGGAAGGAACAGAGGCTTATAGCCAGCCAGACCTGATCTCCACCTCAGCTCTGCCACTCTGTGTGAACATCACTGCGTCATTACACGGCTCTGACACTCGCTTTGCTCACTTGGAAAATGGTGGTGCTCACAACACCGGCGGGCTGAGGGTTCATCGGGATAACGTGGTGACACACCAACAGCACGTGCCCACATCAGACACTCAGGGAGTGCTTGGCTTTAAACGTGACCAAACGCAAGACAGTGCCATGTAGGGAGTTACAGCACAAGCCAGGGAAAAAAGGAAGCCCTCAGAAAGGGAAGTGAGGATGAGAATCTGACAGCATTATTGCTATGCGAGAGGAGCATGGGCACCAGGAAATGAACTCTGCCTTCTCTCAGGAACCACCTGAGCTGCACTTACTGGAATCACCTAGGCTGCTGGTTAAAGATGCAGGTTCCTAAATGTGGTGACCATGGCTTAGAAAGTGTATTTATCGATGCTTACATAAATGGCTCAGATTATTACTTCCACTGCCTCAGTTCAGAACTGACTGACCTAGAGTTGGACACCATAAGGCTTCATTATTGGTGAGTACTTGGCTGTTTTCCGAAGTGCACGGACATGTAACATTCTCCAGGATTAGACCACATGCTGGGCTACAAACCAAACCTTGGTAAATTTAAAAAAACAGAAATCATATCAAGCATCTTTTCTGGCCACAACACTATGAGATTAGAAGTCAACTACCAGAAAAGAAAAAAAAAACTAAAAAACAAAAACACATAGGGCCTACACAATATGCTACTAAACAATCAATGGATCACCAAAGAAATCAAGGATGAAATAAAAAAATACCTAGAGACAAATGAAAACAAAAACACGACGATCCAAAATCTTTGGGACGTAGCTAAAGCAGTTCTAACAGGGAATTTTATATCAAGACAATCTTACCTCAAGAAACAAGAAAAATCTCAAATAAACACCCTAATCTTACACCTAAAGCAACTAGAAAAAGAAGACCAAACAAAACCCAAAGTTAGTAGAAGGAAAGAAATCATAAAGCTAAGAGCAGAAATAAATGAAATAGAGACAAAGAAAAAAATAGAAAACATCAATGAGACTAAAAGCTGGTTCTTTGAAAAGATAAACATAATTGATAAACCTTTTGCCAGACTCATCAAGGAAAAAAGAAAGGAAAAAGGAGAAGTTACAACTGACACCACAGAATACAAAGGATTGTAAGAGAGTATTATAAGCAACTTTATGTCAATAAAATGGACAACCTAGAAGAAATGCACAAATTCTTAGAAAGGTACAATCTTCCAAGACTGAACCAGGAAGAAATAGAAAATATGAACAGAGGACTTCCCTGGTGGCACAGTGGCTAAGAATCCGCCTGCCAATGCAGGGGACATGGGTTCGAGCCCTGGTCCGGGAAGATCCCACATGCCATGGAGCAACTAAGCCCGTGTGCCACAACTACCAAGCCTGCGCTCTAGAGCCCGCGAGCCACAACAACAGAAGCCTGCACGCCTAGAGCCCGTGCTCCACAACGAGAAGCCACCACAATGAGAAGCCTGCGCACCACAACAAAGAGTAGCCCCTGCTCACCACAACTAGAGAAAGCTCGCGTACAGTAACAAAGACCCAGCATAGCCACAAATAAATAAATAATTTTATTTAAAAAAAGAAAATATGAACAGACCAATCACAGGTACTGAAACTGAAACTGTGATTTTAAAACTTCCAACAAACAAAAGTCTGGACCAGATGGCTTCACAAGCAAATTCTATCAAACACTTAAAGAAGAGTTAACACCTATCCTTCTCAAACTACTCCAAAAAATTGCAGAGGGAGGAACCCTCGCAAACTCATTCTACGAGGCCACCATCACCCTGATAACAAAACCAGACAAAGATACTACAAAAAAAAGAAAATTACAGGCCAACATCACTGATGAACATAGATGCAAAAATCCTCAACAAAATATTAGCAAACCAAATCCAACAACACATTAAAAGGATCTTATACCATGATCAAGTGGGATTTATCCCAGGGATGCAAGGATTCTTCAGCATACGCAAATCAATCAATATGATACATCACATTAACAAACTGAAGAATAAAATCCATTTGATCATCTCAATAGATACAGAAAAAGCTTTTGACAAAATATCAACACCCATTTATGATAAAAACTCTCTAGAAAGTGGGCACAGAGGGAACCTACCTCAACAAAATAAAGGCCATATATGACAAACCCACAGCTAACATCATACTCAATGGTGAAAAACTGAAAGCATTTTCTCGAAGATCAGGAACAAGACAAGGATGTCCTCTCTCACCACTATTATTCAACATAGTTTTGAAGTCCTAGCCATGGCAATCAGAGAAGAAAAGAAAAGAAAAGAAATACAAATTGGAAAAGAAGAAGTAAAACTGTCACTGTTTGCAGATGACATGATACTATACATAGAAAATCCTAAAGATGCCAGCAGAAAACTACTAGAGCTCATCAATGAATTTAGTAAGGTTGCAGGATACAAGAGTAATACTCAGAAATCTCTTGCATTTCTATACACCAACAACAAAAGATCAGAAAGAGAAATTAAGGAAACAATCCCATTTACCATCACATCAAAAAGAATAAAATACCTAGGAATAAACCTACCTAAGGAGGCAAAAGACCTGTACTCTGAAAATTGTAAGACACTGATGAAAGAAATCGAAGATGACACAAACAGATGGACAGATATACCATGTTCTTGGATTAGAAGAAGCAGTATTGTCAAAATGACTATACTACCCAAGGCAATCTACAGATTCAATGCAATCCCTATCAAATTACCAATGGCATTTTTTACGGAGCTAGAACAAATCATCTTAAAGTTTGTATGGAGACACAAAAGACCCCGAATAGCCAAAGCAGTCTTGAGGGAAAAAAACGGAGCTGGAGGAATCAGACTCCCTGACTTCAGACTATACTACAAAGCTACAGTAATCAAGACAATATGGTACTGGCACAAAAACAGAAACATAGATCAATGGAACAAGATAGAAAGCCCAGAGATAAACCCACGCACCTATGGTCAACTAATCTATGACAAAGGAGGCAAAGATATACAATGGAGAAAAGACAGTCTCTTCAATAAGTGGTGCTGGGAAAACTGGACAGCTACATGTAAAAGAATGAAATTAGAATACTCCCTAACACCATACACAAAAATAAACTCAAAATGGATTCGAGACCTAAATGTAAGACTGGACACTATAAAACTCTTAGAGGAAAACACAGGAAGAACACTCTTTGACATAAATCACAGCAAGATCTTTTTTGATCCACCTCCTAGAATAATGGAAATAAAAACAAAAATAAACAAATGGGACCTAATGAAACTTCAAAGCTTTTGCAAAGCAAAGGAAACCATAAACAAGACGAAAAGACAACCCTCAGAATGGGAGAAAATATTTGCAAACGAATCAATGGACAAAGGATTAATCTCCAAAATATATAAACAGCTCATTCAGCTCAATATTAAAGAAACAAACACCCCAATCCAAAAATGGGCAGAAGACCTAAATAGACATTTCTCCAAAGAAGACATACAGACGGCCACGAAGCACATGAAAAGATGCTCAACATCACTAATTATTAGAGAAATGCAAATCAAAACTACTATGAGGTATCACCTCACTCCTGTTAGAATGGGCATCATCAGAAAATCTACAAACAACAAATGTTGGAGAGGGTGTGGAGAAAAGGGAACCCTCTTGCACTGTTGGTGGGAATATAAATTGATACAGCCACTATGGAGAACAATATGGAGGTTCCTTAAAAAACTAAAAATAGAATTACCATATGACCCAGCAATCCCACTACTGGGCATATACCCAGAGAAAACCGTAATTCAAAAAGACACATGCACCCCAATGTTCATTGCAGCACTATTTACAATAGCCAGGTCATGGAAGCAACCTAAATGCCCATCAACAGACGAATGGATAAAGAAGATGTGGTACATATATACAATGGAATATTACTCAGCCATAAAAGGGAACGAAACTGAGTCATTTGTTGAGACATGGATGGATCTAGAGACTGTCATACAGAGTGAAGTAAGTCAGAAAGAGAAAAACAAATATCGTATATTAATGCATGTATGTGGAACCTAGAAAAATGGTACAGATGAGCCGGTTTGCAGGGCAGAAGTTGAGACACAGATGTAGAGAACAGACATATGGACACCAAGGGGGGAAAACTGCAGTGGGGTGGGGATGGTGGTGTGCTGAATTGGGCGATTGGAATTGACATGTATACACTGATGTGTATAAAACTGATGCCTAATAAGAACCTGCAGTATAAACAAACAAACAAACAAAACAACTAATACTAAACTTTCATTGGGTTATTTGTATGGAAATATGTTAATATAAATGTTTCAGACATTACATGAAATTTCTAAAAAAAAAAAAAAAACAGCATGGTACTGGCACAAAAACAGAAATATACATCTATGGAACAGGATAGAAAGCCCAGAAATAAACCCACACACCTATGGTCATTTAATCTATGACAAAGGAAGCAAGAATATACAATGGAAAAAGACAGTCTCTTCAATAAGTGGTGCTGGGAAAACTGGACAGCTACATGTGAAAGAACGAAATTAGGACATTCTCTAATACCACACACAAAAATAAACCCAAAATGGATTAAAGACCTAAATATAAGACTGGATACTGTAAAACTCTTAGAGGAACACAGGTAGAACACTCTTTGACATAAATTGCGGCAATATCTTTTCGGATCCACCTCCTAGAGTAATGAAGATAAAAACAAAAATACACAAATGGGACCTAATTAAACCTAAAAACACACAGCAAAGGAAACCATAAACAAAACAAAAAGCCAACCCACAGAATGGGAGAAAATATTTGTAAATGAAGTGACCGACAGGAATTAATCTCCAAAATATACAAACAGCTCATGCAGCTCAATATTAAAAAAATAATAATAAACCAATCAAAAACTGGGGAGAAGATCTAAACAGACATTTCTCCACAGAAGACATATGGATGGCCAAAAAAGCACATGAAAAGATGCTCAAGATCACTAATTATCAGAGAAATGCAAATCAAAACTACAATGAGGTACCACCTCACACCAGTCAGAATGGCCATCATCAAAAAGTCTACAAACAATAAATGCTGGAGAGGGTGTGGAGAAAAGGGATCCCTCTTGCACTGTTGGCGGGAATGTAAATTGGTGCAGCCACTATGAAGAACAGTATGGAGATTCCTTAAAAAACTAAAAACAGAGCCACCATATCATCCAGCAATCCCACTCCTGGGCATGTGTCTGGAGAAAACCATAATTCAAAAAGATACATGCACCTGTATGTTCACTGCAACACTATTTACAATAGCCAAGACATGAAAGCAACCTAAATGTCCATCGACAGAGGAATGTATAAAGAAGATGTGGTACATACGTACAATGGAATACTACTCAGCCATAAAAAAGAACGAAATAATGCCATTTGCAGCAACATGGATGGAACTAGAGATTATCATATTAAGTGAAGGCAGACAGAGAAAGACAAATACCATATGATATCACTCATATGTGGAATCTAAAAAAAAAAAATGATGCAGTGGAAGCAACCTAAATGCCCATCAACAGATGAACGGATAAAGAAGATGTGGTACATACATACAATGGAATATCACTCAGCCATAAAAAGGAACGAAATTGGGTCATTTGCAGAGATGTGGATGGACCTAGAGACTGTCATACAGAGTGAAGTAAGTCAGAAAGAGAAAAACAAATATCGTATATGAACGCATATATATGGAATCTAGAAAAATGGTACAGATGAACCTGTCTGCAAGGCAGAAATAGACACACAGACACAGAGAGCAAACATATGGACACCAAGGGGGGAAGGGGCAGGTGGGATGAATTGGAAGATTGAGATTGACATATATAAACCAATATGTATAAAACAGATAACTAATGAGAACCTGCTGTATAGCACAGGGGTTCCTCTACTCAGTGCTCTGTGGTTACCTAAATGGGTAGGAAATCCAAAAAAGAGGGGATACATACACATATAGCAGATTCACTTCACCGTACAGTAGAAACTAACACAACACTATAAAACAACTATACCCCCAATAAAATAAATAAATAATTTAAAAAAATGACACAGGGACTTCCCTGGTGGCACAGTGGTTAAGAACATGCCTGCCAACACAGGGGACACGGGTTCAATCCCTGCTCCAGGAAGATTCCACATGCCGTCGAATAACTAAGCCCATGTGCCACAACTACTGAAGCCTGCGTGCCTAGAGCCCGTGCTCTGCAACAAGAGAAGTCACTGCAATGAGAAGCCCGTGCACCGCAACAAAGAGTAGCCCCCGCTCCCCGCAACTAGAGAAAGCCTGCGCGCAGCAACGAAGACCCAACGCAGCTAAAAATAAATAATTTTTTTTTAAATGATACAAATGAACTTGTTTACAGAACAGAAACAGACTCACAAACTTAAAGAATGAACTTAAGGTTCGGGGGGGGGGGGGTGGGGAATGGTGGTGGTGGAGGGATAAATTAGGAGGTTGGGATGAACATACACACATGACTATATATAAAACAGATAATCAACAAGGACCTGCTGTACAGCACAGGGAACTCTACTCAATAGTCTGTAATAACCTATATGGGAAAAGAATCTGAAAAAGAATGGATACATGTATATGTATAACTGAACCACTTGGCTGTACACCTGAAACTAACACAACATTACAAATCAACTACACCCCAATATAAAATAAAAAATTAAATTAAAAACTAAGACAATTATAAGCAAAAAATTAATAAATAAAAAATAAAATAAAAAACAAAGTGCACGTCAGTGAGGTCCTCTTTTGGGGATTGAGCTAACTGGGATCCAATCGTTTGTTTTGTGTTTTTAGATTTCTTTTGGAAGACAGGCTAGGACTCTAGCAACTTGGGTTTTCAGGAGAACTGAGAAAAATGGGATCCCAGTCATCTAAATGCTCTGAGGGCAGCCCTCCTTCAGGGAATCTGGCCAGTTTTATGCTTAAAAACTATGTACTCCCCACAGGGTCATTTTTAACTAAGCAGGCCAAGCAAACTAAAAGTAATCCAGAGTTACAATGGCCATTATGGAAAACTTTTGATCTCCCCAAACATGTTTTTCTTAAGATTAAATTGGAGGACCATGGCTCAAAAATTAAATAAAATGAATGATGTATTTGTTTTCACTGGTATCTGGAAGCTTCCAACTGTGCCCAAAACTATAAAATTGCCTCTTTGCAAGATACTGTTTCTAAAATGGCCAGAACAACTAAAGAAAACGAGAAAAGAGTAAAACGGCTTTCGAACCCACATGCTCCTTGTGTTCCCCTCCCCCAGCTGCTTCGTCTGGGGCACCATCGTGTGTGTCTTCCAGACCCCTTTGTCCCAGACTCCACCAGGCAGCCACCAAACCACCCCTGACACCAACTCCCTCTTCCCCTCTGCTCTGCCCCCTCTTCTGTACCCTCCCCTCCCCAGCTCTAACCCACTCCTCTGAGCCTACCTTTGCTCTCTCTCCCCTTCTGAACCTATCAGAACCTGCCATTTTAAGGTTAAACCACCTGAAGATCCGAATAAACCACAGATTTTTTATGTTCCCTACACTGAGACTGCACTGCAAGCCATTGGTTTGTTTTTTCTTTTAAGTTATGTTTATTGCAGTAGAATTTACATTCAGTAAAACTCACTAGAAAATTTGACAGATGCAATCACCACGGTAATCAAAGCACAGCACAGTTCTTCAACCCCCCCCCCCCAAACTCTATGCAGCAAACTCCTCTGTGATCCTTAGGAATCCACCGATCAGTTTTCTGTCAAAGGGGTCAAATTGAATCATCAAAATGATTCATCATAGAAAAAACTGTAAGCACAAAAACCCAAGTTTTTAAAAGGATACTCTGAAACATACAATCTTTAGAATAGTCAAAAGAATGGGATTTAAAAATAACCTTTGTAAATTAAAGCAGCTGACAAAGTTGTCTTAAGATAGCTGTAGAATAGCTAGTCTAGGTACTGTGTCATTCTTCAGGCTGGGGTTGGTTGGTAGAGAAACTATTTTAAATAATGGAACTGAATTCTACAGAAATTCTCTAGGGGCAGATATATGTTCTTACAGATAAGTGGCACCTTCCCAAAAGTTCACCCCTGCTACCACAGTGCAAGGGGCAAAGCAAGCATAAGCCTCTATTCTCTATGTATCAGGCGTCACATGTTCAAATACGCCTTATCTCCTTGAAAAGCTTCTTTCAAGCACCACGATTCTGTCTTTCAAGCACCAGCCCTGAAGCTTGTCAGCATCTTGAACTGGACCGAGCCGAGTCGCACACGGCGGCCAAAAGCGCAAGCCCCTGTGTTAAGGATTTTCCCAAAGCAGCCGAAGACCCCCATCGATTTGAAGATGAATTTAACATGGTCATTCAGACGTGCTCCCTGGGGTTTTCAGATTTGTATCGGTTGGTGCACATGCCTGTGGGTGAAAGTCAGGCTCAGCGCTGGATAGCGTTGCCACAGTGGGGGCTCCCCGAAAGGGATTCAGAGAAGCCAGCCTCTATAGTCTTGGGGGGACGCTGGAGACCTTGGCAGAGAGAGCCCACCCAGTAGTCACCGCAGCCTTTCCTGAGCCTGCTGCCGGGGAAAAAACTCAGGCGTGCGTGCAGAAGTGCGGTGAATCAGTCCATGGCTACCATAATAGGGTTCAAATCTTTAAAGAAGACTCCAGTCTCCCTACAGAGGCTAAATCCACTCGGGTAGCCTTTAATTCTGTGTTAACGGCTGAATAGGGAGCTTTTCCTCCTGCTGGAAAAAACCAGGATGGAAGGGGAGACCATGTCCACCCCAGATCTGTTCAATTTGGCAAATCAGCTCTCTTGCACCTTAGATGATTCAGCAACAACAAAAAGGAGTCATAAAAATCCTCCGTTTTCAACTTCACCAAAACCAACACATTCCTGGTCTCTGCCATTATTGCAAGACGCCGGGACACTGGAGGAAGGGCTGTTATAAGCTAAGTGCTCCAGGCACCTTCAGCCCTCTAGCTGATGTGATCCCCAAGGAGCCACAGGGGCTGGTCCCAATCCCTCTCCTTAAACAGCTCAGGGAAGCCCCTCTCCAGGTCAGGAATGAATCTTCACCTGTCCTTGTAGGCACGGGTCCTACACTCTCTGTGACCCGCCCCTCTGCCATTAAACAGCCCCTGCCTCGGAGCTAAATAGTTCAGACAGTGGGGTCTCACCTCAGCAAGTCCCTGCCTCGTGCACCTGTTCCTTTTTGTTTAGAGATCTCTCTTTGAGAGATACATACCCTTTTCTCCTTAGTTCCCCCTGTTCATTTGTTGGGCCAAGATTTCCTGGAAAATCCCAGGCTGATATTTCTTTCTCCCTAAAGGAGATGACAATTATTGAGTTTGACAGCAGCAGTGACGGCAACAACCAAAACTGTCAACTCGGCAAATTAAGTGACCCTAGAACATGCGGTCTCTGTTCTGTATCTGATGGTGTCCAACGAACTCGAACACCAGCCACTCACTGGTTAGACGGGCTGTCACCCTTCCTGTGGCAAAGGCTGCAGCTGACACTGGCAGAATCCACAGTGCAGCTCCTGTTAAAGCCCAGAGAGACCCTGAAGGCCTCTTCCCCACATTAATCATATTTAATTATGATTATCCTATAAATAAGCAGCCCTCCAGAGCATGACTCTGGTAACAGAGGACTCTAAGGCCCAAGCCTTTACTGTCCCCTGCACTAGTCCCTGTAACACCCCTATGTCACCTGTAAAGAAACCCAATGGCAGAGGCTGGAGATTTGTCCAGAACCTCCGAGCCATAAATAACGCTGTCCTCCCTCGGCACCTGGTTGTTCCTAACCCTCATACTTTACTGGTGCCCATCCCAGCTGGAAGCAAATTCTTTAGAGTCACTGATTTATGCAGTGCCTTCTTCTGTGCCCCAGTTGAGGAAGCTGGCCTGCTCCCTTTGCTTTCACTTAGGAGGGAAAACAATTCACCTGGACACTGACGCCTCAGGACTTCACTGAAAGCCCCCCTCACTCTTCCTCAGTCCTGAAGGATGATGTGGAGGACAAAAGGTTTCCTAGAGGTTCTATTGATACTCTGTTGCAATACTTAGATATCTTACTTCTTTGTTCCCTCTCCCAGGCCTCCTCACAGGAAGGCAGCATCCATTTACTAAAAGACTTTAGCCCTAAAATAATACTAGGTCACCAAGGAGAAACTTCAGTTTGCCGAAAGCCAGGTTCAGTACTTGGGTCACCTGATAGCAGAACAAGGGCTATACCTAGATCAGAAAGGCTCTGTGGCATGCTGAGCTTCCCCAAACTCCAAACTAAATGCCAGTTATGATGTTTTCTTGGGCTGGCTGTTGTTGGAATTGAATTCCGCATTTTTCTCTTTTGGCCAAACCCCTGCGGGGCTTAGTGTTTCACTAAAAAATGACCATCCCAACTCGACTCTATGGGGAGAACAGGATGACACAGCCTTTAAAGCCTTAAAGGAAAGTTTAATGAACTCTTCTGCCTTTGGGCATCCCAATTATCAACTCCCCTTTTCCCTTTTTGTGTACGAGAAAGAAGGGAACGCTCTTGGGGTTCTCACTGTAAAGCAAGGGGCTTACCATTAGCCCACGGGGTACTACACCCAACAAGCAGACCCTGTAGCACAAGGCTACCCTCCCTCCCTTAAGGCCATCCCCCCCACTGCCCTTTTGGCTAAGGCCACCAAGGAAACAGCTGTAGGATCTCCTGTGACCATTTTCATGCCTCATGCAGTGGAAGCCCCTCTAAATTCTCACCACACACATCTGTCTGCTAGCCATCTTACCTCTTATGAAATTCTCTCCTTGTATAACTCACTCTCTCATTTTAATAACCTCAACCCTGCTACTCTTCTGCCCTCTGTTACTGACAAAATCCCCCACAACCGTTTAACACTGACAGATAGCCTCTTGACACCCACCCCCCATGACCTACAAGATACTCCAGAGTAATGCTGACATCTCATGGTTTACTGATGGTTCTTATTTAAAGAAAATAAGGAAAATATTGCACTGGATATTCGCTATCAATGCCTTTTGATGTATTTGAAACCACACCCTTGCCTTTGGCTACTTCAGCCCAACGGGCCAAATTATATGCACTTACTCAAGCTTGTACACTAGCCAGAGGCAAGACTGCCAATATTTATACCGATGGCAGGTATGCTTTCAGAGTAGCCCATGACTTTGAGATGCTACAGAAGCAACATAGTTTCCTCATTCCAGCAGGGAGAAAATCAAGAACGGTCCTTATGCTCAGGAACTATTAGGTGCTGTTCTGGCTATTAGTAAGATATCAGAACACCCTAACCTTGACTTCCTGGAGACTAGGGGAAACCACCTTGCTGACAGTTCAGAAAAAAAAAAAAAAAAAAAAAATTTGCTGCTCTTAAAGGAGCAAACAGCAGCCAACCTCTGTCCTGGGCCAGAGGAGTGTTTCCCCAAACGAGAGCTTAGAAAAACTAACTAGAGAAGCCCAACGATTTGCCTCAGAAAAACAAGATTAGGAATTCAACAGTCACTGGTGAGAGAGAGAGAGAGTGAGAGAGAGAGAGAGAGAGAGAGAGAGAGTGAGAGAGTGAGAGAGTGAGAGAGTGAGAGAGTGAGAGAGTGAGAGAGTGAGAGAGAGAGAGATAGTTGTGGTGCGGACCAAATAACAACCCAGTCCTACCAGAGACTTTTAAGTCCTATTATTGACCACTGTACATGCCCTGAACCATTGGTCCACCAATTGTATGGTAATCTTTATGCATCAATACTGGTGGGGAAATGTCGGTAAGGCTGCAAAAAGCACTTATTTTGCTTGCCCTACGTGTCCAACATACAATTCACGGAAACCTGTTCGTATTGCTCCTAGACACTTGGAGGCTTGGCAGTTGGATTTTACCCAGCCTCCCTCATCTCGTGGATATAAATATGTTCTGGTCATGGCAGGTATGTTTTCTCACTGGAATGAAGGCTTCCCTTGCAGACAAGCCACTGCCTCTGCTGTGGCTCAAGTCCGGGTGGAGCAGACCATTTCCACCCAGGGAACCCCTCCTGAAATCCACGGTGACCAGGGAACTCACTTTACCGGCCAAATCCTTACAGCAGGTCTGTGCCATCTGGCTGGTTGTGCAGCGCGTTCACCGTGCCTACCATCCTCGATCCTCTGGGCTGGTCCAACGCACTGATGGCATCACTAAGACCAGACGGGTGAAGTCTGCAGATCCCCTGGCTGAAAGCACCGCTGCTAGCCCTGCTGAATCGTGGGTCCACCCGCTTTGAGAATCATGAACTCTCACCTTCTGAAATATCACAGACACCCAATGTACTTGTCTCCCGCTTCTTTTTATCCACAACTGATAAATGGAGACATGCTTCTGTGTTGCAAAGGCCTAATGACTTCTGAAGTAAGTCAGAAAGAGAAAAACACATACCATATGCTAACGCATATATATGGAATTTTAAAAAGCGGTACTGATGAACCTAGTGGTAGGGCAGGAAAAAAGACGCAGACGTAGAGAACAGACTTGAGGGCGTGGGGTTGGGGAAGGGGGAAGCTGGGATGAAGTGAGAGAGTAGCACTGACGTATATACACTACCAAATGTAAATGGATGGCTAGCAGGAAGCTCCTGCATAGCACAGGGAAATCAGCTCGGTGCTTTGTGACCACCTAGAGGGGTGGGATAGGGAGGGTGGGAGGGAGACACAAGAGGGAGGGGATATGGGGATATATGTATACATATAGCTGATTCACTTTGTTGTACAGCAGAAATTAACACAACATTGTAAAGCATTTATACTCCAATAAAGATGTGAAAATAAATAAATAAATAAAAATTAAAAATAACCATGCTCTGTTAGAACACTTTTCGCAGTGCACTCTTGGGAAATGAAAACTAATACTATGCCCTACAACCTGGATCCAAAAGGACTCTCTCCAGCCTCGCTGGAAGGACCCCATCAGGTCCTGCTGACTAACTTTTGTGCTACCAAACTCCAGGGAGGGGACTCCTGGATCCACATGTTGCACCTAAAGAAGGCACTGAACCCCAACTGGACCTGCACACTATCCAGAAACCTGAAGACAAAGCCCATTAGACCTGAACCAGAGGGCATATGAAGCCGGCAGATTCCCGAAGACGTCCGGACCAGATGTGAATACCTTTCTTTCAGCACTGGCTTTCACCTGTGTCCTCCTTCCCTTCCATGAAAGGACAACGGCACCATCCACATTTCCCAACCCCTGCAAAACCTCTCTGATTGCTCGATTTGCCGTCAGAAACCTCAGTCCCTCCAGGATGGCAATGGCCCTTTGGTTCACCCTATAAGTAATTACACTGGGGTTCCAGATGCTGTTGTCTGTCCAGATTGTTCCACACGTCCATTTAATACAGTCAGGGTGCTAAGCCCACCTAAACTTATTCCTTGCTTCAATTTGACCCTGCCGTGAGATAGGAAAACAAGATCTTGACTATTTGTATGAAAGGCTCTGTGGAGTTGACAATGCAAGTCAGGTCATTTGTAAACTTGCTGACGTATCTGTAGGTCTAGGTAACCTCTCAGTGTGTAACAACCTAATGTCTGGTTAAGTAATGCTAAGCCTCTGTGCCAATAAAGGTATCCACAGATACTATCACTTGTGCGAGGGCCGGTATACACCCTCTGGTTATACCTTCGTATGTGGAAGTCCGGGCACGCCCTTATGCTTGGGCACCTCACTGCCTTGATAGCCGGAGAACACAGCAGACTGTGCCCTGCTGTATTCAGTCTTGTTCTCCCTGCATCACCAAAGAGAGCCTCTCACTGGTCTATCCTATTAAGCCTCTATAACCGCTTCAGCAAGAGCTTCCAGGAGGGATATGAGATTCTGGTTTTGCCTCCACAGGGAGGGAACCCCAACGCACAACTCGTCAGGAATCTCTCCCTGATACCAGGAGTGCCCGCTGACTCTGTAGCCACCGCAGTTTCAGCTCAGCAACAGTCGCTTAACTCTTCAGCCACAGTGGTTTTGTGTAACCGCAGAGCCCTTGATTCTTACTTGCTAAGCAAGGAGGCATTTTTTCAATAGCTGCAGGTGGATAAATGCCTCTGGGGAAGTAGAGACCCAACTACACCAAATTAAAGAGCAGGCACATCGGTTGCAGCAAATATCACCTGACAACCACTGTTTTTTGAATTATTCAGCTGGCTACATTCAGGTCTGGGCTCCTGGTTTTGAATCGCCTTGAAAACTGGGTTTGTTAGGTTTTTAATTCTGCTTTGTACACTTATTGTTAACTTCTGCACTTATTGTCCAACTTTGGTAAAAATGACATGCCTAGTAAGGTGATGCTAGTTCAGCACTTTGAGATCATTTCTAGTGCTTACAACCATGACTAAAAATGGACTTTTAATAAGAAACACCGGAGAGTTTCCCTTACTGCCTTTCCTTGTTACTCAAATGAGGCCGCATGAAGTTTCTGATTTATGTACTTTCCTTCCCTGGAGGGAGCTGACAATCAGGGAAGGTCCTTCCTGGCACCGAGGGACAAACCACTACTGTGCTGAGATCCTGACTCTTGATAAGCAATGCTTTAGAGGAAAGATCTTGATCCAAAGGGGGGAAAAGTGGAATTAATTACAGAAACTCAGCTAAAGTTGGAGTCAGGCCTGTAGGGGTCTCTCTCACGCCCCACCATGCATGTCAATTACCCCAAACAGAAAGAGGCTTCCACCTACATCTCTCACAGGAAGGGTCCTCTACCTACCGTCCAGCAGGAAGAAACCGTCCCTCAGCCCAACGGCAGCCCAGCCAATCGGAGACTGCAGCGGCCCAGCCAATGGAAAGCCTCCAGATCCCAGCCCCTCCAATGGACTTGTTGGTCATTCCATCCCCTCCCAACTCCCCCCTTTTCCCTATAAAACCAAGTTCCCCTTCCTTGTTCTCTGGATTTGCCTACGGTCCACCCTAGTTCACATATCCTGAATAGCAACTTCTCTGCTATTCCCAGGTAAACTTGCTTTTGCTGGTGAAATAACTGCCAATTATATTGCTGAAGCTAACAAGTCACATCAGCTATATTACTATTGCAATGTATTAATATGGCTGAATCAGCTTTCTTAAAATGATACAATTTATTTTTCCATTCTTTTACTTTTAACCTCCCTACATTTGTATTTATATTTGTGTTTATATTTAACAAGTGTTTTGTAAACATACAGTTGAGTCTTCTTTTTCTATCAAATCTAACAATGTCTGACTTTTCAGTGGTGGGTTTATTCCATTTACATTTAAGTTACTCATATGCTTGAGTATTAAGTCTACCATCTTACTATTTATTTTCCATTTGTCCTTTCTGATCCTTTATTCCTCCTTTCCAGGCTTCAAGCTTTTTTTAAGTATTCCTTTTTATCTCCTCTATTGGAGTTGAGTTTTAACTCTTCAGATTATAATAAGCCTCCTTAATTAATCATACTCTACCTCAGACTGATATCATATATTTTACTTCTACATATGATATATATCCCTCCACATACTTACTATTTTGCTTTAAATGGTCAGTAATTTTCAAATGTGTTTTTTAAACTAGTCTTTTATATTTACCTACCCATTTACATTTCTAGTGGTCCTCATTCCTTCTTGAATATACGGACTTCTAACTGGGACCTTTTCTCTTCATCCTGAAGAACTTCCTTTAGTAGTTCTTAGAGTGCAGCCCTTCTAACAAGAATTTATTTTAGCTTTTTTTTTTTGAAAATGTCTTTATTTCACATTCATTTTTGAAAGACATTTTACTGGGTTTAGAATTCTACACTGTCTTTTTTTTTTTTTTTTAACACTTTTCAGATGTCATTCCTTTGTCATGTGTCCTCCATTATTTCTGGTGGTCAGCCATCATTCTTTTTATTGTTCCCCTATATTAATGTCTTTTTATGGTTCTTCTCAACGTAATTTCTTAATTTTTCTGCCTGCTTTTAAGATTTCTCTCTCCATTTTTGGTTTTCACTACTTTGGCTATGATGTGCTTAGATGTGCCTTGGTCTTTGTGATTTTTCTCAGAGTGCACTGGGCTCTTTGGATCTGTGGGCTGATGTCCTTCATCAATTTTAGGAAATATTTGGCCATTATTTCTTCATATGTTTCTCTGCTCTACTGTTTCTCTTTTCTCCTTCTAGAACTTCAAATGTGCATATATTAGTTTGATATTGTCCTATAGATCTTCAGTCCTCTGTTTTTTTAAAATTTATTATTCTTTTTCCTTTCTGTACTTCACATGGGTAATTTCTATAATCGGATTTTGTGTTTACTTACCCTTTCATCTGTTGTGCCTAGTCTGCTGTTAAACACTTCTAATGAGTTCTTCATTTTGGATATTTTTCAGTTCTAGAATTTGGTTCTTTTTTTACAGTTTCCATTTCTCTGCTAAAATTTTTCATCTGTTCATCCATTTTTGTCAACTTTTTCCAATACATTCGTTCACATATAACAGTATTGTAAAGCTCTTGTCTGCTACTTCCAACATTTGGCTTATTAGTAGGTCTGCTTCTTTTGACTACTTTTTTTTTCTCCTTCTTGATTATGAATCCATTTTCACCCTTTTTCACATATAAAACTGATTTTTTTTCTTTAACTGAATGCTGGGCATTCTGTGAATCCTAATAGACACTCTGGATTTTGTCATCTTCCTCTTTAGGGTGCTGAGTTGTGTTCAGGGAGGCTGTTGGATCACCTCAATTTTGTTGAGGCTTGGTTTCCAGTCAGTTCTCTCTTAGAGGGCACAGCCCTTATTCCTATGGCATGACTCTTACTCATAATGAGGATATTCAGGATATGTGAGTAGGCCTTCCTGGGTTTTAACTGAATGCCCAGAAGGGAGGTTCACCAAGGTCTCTGGCTTGGTTGGCTGGAATTCTTCAGTGCTGTGTGACCTCTGAAATCTCCGTTCAACTCTCTGTTCCCTGGGAGTTGTTCTCTACTAAGCCCTATGGCATCTTGACCTAAATTTTGCTCAGTTGAGGATTCAGCCAAGCACCTGAAGGGGAACCTTCCACAGCAGGGGTCCCCAACCCCCAGGTCTCGGACTGGTTAGGAACCCAGCCGCACAGCAGGAGGTGAGCGGCGGGCTAGCGAGCGAAGCTTCATCTGCTGCCCCCCATTGCTCGCGTTACCACCTGAACTGTCCCCCCACCCCTCCCCAGTCCGTAGAAAAATTGTCATCCACAAAACCAGTCCCTGGTGCCAAAAATGATGGGGACCGCTGTTCTACAACACTGAGGGACTCCTTCTCAGCTGCTCTCTCCCATCTGGTACCAACACACGAATTGCAGCTGTCTTAGCAGCCCCAATCTCTGCTGTTTCCTCTGCCCAGGAAACTGATGCTCTTCCCTGGACTGAATTTTCCTGTACTGTGGTTTGCACATCACCCCCCAGCAAGAAGCCAGGGTAAATATGGAGGTCATCCTGAGTGTTTCCCCTGGCTCAAGGATCATGGCTAAAAACTACATTGCTGCCCACTTCCCTCTGGGCCAACCCTACAGCTGAGTTGGTGCCCTCAGCACAGGTCCCAGCCCCCTCCTCTTTTGATTAAGGCAGTTATAGTCAGTCCCATTCAGGCTGACACTCTATCCAATGCCCCTACTCCTTTCATTCTGAGCCCCTCCTAAGACACAGGAATTACAACATGGCCATTATTTGGAGGAAGGTGACATTCAACAAAAAGCCTCCAAAATGTCTCAAAATACAAAGATTATATAACAACAACAACAACAGGACAATGGCTTCTAAACATAGGAATGTATTCTATTGAAGGCCTAATTCAACACGAGAAATTAGAAACCCCGGAATAGCTGCTGGCTTGCATTGCATTTTAACAAGGCAGAAAATCCTCTGGACAATATGCCCTAATGGAGGAATGTCAATGACATTCAAAATTCAAAGCAACTATGCAATTCATAACAAACAAACAAAACAAACAAAAAAAAACAGAAGTATATATATTTCAGCCTGAGATTGAGAATGTGTGTGTGTGTGTGTGTGTGTATGTTTATGTATGTGTGTGTATAATGTATTCCCAATCTCCAGCTGAAGTTAAAAACACAAGTAAAAAGGTCTGCTCCAGGAAGGCATCAAAAAGTTTCCAGGAATATTCTGGGCACCTGCTGAAGCTGGCAGCAGATTGGGATTGAAGGTTTATCACAGAGAATCTATAAAACGGAAAGCAGGGACTTCCCTGGTGGCGCAGTGGTTAAGAATCCGCCTGCCAATGCAGGGGACACGGGTTTTAGCCCTGGTCTGGGAAGATTCCACATACCATGGAGCAACTAAGCCCGTGCACCACAACTACTGAGCCCATGTGCCACAACTACTGAAGCCCACGTGCCTAGAGCCCGTGCTCCTCAACAAGAGAAGCCACCGCAATGAGAAGTCTGCGCACCGCGCCGAAGAGTAGCCCCTGCTCTCCGCAACTAGAGAAAAGCCCGCATGCAGCAACGAAGACCCAATGCAGACAAAAATAAATTTATTTATTTTAAAAAAAGATAGAAAGCAACGAACAGACAATTAACATTAACAATTCATTATATGCAATACTAGGCCCACTATAGGTGCTTTCAAAATATTTTCGAAGAAATGTATATAACCCAAATCTTTAAGCATTCATCACAGTGTGATGCTTCCCTTCAAGCAACACACTTCGATTCTTCTCCGGTTCCCTTTATTGACCTGAGCTCTTATCCAGCCACTGTGTTTACTGTTTTTGCAAATTTGTTTAACTTGGAAAATGCTGCCACGTCTCTGAGAAGCATTTTATCTTCACATCTGGCTTGGGGACCATCAGCTTACCAAGTCCACTCACGCCTGCCAATGTTTCCACAAGCTTTATTTTAGAAATCTGGTAAACTCTGGCTTTGAAACATGTGTATAGAAGATTTTTAACATAAGAAGCCCTCCATGCATTGTTATCTTAAAATAAATGTATGCAACTGTTACATTTCGTGCTTCTGGGGTTATGTTTTCCACAGCTGACTGGGCACACTCCCAGTCAGGAAATAAGGTCAGTAAAACAGCTGCAATCATGAAAAAGCGACCAACAGCTGAGAGAACCAAGGAAAAGGACTGCTGCTGTATTAATGCGATGCTGTGGAAGAAGCAACCCACTTAAAGACATAAAATGCTAAGGTGTGAGATCTCCATACGGTGCTTCTTAAAGGCTCAGAACATTGTAAATATGTTGGCAACACTTCATGGATATATTTACACATATAAAATGTATCACGAGAAATGTAACATTTATCCTAAAGGATGCTTAGTTCCCAGGCTAATGAACACTCAAGAAGTGGAGTGGAAGAAATTTAACGTTTTTCTTCCTGGAAACGAGTAACTTTGTTCTCATCTCAACCCTGCTTCTATCTAGTTGTGTGACCCTAAGTAAATCATTGAAACAACCTGAGTTGTCTTAGTTTCTTTGTCTGAAACCAAACGATTCCTCAGAATTCCGTTATTTTATCCACCCCACTCCCAGAAGTCTGTAATTCTCTGGGAACTTGATGTATTTGTTTCAGATAATTATTGAATACATTCTTTTAGCTGAGTGCTACGGATTGCAATGAAAGAATGGTTGGTAGGAAATATTTATGCCGTGTCAAAGCTAATGTTTAGAGCATAGAGAACAGGCAGCAAATGTCTGACTCAGGATGCTGGTTACACTCATTATTGTCAAACCTAACCTTTTAAATTTTAAGTCGGATGCTCTGAGGTTAGTCATATGATGAATTAATTCATAAATGACTTTCATGCTTATATGTCCCTACATGGACCCTCACGTGGACAAGTATTGCCATAGCTTTTCTCTATAATGAACATACAGGTTGATGCTGAAGAATTAATTAGCATTTTCTTTAAAATGTTTAAATCATCAAAACAATTTGCTAGCATTACAGATTCACACTTCTTTTCACTTAACTAATTATACTTCCCTATGGCTCTTCAGATCTTTATGTCCCTCTGAACACCAATTTGCAAGTTATAAGATAGAATCACACAAGTATATGGTCCATTTTCTCTCATATATTGTACTCTTTTCCTTTAGAACTATATAATCTTCATTTATAATGGCTAAAAATATTTAATGGAGTTGCTATAACAATTTTTTGTCAACTTTATCTCTCTTAAACTAAAATAAGTGAATTAGGGTCTATTATTAGCATGTTTTTGTCTATTTCTTCTTGTATCTCAATTTATGCCTAATGAAAGATGATATGTGATACATAGATATTTACCACCGCTATATTTTCATGGTGGTTTGTATTCACTAGCATTATAAGGTGCTTTTGTCTTGTTTAGTACTTTTTGGCCTGTATTTTAACTTCTTGTATATTAGTGGCATGACCCCTCTCCACACACACTTTGGGTTTTTGCTGCAGTATCTGTGCCCATGTTTTTCTCTTTTGCTTTGTGACTCAATCTGAAAATCTTTTTCTTCTAATGGGAAAATTATATTTACATTTATTAGTATGACTTCTTTGATTTTAGTTCTATCATCATTTATATGATGTTTTCTGTTTTTAGATACTGCATTATGACAATTCCTGAAGCACTTTTAAAAAGTGTTAACATCTTTGGAATTGGGATGTCTTAAAATTGATGGTATGTCATGACTTAATTGACAACACTGTTTCCTTATATAATGATGATTAAAATAATGGTGCTCTTATAACCAATACAATCTTAAGAGTCAATAAAGTTTGGTATGTATTTTAAAATATATTTGATGTATTTTGTTTACTTTTTATTGTTGTTCTATATCTATTAAGGAAGATTTGCATTCTGTTCTAGTGGTTATTTTTATATGTTTATATAAAACCTGTAATCGCCTTTTTTTTTGCTAGTATCCATTGGTTCCTGGAAAAGTGAACAATAGAATTAGCTTTTGTCTCTTCCTCCCTAACCCCTTCCCATCTTCCACAACCCAAAGCTAGTCAATGACACTGTTTCTATTAACGTTTATCTTTTCATTCTTAAATATTCTTAAATGTGGACAACACAACGTGTCAGCATTAAAGACAAGGCAATCCACAAGCTTGTTCTATCTTATTTATACACTGCCAGGGCATATGACATTTATACTATGCATCAGTTTTCTCTGTTTAACAAATCACCTCAAAATGTGGTAGTTTACAACAATGAACATTCATTATTCGTCACAGCTGAGCAGCTCCTGGGGGCCAGCTTGGCTACATCATCCAGTCACGAGGCTGGCAATGGGGTTGGTCCTGAGAGGCCTCATTCACAGGTCGGGCAGTTAGCTGACTTGATGTCAGCTGAGGCAACAGCCAGACGCCCCTAATCATCCAGCAGGCTAGCCTGGGCTTGTTCAGATGAAGGCAGAGGGGCTTTCAGCAGCAAGAGAGGGCAGGCCCCAACACACAAGCACATGTCAAGTCTCTGCTTGTGTTACATCATTCTTGTTCCGCCGACCAAACAAGTCACATGGCCAAGGCCAGAGTCAGTGCTGGAGAAGGGCCGTTTTGCAGTCTACCCTGTGCCCTATCCCATTAATCTGGTTCCCTTATTTTTGCCTAATGTCTCTTGCCAAATGTATTCGACATTCAATCCTTTTCTGAAGTTCCCTCTGGAGTTCATCCTCCAGTGTCCCCTGAAGAGGGGTTCACGAAGGCGGCTGTAGGGTGAGGGAGGAACCTTCTTCTAACCTGCGCGAAGGCACGGTGTATGCCGGCTGCGGCGGTGCTGCCTTGCAGCTGAATCTGAGGAGGAGGAGGATGTGTCTACAATACACGGGCTGGCGATGGCCAAACTTCCATCCCCGCACTGCTGTGTTTCATTCAAAGTCAGCTGCCAGGCCCCAGGTCTCACTGGATTAGGACAGAACTTTTTCGCATCCAGGAGCCAGCACTGAGGTCTCTGGGGCAGGGGGTGGAATTTACGTTCCTGAAGGGGAGCCAGCATCACCGACCCACGGTTCCTGGATTCACTTGCTCCCCAGTTAGAGCAGGACACATCCGTCCGTGCCCTTTTGTAAGTAACTTCCACCCTCAACGGCAAGGTATTTCCTATCCTTCCACATGCTTGGGCCAATGAGATTTTAGCAGAGGCTTGAAAGTGCCTGCGTACTTGGACTGCCATCTGTGCCTCTTCCGTTTCCGTGAGGAGAACATTCCTGGCCAGTCCATTGGTCCGAGGAAGCCGAGAGGTCTGTGAGCAGAGCAGGGGCCCCCAGCCGAGCCAGCCATGCCAGCCCAAGCCACGCTGCGATCCTGAGTATTGTCTTAAGCAACTGAGTTGTGAGGTGGTTTGTTACACAGCAGTGTTGTCATCACTGAGAATGTAGTAAGTGTCGGTGACCCTGGAAAAACCCTCAAGGGCCCCAGGGAAAAGGCGACCTACATTCTGGCTTGGACCACGGCCCTCTCAGGCCCCCGCTGGAGCCTCTCCTCTCACAGCTGACGGCAGGGTTCTGCCCCTGGAGTAGCCAGAGCCCCATAAGGCTCTGGGCTTCCTTTATTCCCCCAGTTCTCTCAGTCCTCACCACTCCCAGACTCTAAAACACCCCAGCTCTTTCCCACTTGGCACAGTGCTGAAGACGCAGGAGTCCCTTAAATAAATTAATCAGTGAATGCATTGCAAGGTCATTTTCTGAAAGTGTCACGTGAGTTAAAAGGTCCACATCGTATCTAATGCACTTCAATACATCACTGATATTATGAACAAATAAGCAAAATTATATTTTCAGTGGAATTTGATTTTGATTGCATTTCATTTAAAATCTAGCTCCAGGATTCCAACACTGACACACGTTGTGAAGGCTGGTAGGATGCTGTGACAAAAGAGAAGGTAAAATTCCCCTAAATGTCCTCTAGCTTCTGAAGTTAGTATCAAGAGAAACCCATTTGGCCTGAAAGAAATCTGTCCCTGCACTAGTACACTTGCTTAATCACTCAGCAGAACTAAAGCTGGATTCTTTACTGCCTACTTCTCAGAACTTTTAATATGCTAATGCACATTGTAAAGCTCTGAGAGGGGGAATCAGTACACCGCATTTCCTAAGCCAACTTGGCCCTGAAACGCTGAGAACTTCTTGTGCTTAGGGCATTGGTATGATTGATACCAGCCCATGGAACAGTTGGAAAATTTCTGCTCTTTTCCAATGGCCTACAAAGTAATGAATCATTTTGTCAGTTACACAGTTACATTTAAATTCCACCTTCCTGGCCCTAAATTGACCACCCCGGTGGTTGGTACCCTTTTTATGGCTACAGCACACTTGAAGGAAATAAAAGGATCAAGGTGGGGGGGGGGGGGGAGGCGGGGGGAGCTGGGTAGGAAGCCACTAAACAGGTCCGAAATGACTGCAGTGAAAACCCTTCTTCAGCTGCACAAAGTCTCACAGATCTGTAAACAGTCCATGGTTACCTCGCTATTCACCCTGTGACACTGGGTCTTGGACTAGACTTGTGGCTGGAGCTGCACTAACGAGGAAAGCTTTGACGCGCTCAGGGAACCCTGGGCGCTGGCACTGGCACAGGTTACAAGACACCCTTTCACTCCTGTTGTGAACAAGCACCATCCTGCATCTCACAACCTGATCATTGCTGTGGCGGCACACAGACGAACTTGGAGCAAAACAAATTCACACAGGCTCAAGATTTAACAGCACACCTGTCCTCAGAAGTCACAGCATTGCTGCGAGCTCCCCGAAAACCAGAGGGAAACCAAAGAGCCAATCGGGGCAAATTACACAGCCCCCAAACTACATAAATGTGGCCGATTAAATGATATCCAAACAGGTCACCGATTTTTTCAACTGTACTCTGCTTAATTTAGTTATTGGGACTTCCCTGGTGGCACAGTGGTTAAGAATCCGCCTGCCAATGCAGGGGACACGGGTTCAAGCCCTGGTCCGGGAAGATCCCACATGCCGCAGAGCAACTAAGCCCATGTGCCACTACTTCCGAGCCTACGCTCTAGAGCCCGCGAGCCACAACTACTGAGCCCGCGTGCCTCAACTACTGAGCCCGCATGCCTCAACTACTGAAGCCTGCACGCGTAGAGCCCATGCTCCACAATGAAGAGTGGCCCCCGCTCACCGCAACTAGAGAAAGCCCGTGCACACAGCAACAAAGACCCAAAGCAGCCAAAAAATTAATTAATTTTAAAAATTTTAGAGTTATTTCAAAACAAACACAAAAGCAAGAATGAAAAAGGCCTCTAGCCCACTTGGTCCTCCAGAGGTCATGGGAATAGCATGCATGACCTTGGACCCACATGGGTTGGTTTCAAAAGTCTGCATGTATGGAAAAATCAGTGACAGACCAAACTGCCCTTAAAAATCTCTTTTCTCCAAGGTGCATGACATGTGGTTTGTGCCTGCAGTACTGCTCCCTCAGTGAGAGCCACCGAGGCCGAGAGTTAGAGGCATTTTCCACGGAGAGAAAAGTAACGTTATCAGGGGACACAACAGGTAACTCTGACAAATGGAAAGGCCTGCCTGGGTCTTGGACAGAACACTCAACATTGTAAAATTGCTTAGTTTCCCCAGACTAGCATACTGGGGTTTCTTAGCAATCCTAAATAAAATTACGAAGTGATTTTTCTTGGAAATTTGACAAATGACTCTAAGATTGAAGTGGAAAAGTAAACATGTAACGGTAGTCAAGAAATACTGAAAAAGAAGAAAAACTTATCCTGAGTTTGAAGCCAAGCAGTCATCAACTAGATTCCTTCAACTGTAACTTGCTTAATAAACAATATCCTGTAACCTGCCTTCACTAATTGTTCTTGCAAATTGCATACCCTCCAAGCTTCAGGTAGCTTAGACAAAGCATCACAAGACTCCCTATAGATAACGCCTCTGACATAGGGTCACTATAGTAACAGTTGCTTCCATTGTTTTTCAGGAACAGGGAGCTAGTCTTCCCCAGTTCAAACCGGTCAAGACCACAGACCATTCAGCTGGGCCTGTGCAAGTGTCTGATGGATGACCTTTTGACGTCAGAGGGCCAAAAACTCCACCCTCAGATCATGCTAATGCTGCCATTTTCTGAACACGCTTCCCATGAAGAGGCATGTTACTCAAATACACGTGCACAGACCACTGATTACCTCACCTTCTTCCTTCCTCTAATCACCTCCCTCTGCACCTCCAACCACCCTATACTCTTCACTCATAAATATCCTGAACCCCTCGCCTTCAGGGAGGAGGATTTGAGACTGGTTCTCCTATCTCCTCACTTGGTTGCCTTGCAAATAAACCCCTTCTCTGCTGCAAACCTCGGCATCTCAGCGTTTGGCTTGCTGCGTGTCGGGCAAACGAACCAGGGTCCATAGAAAGTTAAAGGACATTATAAAGCTGTAAGAATTAAAGTAGAATGTTACTGAGACAGGACAGACACATCGCCCAGTAGGAAAAAAGAGAGTGTAGAAACGGACAGAAGTAAATAAGGAAATTTAGTACAGGAGAAAGTAAGAATTTCAAACCAGACACTGCAGAGGGAGTGTTCAATATTGGATTGGGACAACCAGCTCAACACTCAGAAAAAAACAAAACAAACCTGGATTCCCACATCACTCTTTACACGGAAACAAATCCCGAGAGGGTTAACATTTAAAGATTTTCAAATAGACAAAGCCCTAAACACACTAGAAGAGAAACTGATGCATTTTTAAATAATCTGGGGTTGGAAAAACATTTCTAAACATGTTGCAAAACCAGAAAAGAACAAAAAACCCTTCTAAAAATTCCATAAAGTTGAAACACAACAGGAGTAGGAAGGGGACATTGGTAATGCATTACAAGAAAAAAACGTAATTATCATTTATATCTCAAACCTCAAATAAACCAATAATAAAACAAACAGGGAAAGAAGCTGGACAAGAAAACTACAAATGGATACAAATGAACAATAGCCATATGAAAACATATTCAACTCTGTTAACAATAAACAGTTAAAATAAAAACAGGATAATATTTCCAGCCCAACAGAATATCACAGGTGAAAAAGACTGCAAAGGCCAGTGCTGGCTAAGAGGTAGGTACTTACACGTTCGGTGGGTGCAGGCTGCTGGCAAAACCTCTGATGTAAAGTATGCACACCTTTCGCCCAAGAAATGCCATTTCTAAGAATCAGAGGAAGAAAATCGTTAGAAGTTCAATAAGCTTTAGGTACAAGGATTTTCATCACAGTATTGACAATTGCTAAAAAAAAAAAGAAAGGACTGAGATGACCATTGATTAAAAACACTTAAGTAAATTCTGGTACAGTTTGTACCATACCATGCAAACAAACACCACAGGTTATGATCTGTGTTTACTGACATGAAAAGCTGCCTGTAAGTTGTCAAAGCATAAAACCAAGCCACAGAAGAAGTGTGGTTCCTTTTAGGAAACAGGGTGCGTGTCTGTCTCAAAGGGCACATGACGTTGTTTTCTAGAACAAGGCTTGTCAAAAGGGTGCTGTGGTTGTTATCTTTTTGGTATAATTTGATTTAGTTTACTATGCTTACATAAAAATTTCCATAACCAATGTTTTCAAAAAAAAAAAAGTTAAGAATAAACAGGTAAGAAAAGCCAGGACGAACTTCGAACTGAAGAAAGTGACTAGGGGGTCCAGAAAGCGATCCAACTACAGGTGGGAGTTTCGTGTGTGATTAGGGTGGCTTTCCGAGTCCATAAGAAAAAGGTTAATTATTAACAAACGGTGGTGGAAAAACTACGGCATCAATTAGGAAAAAGATGGCTTCTCGCCTCTCACCACAATTGATTCCAGCTGGGTTAGAATTCAAATGTAAGAAATAAAGACAAAAGAGACGATAGGCTATAAGGATGTATCGCACAACACGGGGAATACAGTCAGTGTTTTGGTATTTTGTAACTACTGTAAATGGAGTGTAACCTTTAAATTTTTTAAATTTATTTTTTATACAGAGTACTAGAAAATACAACAGAAGGAAGTTTTTACAATCTTCAGGTGTGTGATGGGAGAGGGGTCTTCTGAGAAGCCCAGAGGCCTTAAAAAGCAAAGATTAATAAATTTGATTCTATAACAAATTTTAAATTCTATATGAAAAGGTGCCATAAACCAAATTAAAATACAAATCTCATACAATGAAAAATACAGTATTTATTAGCAATATAACAAAGTCTTCCTGGAAAGACATAAAGCCATGGTTATGGGCCATTTTGTTTTCTTCATAATGTTTTGTATTTCCTTAATTTTTGCCATTGAATAAAAACTTTTATAAGTAAACCAAAACTCTTTTTAAAAAATTAAAACCAAAAAAATTTAGAAGGAAATAAAATTATTCACAAAAATGTTTGAAATAGGGAATGGAGAGCAGGACTTCCGAAGCTTAGAAGTAAGAGAAGAAAAGCCGTTTCCCACGCGGGCCCTCCACCGGGTCTCTAGGCCCCCAGACCCCATTGGAACGCCGTACCACCTCCTGGGGACGGGGTGAGACCCTGAGCTCGGACCAAACCATGACGTCCACATGGAGGTTCAAATGTGCCACTCGAGGAAGGACAGGGCCTGCCAGTTTTTGCTCAAAGCTCTTCAATACCCATCATGTCTCAAAGCCCAATCACAGCTCCTGGGAAATAACAATAGAATCTGGGTAATAAAATGAAGTCCAACCTTTTTTTTCCTTCGCGCGTAGTCTCGTTTCACTCGCTCACAGGAGGCCACCTCGCACCCCGACACCTGAGGCCAACTCCTCGTGGGAAACAGCCGCGCAGAGACCCCAGAGACGCCACCGAGAACTCCGTTCAGTACGGCGGCGGCGGACCGTGTGCAGAAGCCCCGCCCACAACACGGGAAGACGGCGGCGGGCCGTGTGCAGAAGCACTGCCCACAACACTGGAAGACAGCCGCGGGCCGTGTGCAGAGGCGCCGCACCTGCACCGCGATGCCGTGAGTGAGCAGCTCAGCTGCGCCAGATCCACAAGATCCACAAGAACTCTGCCCCCTTCCCCCTGATGCCAGTGAGAACCTGTAAAGCGGCCCCGCCCAGGAGCCCCCACCTCTCCATCATCTGGTCAAAGGATAAAGCTTTCTTTTGCTTCTGAAGTGAACTTGGTCTCCTTTTATTGACTCCAATGGCGTGGGGCAGAAGGACCCTTGTGGGGAACTAACTGGAAAGGTCGGTAACAATCAGTGGGAAGGGGAAAGGGCAGGGCGTGTCGCTTCCTCCTGGGAGTCACTCCCAGAAGTTGCCCGCACCTCTTCCTCTCAGATGCCATACGTGGCTGCCGGGAAGGCGGGGAGATGCCGTCTTTATCCTGGGAAGTCTCGCGCATAGGTGATAGTACTATGGGAGCAAGAGAGGATGGATATTGCAGCCTAGCACGTACCGCATGATCCCATTTGTATAAGATACACCCCCAGCATTCACACACATGCACCTGGACAATGGGAGGACGCTTGAAAAATATTGGGACTTTGGGTGAGTTTTGCTTACTTCCTTGAACTTTTCGTATTGATTGAATTTTTGGAAATGGATGTATTTTTCAGTATAGCTTCTTTTCCAAAATGAATGATGTACATGAAATTGAAGACCAGAGACTTCTTGTTGAAAGACATGTGACCCACGGGAGGCTCGGGATCTGGGACAGCCCTTCAGAGTCTCCCAAATTGAGGGCCTTTACCCCCTCAAAGACCAGTCATTGGAGGCAGACTGCCTCCGGGGAGGGGTGAAAGCTTGGGCAAGGCAGCTCCTCTGGGCCCAGAGAAATTCCAGGAGGGGACCAAGCTACGGGGGCTCAGCAGCTAACACTCAGCAGGTGTAAAGTGTCTCCCTGCTGAAGGGGGTTCTATGTGGTGGGCTGCAGTGTACACGACACCAGGGACAGAAAGGCATGGCCTGGAGCTGGAGAAGGAAACAGAGGAAAATCAGAAATGTCACTTTACACAGAACCACTGTATGCAACCACTATTTTTCTTCAAATCTTCCTCAGAAAAGAGAATAGTCTTAAAACTAAACCTAAGTATGGCAAGGTATGAACCTGAGCCTAAGCAAGAGAAAACACTAGACAGACCCAAATGGAAAGACTCTACAAAGTAACTGGCTTGAACATTTCCAAAACGTCAAGGTCATAAAAGGCAAAGGAGACCTAGGAAATATTCCAGACTGAAGGAGACCAAAGAGACACAAGAAAATGCAGTGTGTGATCCTGGATAGTGGATTGTGTGAAGAACAAGATTAGGACTTGGGCAAAATTCAAATGTAGATTGGAGGTACGATAATAGTTTTGTTATTGATGTTAAATTTCCTGACTTTGATAAGCACTCCATGGATGTGTAAAATAATATCCTTGTTCTTAGGATTACATGAGTAAGTGTTCAGGGGTGAAGGGTCTCATTATCTGGAATTTGCTCTCAAATACTCAGAAAAAATAAAATTATATATATAATTTAAATCCTGAGAGAGAAAAAGTAAATATGACAAAACATTAATAATTGGTGAACCTAGGTGAAAGGTATACGAGAGTTCTACTAATAGTCTTGCAACTATTTTGAATGCTTGAAATTCTTTCAAAATAAAAGGAGAAAGAAACTTCCCACAACAGAAAGCCAGTAGGAGGAGAGTACCCAGCCACACTAAAGGAACTCACATCTGATAAGGCTCCTAATGGACAAATGTTGCAATGGATAAAAAGTGGATTATGATCATTATAGACTGTAAACTTGAAGTTGATTCTGGGAAAAATTCTATTGTATTTTCAAATGGATGCATTGTGAGTGCTGATTAAGGATAGTGAGGCTCTCTAGTGGTCAACATGAACTTCCCCCACTAAATAAATAAATGCAAATTAGGTCAAACTAGCCTCATTTTCTTTTCTAAAGTAAAGAAATGGTCATCAGCATAGTGTATCTTGATTTGGCAAAGTTTTGGGGTAAGCTGTGCATGACATGCTCATGGATAAAATGATGCAGCACTTGGCATTTTTATAGCAACCTGAACAGCACCACCCAGAAAACTGACTGAATCGGGGTGGGGGGGCCAGTGGTAATAGTTTCCTAGGGCCACTGTAACAAAGTTCCACTGAGTGGCGGCGTAAACAACAGAAATTTCCTGTGTCACAATTCTGGAGGCTGGAAGTCAAGATTATGGTGTCGGCAGGGTTGGTCCCTTCTGAGGCCGTGAGGGAAGGCTCTGCCCCAGGCCTCTCTCATTGGCTGGTAGACTGTTACCCAGTCCAAGCTCGTCCTGCTCGCCACACAGGCCAACAAATCGAGAGACGACTTGCTGGGGCAAAGAATAGCGACTTTATTCAGAAAGCCAGCAGACCGAGAAGATGGTAGACTAGTGTCCCAAAGACCCATCTGCTCTGAGTTAGAATTCAGGCTTCTCTTTTATACTGAAAGGGGAGGGGGTAAAGTCCTAGTTCTGGTCAGACTGCGGAGGGGAAGTGTTAATTTCCTCCTTCCCAGAAGAGGCAGGGTTCCCCAGAGATAGGCCATTATGTAGAATTTAAGCCTACAGGCAACATCCCTTTAGTGATTAACTTTTAGCAAAAGCAATAGAATACAAAAGTTAAAAGAAACACATCCAATACGGAGTCAGATTTGTTCTTCCCTATCACAGACAGCTGTCTTCAGTCATACGGTGTTCTCCCTGTGTGCATGTCTGTCTCCAAATCCTCCTTCTTCTAAAGACACCAGTCACACTGAATTAGGGCGCACCCTAATGACCTCCTCCTGACCCGACTGCCCCTGTACAGACCCTATCTCAGGGGATGATAAGACAGATGGTGTAACAGACACGGAATGATGGGGGGTGGTCCAAGCCAGGCCCCTCACACGCTCACTGTGCCATCCTGTCATTCATCACTGGCCGTCCTGAGACTCAGCCTGCTCCCGGGTGGTGTGAGGATTAAACGGGAAAACGAGCAAAGGCACTGTGCAAACTGCAAGCCCCCCATAGCCCCCTGAACTCAGGACCACCACCTGCTGGGAGGCAGCCAGTGCTCCAGCACGCGAGAGGGCTGGGGGGGATGAGACAGGGTCCACAAGCGGGCGAGACCCGTCATCACATCTTTTACAGTCATCTTTATCAGGTTCAGACACAGGGGGTTACTCATCTACAAATCTAACTGTGGGCTAATTTTTTTTTTTTTTTTTGTGGGCTAATTTATAAAACATACTTAGGAGATTTCCACCCATTTCCCGCCATTATTCTTCAGAAGAGTGGAGACATGCAGTCCTTTAAGGATTCTCCACAGCTTCTTTCTAGATGGTGTCTTCTCAGACCCCCAGCTGCCCCTCAGCCCCTCCATCAGCCAGAGGGTCTCACGCTTCCTTCCAGGAACTGAGTCGATTTCTCTGCACCCAGCAAAGACAGCTGGCATCTCTGCTTCCACTGTGGTTCCCGTTCCTTCCTACTTCTCCAGCCTAGATCCTGCATCTTCTCTCCCCTCTAACATTTGGAGCCTCCCCCTTTCCAAGGGTGTCTTGGTTTTTGTCTTTATACAGACTTAAAGCTTCTATCTTAACACATCCTCAGGTTACCTGAGGCCTCCTTCTGCCCAATCAGCATTTCCCAGGTGTGTCCCATGGGGACCCATATTCACATCATAGACCCAGAGGTCCCAAAGTCAAGAATGGTTAGGAAATGCCTTGTCTCTTTACTGCAGGATTCATTAGAGCCTTTAATACTGTATTTTGATTCTCCCCAAAGGGACATGGAATGCATTTCCCAAATGGTTCTAAACCAGTTCTCATGGGTTTAGAACTCCGTCTTCTGGAAACTCTTGAGGGACTAGCGTCCGGCTTCCACGAGTGCTGGTCTGCACCCAGTGTCTCTGCTTCCAGTTGGTCTGTGACGGACACGGCCGTCTGTCTAGCAAATCCTTTTCCCTTCCTCTTGGTCACAGAGCGAGACTCTATTTCCCAATCTCCCTCGCAGTAAGGTGTGACCATGTGGCCTCCATCTTTCCAAAGGGAGTGAGCGGCCTGAGACTGGCCTCTTCCAGGCCTGATCCCCACAAATCTGCTGTGCACTTGTTCCCCCACTCTTTCCCTCTGCCTGGAGACCAACAAACACCCAGGGGACTAGGCAGAGCCTCCACCGGGGAGGTGTCCCAACAACTAAGCGGAGGAGGACAGCCACCTGGATGACGCAAACACCTGAAGGGCTCCCGCAGAAGCAGAACGCAGGTGAGCCTCTCTATGTTAAGCCCTGAAGGGCTGCGGCCTGTTCTTACTTCAGCCCAGCTCTCACTTTGCCACCGCTGTCAGTGATGTTTGGCCAGATCCTGGGGTCTGGTCTTTGTTCTTAATTCTTCCCATAATCCGACACTCCTCCTACCACTTCCTCCTCTGCAGCCATGCTCTGTCCGTTCCTGTTGCTTTTACCCACGGAATATTCTTTTCCTCTCCATCGCCCTCTCTTCCTCACCTCCATCCCCAGCCTGGGTGTGTCTTCAGTCCCCTTGCTTCTCTAACATGGCTTCATCTCTGATCTCATGGCTTCTACCATCTCATCCAAGGAAAGAGAGGGAGAAGGAAGAGCTGAGAGATTAACTGTCACCTCACCAGAGTATATCCTTCCAGGGACCAAGCCTGTTTTATTCACAGCTGTTCATTAGCATCTAGTTATGCCTGGCACAGAATAGATGCTCAATTAATATCTGTTAAATGACTAGACAAATGCACAGACGGCAAGGGAGGCATTACTCTTCCAATGGCAACACCCTGATAATGGGGAAGGACAAAATCCAGAGTTCGGCTGGGAGTTTAGAGAGCAATTGGGATCACACCGTGTCACTGGTGAGTCATGCACTGCACGACCCCAGCCTTTCTCGTGCAATGTGGTGTGAGCGCCAGCAGGTGGAAGGAAAGGCCTGGGGGCTTAAAGAATGCTTTGGGAGAGGAGCTACATGAGCAGTGGTGGGCAAAAGCAGAGAACGGGAAAGCAAAAACATTTGCTCTCTATAGAAGCCAATTGTTTTCAAGCACAAAAAAATTCAACACAAGGTTGTTGAGGGTCTCCTATGTGCCAGCCATTGTTGAGCTCTGGGGATGCAGGGATGAGAGCAGCCACTCTCTGCCTGGAGATGCCCACCACCCAGCAGCATGTGAGGCCCAAAACCAGAGTCATCAGGCCATGGGCCCAATGCTACCTGTCAGCAGCAGAGGGGGAGGGCCCTGGGAACACAGACAGTGGCGTCAGTCATTCTGCTGGAGATGTGTTCTGGGAAAGATACACGGAGGAGGTGACATCTGAGCTGGACTTGGGAGATAATTCCCTAATTATGTGCATCCATTGGGTCCGCAACCGTTTACTGAGCACCAGCTTGGTGCCAGGCTCTGGGCACAAGGGTGAGCAGAAACAGATACAGCCCTGCCCTCACTTCGCGGGGAGAAGGGCCGTTGATCTCACAATTACACCAACAAATGCAAAACTAAACCTGAAAACAGGGCTAGAAAGGAGTGGTGCAAGGTTTTATGGAAGGTGAAATAAACGTTTGTAGATTGACGAATCTACAGAGAATGTGTAGGGCAAAGACTGCCAGCTGGATCATAATGTAAATAACGGAGCTACTGGCCACCCAGGAGAGACTAGAATTCCCAGTCCCACCACCATGGGCGAGGTTTGACCATGTAACTAAGTTACGGACAGCAGTATCTGAAGCGTGAATTCTGGGTGTGTCCTTAAAGGGGGGAGGCTTCCCCCCTCTCCTGTGCCTCCCAGCTGGAGGTGGTGGTGAGCTGTCTTGGAGCATGTGGACCAGGGCAGTACTCTAGGGTAGGTGGAGTAAGAAGGGTGGAGGGGCGGTGCCCGGGGCAATGACTGCGGAGCTGCCTGAGGAGCCTTGGAGCCCTTCCACCAGGCACCGTATGAAGGAAAACTTACGTTCCTTCCTGTTAGGGAACTATCACTGGAATTCTGTTAGAGCAGCTGAACCTATACATCTTGACTCACACCGTATGCAAGATACTAACCACTGCTTAATAAAGCAACAGAAAATATCAGTTAGTGTACTTGGACTCTGCCTCACCGCAAGATCTGATGATTCATAGACTCAGGATTTGAGGATTTCATTGCTTGGGGGAAATGAAATAATCTTGGGATGTGGAGAGAAATTTGGCGTCCAGAAGGTTTGTGACCTTTCAAAAACCCTGAAATCTATTAGATTAAGTTGTGTGCAGCCTTGAGTGCCCCAAGGCTGGGCTCTCTGGGTGGTTTATCATCACAGGAGTGGGCAGGTGAGGCTTAGTAGACAGACAGTACCTCCCTTCCCCAGCTTCCCTCTGACAGATTCTTATTTATTTATTTATTTATGGCTGCACGTGAGCTCAGTAGTTGTGGCTGGCGGGCTCTAGAGCGCAGGCTCGGTAGTTGTGGCACACGGGCTTAGTTGCTCCGCGGCATGTGGGATCTTCCTGGACCAGGGCTCAAACCCATGTCCCCTGCATTGGCAGGCAGATTCTGAACCACTGCGCCACCAAGGAAGTTCCCCTCTGACAGATTCTTAAAGCAGAAGAGCCTCCAAAAGAAATGTCCCTGTCTCTGCCTCAGGACAGGATACAATCAGTACTATCAGTAAAAGGTGGCCTTCTGCCCCACTTTCAAGACCTTTGGGGAGAGGAGTCTGCATTTAGTAATACCTGCCCCATCGGGAGAAAACGACTTGGGTTACCTGATAGTTATCAAAGCACTTTCACACCTATTGGCTCTCCTATTTCATCCTCCTAATAACTTGGGTGTGAGCCAGGTGCAATACGGTCTTGCCTACTGTCCTCCAAGAATCTGAGCTAATCACAGGAGGTCATGAGGCTTCCAGGGGCAGAGCGGAGCTAGGACACCAGGTAAGGCCCTCCTTCCTGTCACTTACCAGCTTTGCCCCTCCATCACCCAAATCAGTGACCGCTCCCTGACCATCCGTTCTCTGGAGGGCCCCAGCCAGCATGTGAGTGGGCCGCCAAGGTGGACAGGACAGAGCTCTTGGCCTCTGGGAGCTTTCGGGGGTGTGGGGAGATGTGACAGGTTTGCACACCTGGCTACAGTGTGGCGCTCTGTAGGGTGAGCACCGTGTGATGGGCACAGGCCACATGCTCCCAGCCCTTCAGGCCAGAACAGCCAGAGGACCCAAAAAATGAGTTTGTGGCAACTGCTGGAATCCCGCCCTCCCGTGCCCACGGGTGCTGAGCATGAAGCCTCAGGCACTGATGCCCTGCACCTGCGCACACGCTGTACCCACACGTGTACCCACACCTCCACACATGTGTATACATGTACACACACACACACACACACACACACACACACACGCAGGCGCTGCGGCGCGTAGTCCCTGCAGCCCGGGGCGGGAGGGTGGGTGCGGAGCGCGAGCACCTGTCCGCCCGCGGAGCTGCCAGGCCGCCTCCTGCCCGCGGGCGCCCGCGCCCCCTCCCCGCGCCGTCTATTTATATCGCTCGCCGGCTCTGCCCATATTGGGCAGCGCCAGCAGGTCAGGCGCCCCAGGCCGGGTCGCGGCGCCATTGCGGCGGCCCCTGCGGAGCGAGTGCGGCCGCGCCTCCCGTCGGGGTAGCCCCGTAAGTAACGGTGACCGGGCCGCGGGGACCACCCGGGGCCCCTCCGGCACCTGCGCCCCTGCCGCGCGTGCAGCCCCGCGCCCCTGATCGCCTGGTCCTGGGCCGCCCTCGCCGGCCCTGGCGGCCGTGGAGGGGGCGCCTGTGTCTGCCCGTGCCCGGGGTCCTCCTGGAACCGAGAACACGGCCCGGCACTCGACAGGATCCGCTCTCTGAACCGTAGACTGAGGAGTCTAATCGCCCTGCGTTTCCCACCCCACCCCCCACCCCCGCGGGGTTCTTAAGAGTAACTAACGAGCTCGATGCATGTTAAAGGCTCTGGTAAGAATGCAAAACGTCAGCTCTTCAACGGAAAGGAAAAAGGAAACTTGCCTTATTTAGCTTCATCTCCATCCTGGCCGTCATTAAAAGCCAGGTGTGTGGAGCGGATTATTACTCTGCAAAAAATCCAGTATTTTCCAATGCTCCTGGGAGACTCGGAGTGCGTTCAGGGTGGGGCAGGTGTTCTGAGCCATTTTCAGCCAGGGTCTGCACAAGACGGTGATGCTGAAGCAAACCAGGGTGTGGGGAGCAATGGGAAAAGCCATGGGTCACCAAGGTAAATGCTGTAGGACAACTAAAGGGGCAGGGGTGAAAAAAATCATAACTGAGGACTCTGAGGTCTCCATTAGGGCGAGGGGGCTGGGAATGGGGAGGAGGTGTGCCGTCTGAGAGGCGGGGCTACTCAGGTCCTGCTGGTGGTCGTCGCCATGGGAATTAAGAACCCCCTGTTGCCCTATCTTGCGTTTTTTTTTCAATAGATGCTGGAATGTTTCAGCTCTGCATGTTGACAATTAATTTACAAAAAAAAAAAAAAAAGTCTGAGCAGCCAATGTGCTATCTCTGGCCTCAGTTCTCTAAGAATGGGGGCCAAATTCCTGAGCGCAGTGGTGACGGGGAATTAATTTTGAGGATGGGAGAAGTGGGTGTCAGAATGTGTCAGGCTGTAGGCAAGGAAATCAAGTTAATGATTCTGGGTGATTTATTTGACTTGGACAAACGGATAGCAACTTGAAGAATCAAAATATCTTCAAGACAGTGGTTAATAACATGTATAAAACCTAAAAGAAAAAAAAGTTATGAACTTGTAATTTAGGACTAAGCAACGCATTCATTTAATTGCACAAACCGTCTTGAGCAACTCTTCTGTGCCAGGCATTGTCACAGACAGACGCTAAGAATACAGAAAGGGTTAAGACCTGACCCCCTACCCTCAATGTGCGCATCAGTGAAAGGTGAGGAGGGCGAATGCGTAAATAAATTGCAGTAACAACGGTGCAATAACCACCGTGTTCAAGGTACAAGCAAGGAAGGGCAAAGAAGGCTTCACTGAGGAAGTGACGTCTGGAGTGAATTTTGAAGAGCCAGTTACATTTTTTCAGGTGGAAGCAGGTGGAGAATATTCCAGACACAGGGAACAACATGTGTAGCCACATAGCATGAGAATAGTGAGTGGTTCAGTACTACTAAAGAGATTGGAAAATATGAGGAAGGAAAGTCCGGAGATGGGGCAGGAAGGGCTGGGAGGTGCCAGGCTAGGAAGGGCCTCCTGATGCCTGGAGGACGGGTAGTGCTGGTGCAAATAGGCTTGAGGTATTTTTTTAAATGTGGGGTAATGATTTCCATACATGAGAGTCACCAACTTACAGAGGGGCTGTGTTTTAAGCTTTGGAACTGAGACATCATTGACATCATTTTGACATTCCTTGGCTTGCCAATCAAAATCTGTTGAAGGGGGTTTTAGGCTGGAATGTAGGACCCTTACCAAGTAATTTTTCAGGTCTTCAGTTTTTTTCATCGATAAAATTCAAGGCTTTGCTGTTGATCAACTCTATCATTTCATATTATGACCTACTCACATACTGAACATTTCTATGGGAAAAAAATGTATACACTAATTCTGGAATCCAGTAACTTCTTTTCCCACCAAAGCACAAGTAGGAAGGAATTGTTTCTTTCTCCCAGAGCAGTTCTCATTAAGACTGGAGAAGCAGGTTGTAAGCATTTGTATTTTCCAATGACTCATAAGTTGGGCTGCCTACACTTTGACAGGTTAAAAAGAAAATTCTCAATGTATCTACGTATCCTGTCTGCCTGTCTGTCTGCCTCTCTCTATATATGTACACGCACTGATGTGGTTTACACTGTATGGGGCTGGCCAAAAAGTTCGTTTGGGTTTTGATGTTATGGAAAAACCCGAACAAAACTTTTGGCCAACCCAATAGGTTAGGTTTTCAAAATTATAAGTTACTCTAATGTTAATACAGTTTTTAATTTTAAACTTAGTTTATGCAATATTTAAGACGTGCAAAAAGGCCTAATGAATAATAAAGTATGTTATCGGGTTCCCGCCATGCAGCTGATGAAGTCGAACGCTGATTACGCAGCTGGAATTCCTGTCACCCTCCTCCAGCTGTGTGCCCTCCCTCCACACCTCCAGAAAGCAACCACTTTCCGGAACTTGGTGTTTAGAATTACCTTTCACTTCTTTATATTCCACTACAGTTGTACATACCCTTAAAGAATATACAATTCTTTTAACTTTTTCTTTTGATATAATTTCAAATTTACAGGAAAGTTCTAACAGTAGGACAAAAAACTCCCATAGACCCTTTACCAGATTCACCATTTATATTTATTTTGTCATAATATAGCACCTACATTTACTCTATTAGAATATATAGTATTGTTTTGCATAATTTAAAGAAGATATCAGTGGCGGGCAGCACCTATTCTTTTAGTCCGTTTCACACATTGATGTTTGTGAAATTCATCCATGTCGATACATGGAGCTCTAGTTCATTCTTCTTCTTTTTTTTTTTTTTGCTGTACAATATTCTCTTGAGTGAATATGCTACAGTCTATCTGTGCTCCTGTTAACGAATATTTAGGTTATTTCCAAATTTTTACTATTTCAAACAGTGCTGCTATGAATTTAAACTAGTTTTAACTTCAGCAAAACATGGAGTCATGGTCATGTATCAATCATTATTTAGAAAAAGTAGCAACTTTAAAGATAATATAAAGATTATAAAATAAAACATTGGTAGTTTAAGTAAACTAACATTTTTATGCCACATTAAATTCTATTTTATTTTTTTAATAAATTTATTTATTTAGTTAGTTATTGGCTGTGTTGGGTCTTCGTCGTTGTGCTCAGGCTTTCTCTAGTTGTGGCGAGCGGGGGCTACTCTTCGTTGTGGTGAGCGGGCTTCTCATTGCGGTGGCTTCTCTTGTTGCAGAGCACAAGCTCTAGGCACGTGGGCTCAGTAGTTGTGGCTCGTGGGCTCTAGAGTGCAGCCTCAGTAGTTGTGGCGCACGGGCTTAGTTGCTCCGAGGCATGTGGGATCTTCCCGGACCAGGGCTTGAACCCGTGTCCTCTGCGTTTGCAGGCGGATTCTTAACCACTGCACCACCAGGGAAGCCCCATATTAAAATTTATAGCAATCCATTTCTTAAAACTAAGTATACTGGACATGGGTAAAACTGCATTTTGGATTTGCAAAGTAATTAGGCTTTATTCTTGTGATTTATATTTATTTTTGCTACTCATTTTTTCTCCATTATGGGTACTATTAATATGAATGCACAATTCAGTCTTCTATAAATTGGAGCAGAGAATAACTTCCCACTGATATCACTGAGAACATTTATACAATTTTATTTTGCTGATGAAAGGAGAATGCCCTCTGTGCCCTCATTACAAGAAAAAGTTGCTGTCAGCTCTCTATTATTTGTGAGCTGTGTCTGTACCCACAAGCAGTTTGTATATGAACCCAAACATTGTTATTGTTCAAAAACTGTTTGTACAGGGGCTTCCCTGGTGGCGCAGTGGTTGAGAATCTGCCTGCCAATGCAGGGGACATGGGTTCGAGCCCTGGTCTGGGAGGATCCCACATGACGCGGAGCAACTGGGCCCGTGAGCCACAGCTGCTGAGCCTGCGCGTCTGGAGCCTGTGCTCCGCAACGGGAGAGGCCACGATGGTGAGAGGCCCACGCACCGCGATGAAGAGTGGCCCCCGCTTGCCGCAACTAGAGAAAGCCCTCGCACAGCAACGAAGACCCAACACAGCCATAAATAAATAAATAAATAAAATTTTTTAAAAAATGTTTGTACAGGTGTATCCAGTTTCAGCTTTACCAAGCAAATTACATGTTATACATGCATGGCCTTATTTAATTCTCCCAACTATTCTTATATAAATTTCTCAAAACTAATTCCAAGCGAGGAATCGAAAAGAGGCTAAGAAACTTGCTCATGTTGTAAATGGTAGAGCGAGGTCTCAGAACCCAGGTCTCAGGAACCCAAGTCAAAGCCCACGTTCCAAACCTCTGAGCTACCCTCTGCTACCCCACTGTGAGCACTTGGATACAAAGGACTGATCCAACTACTTTATTTATATACAGAAACCCCAATTTACACATGCAGAAACCAAGGTTCAGAAAGGTTACATAATTTTATGGGACTTCCCTGGTGGTGCAGTGGTTAAGAATCCGCCTGCCAATGCAGGGGACACGGGTTCAAGCCCTGGTCTGGGAAGATCCCACATGCCGTGGAGCAACTAAGCCCGTGGGCCACAACTACTGAGGCTGCACTCTAGAGCCCACGAGCCACAACTACTGAGCCCGCGTGCAGCAACTACTGAAGACCGGGCACCTAGAGCCCATGCTTTGCAACAAGAGAAGCCACCACAATGAGAAGCCTGCGCACCACAACAAAGAGTAGCCCCCACTCACCCCAACTAGAGAGAGCTTGCGCACAGCAACAAAGGGCCAATGCAGCCAACAAATAAAAAATAATAATAATAAATAAATTAAAAAAAAAAAAGAAAGGTTACATAATTTTAGGATGACAGAAAGCAGTGGCTAAACTAAGATTCAGGCCCAGGACTATCTCACTTCAAAGCCCCATCTGCAATGCCAGCATCTTCTGTGTACCTTATGTATACAAGGAACAATGCTGAGAATTCTTATTGAAGTATGGTGGCTAATTTAACTGACCAGGTATCTCTCAGGATTTCCACCAGTAAATTCATTTGGTCTGTAAATCCACAGCAATTAGAGTAGCTTTCAAGAGTTTTATAAAAGGCAATTAGAAGGAAGGGATACTTAAATATATGTGCCCATCTAAAAAATTCATAAATGTTTCTTATTTCCTTTTTAAAAGTATTTTTTGTGGTTGAAGCCAGCATTTGGGGCAGAGAAACTGTACCCAAGTAAAGTATTTATTCAAGAAACTGATTTATCTTTGGGAATCTTGGGGACACCAGATGATCTTTTTAAAACAGGAATTTGACTGTTCCCCTTCTCAAAACTCTTCAGCTGGAGTTAAGCAGAGAACTGGAGATTAGGCACCAGACATAATCTAGAAAGTGGATTTATTTATGACAGTGGCACAGGAGTTGTTGCCCTGTTGCCTGCTTTATATCACCCATGAGCTAAGAATGACTTTTATAATTTTAAGTGGCTTTTTACAACCAAAAGAAGATGTGGAAATGTATGAAGTTCAAGTCTCAGTGTCCGTGAAACGCATTTTTTGGCACAGAGTGATGCTCATTGGTTTACGTATCACCTCTGGCTGCTCCTGCATCGCGACGGCAGAGCTGAACCGTTAAGACCGAAACCCTACAAAGGCTGAGATGTTTTCTCTCCGGCCCTAGTTTGGTGCTTGCTCTAGAGGGAGTGATTTAGAGTGCAGACTCTGGAGTCAGATGGAACTGGGCTCAAGACTCAGTTCGTGTGCCTGTAAAATGCTGTAGCCATTTAATGAGAAGAGGTAAACTCAGAAGAGTTGACGTAGGGACTTTTGCCTTCTATCAAGGAGAAATGAGCAAAATGAGAAGTTTCTACAGTTCTTTTACTTGACAGTGTAATAATAGGGAATATAAGAATATACCTAAAGTGAAACTTTATGAAATATATAATTGCTGTTACCTTAAGCAACCTGGTCTCAATATTTTTGCACATGCCTCTTATACTAGAGAGGACTCCTGAGTGCCAGTACCAGCACTCCCAACTCAAACTAGCTTAAACAATGAGGGGAATGGTTTCTCTCTCAAAACTGAAAAACACATGTTTTAAGGCATGTTTAAGGCATGTTTCAAGCTCCACTGCTCTGAAATCTCTGCCTTCTTTCCTGTACTGGCTGTGTCTTCATGCTGGCTGTGGGGACACGGCTGCAGCGGATCCAGACCTCTCATCTTTGTAGCACGTGGACACCCCCAACCAGTGAACCAGAGACTGAGCTTCACTCCAGTCGGGCCAACCTCAGGTCTCCCACCAGCCTCAGTGGTAAGGAGAATGGGAGTCAGTCCCACCCCAGTGGCACCAAGGAAAGGCAGGCTGGATGTGGGGAGAAAGCCAACATTGTCCACTATAGAGTTGTGTATAAGATATTAGCTATAGGGGCTTCCCTGGTGGCGCAGTGGTTGAGAATCTGCCTGCCAATGCAGGGGACACGGGTTCGAGCCCTGGTCTGGGAAGATCCCACATGCCGCGGAGCAACTAGGCCCGTGAGCCACAACTACTGAGCCTGCGCGTCTGGAGCCTGTGCTCCACAACAAGAGAAGCCGCGACAGTGAGAGGCCCGCGCACCGCGATGAAGAGTGGCCCCCGCTCGCCGCAACTAGAGAAAGCCCTCGCACAGAAACTAAGACCCAACACAGCCAAAAATAAATAAATTAATTAATTAAATTAAATTAAATTAAATAAAGCAAATGCCCCTAGGAGAGAGAAGACCGCTAAGAGCTCAAGGTCTTAGTGTTCAAACTTCTTTAAAAAAAAAAAAAATAAGATATTACCTATAACATCTTTATCAAGAAAACCAGTCCATAAAGTACCAGGTATCTCATTTTTAACCTCTCTTTGAAACTAATGCCACTTTTGTTTTCATTAAACTAGCCCTATGCCAAAAAGTTCAACGAGGGTAGCTTGGTTCCTGCCTTAAAGATACAAAACCCTAGGTTGTAGTCCTAACATTTGGGTCCCCAGCATCCAGTTTCTTTCCAGCAACATCAAGAACTAATGAGGGGCTTCCCTGGTGGCGCAGTGGTTGAGAATCCGCCTGCCAATGCAGGGGACACGGGTTCGAGCCCTGGTCTGGGAAGATCCCACATGCCGCGGAGCAACTAGGCCCGTGAGCCACAACTACTGAGCCTGCGCGTCTGGAGCCTGTGCTCCGCAACAAAAGAGGCCGCGATGGTGAGAGGCCCGCGCACCGCGATGAAGAGTGGCCCCCACTTGCCGCAACTAGAGAAAGCCCTCGCACAGAAACGAAGACCCAACACAGCCATAAATAAATAAATAAATAATTTAAAAAAAAAAAAAAAAAAAAAGAACTAATGAGTCTGAACTACCTGCACTGTATTAGATCACGTGATCCGATCTGGAAGCTACCCTTGGCCTTCTAGCATTGTGGGTACTGGTACCCTTTGAGGGATTCTTGTATATCAGTACAAATGGAATAGAAATTTTAAAATATTTCCTTATAAGAAAGCTTTTACCGTTTTTAGTTTGAAGTAACAGCTGTCATCTATAAAGTTGATTGAGGTGTTTATGTGTAAAGAAGCCTACATAATATGATTTGGGCTAATCATAATATGTTATAGGAGAATTTAGAAATATAATGACCTCTTAATTACCCATAATTGGATTATCTTTGTAAAAATCTAAAACAAATAAAGCGAAAAAGCAAAGATCACTTTTAACCTGCAAACCCTTGCACAGAAAGTCTTAAGTTCTTATTGAAATAAAACTGAGCCATTAATGCCAGAAAATCCAGCGAGGAGGGTTTTATTTCTTTCTATTTCAAGTATACGGATTCCAAGACTGGCTAGTTATTATGATTCCACACCCTTCAGCACAGTGGTTTTTAGGTCTTACAGTTGCCATTATATAATTAAACATTCCTATCATGCTTAACACTTGTTTCCTAAAATGAACTTTAATTCAACACTGAAAAAGTGCCAAGTCTCATTGAGACATATGAGATTTCTAATCCTTTACAGGATTGCAGAAATTTAGAAAATTTATAAGCTTTACGGCTGACAGATTTTGCTTTCACAGTGTTGAAATGATCACCTCCCTGCCTTTCTTAGCTCCACGTGCTGACTTTTCTACCATCAAGGTTTATTCTCACTGCGTGCAACTTACAGTGGCGTTAGACCTGGACAGGGTGACAGAGTTTGAGATCCGCTTCTCCCATTAAGGCTTCTGGCTCTAGGAGTGTCCTTCTTTAAATCAAAAGGGCTGATTAGCTTCCTTGAAACATCCTGTTTGCAGTTCCCTGGGGAAGGGGAAGCTGAGACAACCAGCTTAAAGAGATTTTTAATTAGACTAGTGCTTTTTCAGGCAAGAAGTGATTCCGCCTCTGCCTCTGTGAGATAGGGAAGAGAGAGAAGCTGAGCAGGAAGGGCAGAGAAACTGGAGGACTTTCTGTGTTTTCTAAGCTTAGGATGAGTTAGTTGTAAGTTTCAAGTATTGTGAATTCTCACATCAGCACGTATTTGGTTGCGCTTTCCAAAGCACTGTTTTGAATTATTTGCCACATAGCAAAGTTCGAGCAGAATTTTTTTTTTTTTTTTTTTAGAAATTCGCGTTCTTTTATTTATTTATTTATTTATTTATTTATGACTGTGTTGGGTCTTCGTTTCTGTGCGAGGGCTTTCTCCAGTTGTGGCAAGTGGGGACCACTCTTCATCACGGTGCGCAGGCCTCTCACCATCGCGGCCTCTCTTGTTGCGGAGCACAGGCTCCAGACGCGCAGGCTCAGCAATTGTGGCCCACGGGCCCAGCCGTCAAGCAGAATTTTAGTGGACTTTTTTTTCAGCCAGCCTGCAAGGCCTCCTTGTGATTTTTCAGATTGCTGCTGACAGCATTTGGGTGCATTTCAGGGGACGGTGCACATAACCCTTCCGGTGATGCGGCATCCCCTCAGAGAGGATGCTTCCTAATGCCTCTGTATCCTCCACCGACGGGTCAGCTGAATTTGGTAACTGGAAGCGGAAATGCGAAAGGTGCTCATCTGATCCCTTTTCTCTTCATTCACCTTGAGAGGGAGGACTTTCCAGCCTCCACTAGAAAAATCTCTGCCGCTAATTAGGAAAATATTGTTAGTGGTTAATAATTTACTGTTTTTAATTTTACAATCAATGACGTTATTTTTAGATACCAAAGTAGTTGTCTTAATGTTAAACTACTCTGCTTGGAATGAATAATATTTACTTATAAATACTTCTTAGAACTAATGCTGCATATTTAAATTACAGAGAATTTATTTTCTTAGAAGAAAACTCCCTCTTTTCTTTCCTTCAGGAATGTTACATGACATCTCTGTTGCTTGGTGAGTAATCAGACATGTAAACAGGACCTCAAGAATCAAGCTACATTTAAAGAAGACTTACTTAGAAACACTGGAGAGGACACCATGGAGTGCAAGACTGAGGGAAAAGAAAAATACCAACACAGCTTGAATTTACTGAATAAAATTAAGAACATGAAAGAACTAGCAGAGATGATTGATGTTGTACTCATCGCAGAAGGGGAGAAATTCCCTTGCCACAGGCTCGTTCTGGCTGCATTTAGTCCTTATTTCAAAGCGATGTTTACCTGTGGACTACTTGAGTGTACTCAGAGGGAAGTCATACTTTATGACATCACAGCAGAAAGTGTGTCGGTGATATTAAATTATATGTACCATGCAGCTTTGGAGATCAGTAATGCCAATGTACAGACTGTGGCTATGGCCGCCTATTTTATGCAGATGGAGGAAGTCTTCAGTGTGTGTCAGAAGTATATGATGGACCATATGGATGCCTCGAACTGTGTGGGTATCTATCATTTTGCAAAGCAGATTGGAGCTGAAGATTTAGCTGATCAATCGAAGAGGTATTTATATCAGCACTTTGCTGAGGTGAGCCTACATGAAGAGATACTAGAAATTGAAGTGCACCAATTTCTGACGCTTATTAAATCAGATGACCTGAACATATCCAGAGAGGAGAGCATTCTGGACCTAGTTCTGAGATGGGTAAATCATAACCGAGAACTGCGCACAGAGCATCTTGCGGAACTTCTGAAGCAAGTTAGGTTGCAACTGGTAAATCCTTCTTCTTTAAGAGAAGCCCTGAAAAGGAACACAATGCTTCTGTGTGATGCAAATTGCATTGACATCATTCAAAACGCATTCAAAGCCATCAAGACCCGTCAAGAGCACTCTCTCAATCTTCGTTATGGCATGGAGACTACCAGTCTTTTGCTGTGCATTGGCAACAATTCTTCAGGAATCAGGTCGAGACGGAGGAACTACGGAGATGCCAGTTTTTGCTATGATCCTGCATCGCGCAAGACCTATTTCATCTCATCTCCCAAGTATGGGGAGGGTTTAGGCACTGTGTGTACTGGTGTTGTCATGGAAAACAACACTATCATTGTGGCTGGAGAAGCAAGTGTCTCTAAACTCTCCAGACAAAAGAGCAAGAATGTTGAAATCTACAGGTTTGTATCTAGCTATATACTTGTAACTTTGTTTTAATTATCTTGCTTTGACATTAGCAGAAGTACTGCTGAGTGATCACATCTTAAATTACATGTGGTCAGAATTACCCTGTAATCACGTATTTTACATAGATGTAAAATTCAGAACAAAATCATCCACATTTTAAAATTATTTTTCTCTCCCTTTCATTATTAAGAACATATAGTTGAATGTGCATAAGTTAAATGTATATACTTTATGATTCCTCTGTATATTTTCACTCTTAGCTTTCACTATTCATATGCTATAATTGCTTTGTTTTTGAAAAGCTGAATATAACTTTTAACAAGAAGAAAAGTTTATTAACACTGACGCCTTTGAACTGACTTTTATTAGTTCACAATTCAGAGTAATAAGTAATTTTTTTTCTTGACCAAAAAGTACTATTTATCTGTCAGTTTTCACTCTGTACTTTTTTTTAAAAATTTATTTATTTTTGGCTGTGTTGGGTCTTTATTGCTGCACGCGGGCTTTCTCTACTTGTGGCAAGCGGGGGGCTACTCTTCATTGCGGTGTGTGGGCTTCTCATTGCGGTGGCTTCTCTTTGTTGCAGAGCATGGGCTCTAGGCGTGCGGGCTTCAGTAGTTGTGGCTTGTGGGCTCAGTAGTTGTGGCTCGCAGGCTCTAGAGCGCAGGCTCAGTAGTTGTGGCGCACGGGCTTAGCTGCTCCACAGCATGTGAGATCTTCCCGGACCAAGGCTTGAACCCGTGTCCCCTGCATTGGCAGGCGGGTTCTTAACCACTGCACCACCAGGGAAGTCCTTCATTCTGTACCCTTAATGAGTGGGTCTTTCCTAAACCTCTAATAGTGTAAAATGTTTGTAGCCTAAGACTTCTTCAATCCTAGAACTGTAAGAACAGGAGTACCTGCTAAAAAGTAGTGTATGTCTAGGTGCATGTGAGGACAAAAAGATTTGTTTCCTGTTATTCAGCAAGAATTCAACCCTTAAATCTACCTGTTTGAGTAAGAGTTGTACGTGTAGGTCCTTGAGCTCTCCTTACACTCCCTCCACTCTCTGGGCCCTCATAGCAGGGTTTCTCAGACTTTTCAGTTGGGAAGTGATTCTCGACAGCAAAGTGGGGACAGAGAAAGAATGAGAGGTCTGCTATTTTCCTGTCATCGCTCCTCATCGCAGTACCTGCTTCAGGCTCTCGGCCCGTCCCGCTGTCACCTTCACACGTTGAGCAAGTGTCCCTTCTTCCCAGCAGTGGGGGCGGGAACACAAGCCCTGGATAGTGACTGGCCCTCTGCCTGTGGTGACAGAACTGTCACTGAGCAGCAACAGGTATAGGCCCTCAGGTACTTGTGGGAAAGGGGGCATGGGTCTCCTGGGATGGGTCCTCTGGGTCCCTGACACTTGTTTCCTACTTGCTCTTGGCTGGGTGCCCTTCTTTTCACCTTAGAGCCTCCTGTACAAGAACCTCGGGTTCTATAGATACCTATTTTCTTCCTCTTAAAGGTAGTGCAGGGCTTCCCTGGTGGCTCAGTGGTTAAGAATCCACCTGCCAATGCAGGGGACATGGGTTTGAGCCCTGGTCCGGGAAGATCCCACATGCTGCAGAGCAACTAAGCCTGTGCACCACAACTACTGAGCCTGCACTCTAGAGCCTGCAAGCCACAACTATTGAGCCCGTGTACCACAACTACTGAAGCCCACGCGCCTAGAGCCCATGCTCTGCAACAAGGGAAGCCACCGCAATGAGAAGCCTGCACACCGCAACGAAAAGTAGCCCCCACTCACAACTAGAGAAAGCCCGCGTGCAGCAACGAAGACCCAATGCAGCCGAAAATAAAATGAATAAATTTTTAAAAATAAAGGTAGTCCACAATTTTGCCATCAGAGTTAATTCTTAACAAACGTCCAACCCTCTCAAAGTGTGTGTTCTCATCCTTCAAAGTCTTTCCTCTTAACTGTTTTTGAATGCCTGCTTCCCTTTCTATGCGTGTGTCTAACTACACACCCCTTGTTTCCTTTCTTTCCTGTCTTGAACTCACCCTGGTTCCCATCACCAACGGCTCTTCCACGTTGGTCAGAATTAGGGTAAAAGTATCAGTTGCCCTCCTCATTTCTTGCAATAATGAAACTGTCCGCAGGGCAAATAAAAAGATTATCAGAAGCATTGCTTGAGGCTTAATGTCCTGCAGACATGCCTGCAGGAAAAAAGCACCATCTTCCAACTTCCCTGTCCAGCCTGAAGTAAAACGGTGTCTCTGGGGAAGAACGTAAGAGTTGGCCTAGAACAATGGGGAAAACTTCTGTAATATGATTAACTGTCACATGTTTGATGCAAAATTTGCTTCCAAACAACAAATTTTTTTTCTTATTTTCTATATTTTTTCTGGTTTTTGTTTTTTGTTTTGTTTTAGTTTTGAATTCCAATTATACTTTCTGGATTTTCTAGGACAGAACTAATTTCACATATTTTATCCCACTGTCCCCATGGGTACTTTTGTCCTCCTTAGACTATCTGTCCCGATCATGATTCAAGAAAATAGACTTGCCACTGTCAAGAGGCAAGACAAAAGATGGGCACAGACTCATCCATTTGGTGACCATGTAATGCTACACACACACACACACACACACACACACATGCACACACACAGATAATTACTTAATGTGCTGGACTCTAGGAGGTGTTGAGACCATATCACCTAGTGTCCCTGGCTCTTCTCCCAAGACTCTTCTCAGACCAACATAATTATTCGTGGTAGAAATTACTGAAACTACCATGCCTAGTAGATTAGAATAGCTGTGAGACGCCCAGCAGATACCTACAGTGGGTTTTATATACTAGCATGCTCTTGACTCTGTTCCAAGCCAGTCAGAACCACAAGAACAATCCTTAAAATTCTATATATTCTGCATCATCCCATTAGAAACCTGAATTTAAATATTTCCAGATTTTCTGCTCTAAACAGATTTCTTTAATGTAGTATTGAAATGAGACTTCTAGTCAACAGAATAGGACATTTTTTATTTTTCTGTATTTTTACGTATTCTCTTTTAGCAAATGATTTGCTAAAAGACTTTCCTATTTTTAATTTTCTTTCCCAGAATTAGGAAATGAAGGCTAGTCCCTGGATAATCTATACTTTTTCAATATATTGTTTTTTTCTAAAATTCTCTAGGTAGGTGTGGTTGACTGTTTCTGTGTAATTATATTTTGTTCAGCATTTCTTTCCCCAAAAAAACACAAACCTGTGTCACTATCTTATATTAATGTTTTTTTCTTCTCCAATTAGAAGAACCAAATCATATTGTTTTTCGTTGGAAAGAAACAAGTGTGTTTTTTTGGCAAGTTGTTTTTATATTAAATCTAATTCTGGGTTCTCTCTCTGTTAATTTACAGGTATCATGATAGAGGAAACCAGTTTTGGGAAAAGTTATGCACAACAGAATTTCGAGAGCTCTACGCTCTGGGCACCGTCCATAATGACCTCTATGTTATAGGAGGACAGATGAAAATTAAAAACCAGTATCTTATTACAAACTGTGTTGATAAGTACTCTGTAGAACGAGACACTTGGAAAAGGGTGTCCCCCCTTCCACTACAGTTGGCGTGTCATGCTGTAGTAACAGTGAATAATAAACTTTACGTGATTGGAGGCTGGACCCCTCAGGTTAAGAAATTTCCTGTGTACCTAACTGGCATGGCTGTGCTGAGTCTGGCTGCTCTGTTGAAAAACGCTCGCTGTAGTTGTTGAATACTAAAAGAGTGTGACTCACATTTTGGTAAAATGCCTTTTATGTTATAGAATATTAAATGGAAGATTTTAAAGTGTTAAAGCAGCTTAGGAGAATGCATTTTAAAGTGTGTTATTCATAGGCATGACTTCATTCAGTATTTGTGCTGTGTTCTTCATAACCCTCCCCATTCTCGCTGACTATGAAGGACGCTTATGCTGAGCGGTTATCTGTACGGAGCATCTAAGCAGGAGGCAAAGAAGCTGGATCCTCATCCCAGTTCTCTCTGCTTTATAGCTGTATGACCTGAGGCGAGTAATTCTTAGGTCTTTTTCATATTAAAGTTCTTACTCTAAGTGGGGAACCAGAATGTTCATCCTGTGATGGCACAACCATCTCCACAAAAGTGTACTGCAATTTTAACCTCTTCATGTCTTTGCTGGGCATCAGCAGATAGAGAAACCAGAGACTGCCTTGAAGCCCAGCGAAGGGATGCAAGACAGGATGGAGAAGTCAGAGGAGTGGGACCACAGTGGCCCTTTCTCTTCTCTTTGGTGTCCCTCCGAGCGCCCTGGGGCTCTCCCAGAAGTTTCACTCCAGCTGCCTTCTGCCGTGGCCAACCAGTCTTTCTAATAAAGATTAATCTTACCAGCTCACTTTCTGTCCCCATGACATAAACTAATTTTATTTTAGCCTATATGATTTCTTCTTTCACCAGATTCGCTTCATGATAAAACTGGTGCTTTTTAAATCATTTCGTAAGCTTAAATTTTGCCTTTTATGATATATCATACTTGTTTTAAAAACAAACTTCACATTTAATACATTTTAAAATTCATGCTATATATCAAAAAGTAGCTTAGATTTATTCACAGCTAGTAGCTGAAACGTGACAAATTATTTGTAATAAAACTTTTTCAGAACTATTCATTACATAGTTAATTTTGCATGAATATGCTCCAAAGAAAAGCTTTTCTTTGCTTTTTTCCACTAAAGCAAATATTAAATACTTAAATTAGAAGGAAAATTAAAACAATAAAGTCAGTATTTCCTAATTTATAATGTCTTCAAACATGTCAGTATTTACTGCATTAACGAAAGCTTTTGCTAGTCTGTACCGAATACAATACGTTAAATTGCAAGAAAGCACGGGGTAGTGATTGCACTACAGTGATTATAACACTGAGCTAAAACTAATTGCATACAACTTTCTTAAGTATGGAAATTATTTCTCTGTTGAACACCTGCATCCAAAACAAAAAGCAAAAGACACTTAAGCATCTTTAGCTTGAAGTCATAGAAGTTCCTAACACATTGTAGACAAAAAATATTACTTGACCTGAAGTTTAGGAGTAGGAAAAGCCACATACATCTGTGCGTATTCAACTTCTACTTTCTCTGGTCATTAAAAAAAATATATATATATATGTACATAAAATAAATACATAAAAATAACTGCAAATAATTTCTATTAATCCATGTATCTTTAAAATTAAATTCAGACCACTCCTGTATTATGGTATAAAAATACCCTCATTACTAAAACACTCAAATGTTTTTGTAATTTTGTTCCATTTGGATTAGAAAAATATTATAAAGAAAAATGCCTTATAAATTATTAAAATTAGTTTCTCACAAATATTATTTAAGCCGCCACTATAAAGCTTGGTAAAATAAAATTATACTTTAAATACTATTCAAAAAGCTTGGTTTTATTTTTAAGGCTTTGCAGTGCTTCATTTTTTTAAAAAAATGCTGTATTGTCTCACTGCTCAGATCACAGATTGTTTGCTATAACCCAACACCTTAGCCCCATTATCGTAGAATATAAATTCCTCCGATATTGACAGTGTACTGACAACCTCAAGTCATGGGATTTGGTGTGTCTGTGAGTATGAGTCACTACAGTTAACCTCTATTTATCTCCTTGGCTGTCTGCTTGGATTAATTGCATTCATGCACTCACAAAGATCTCTAAGTGGTATGTTATTATACTGGCTGTCATAATTTCATACAGATGGATCTTCCTGATGAAGAACCTGATCGATTAAGCAATAAGCTGTTGAAGTATAACCCCAGCCAAGATCAATGGACAGAGCAGGCACCCATGAAGTACTCAAAGTACCGATTCAGCACAGCTGTGGTCAACAGTGAGATTTATGTTCTGGGTAAGAAGAAGCTAAAAAAGTGTAACTCCTTTTATTTTTCTCAGCAGTTTGTCTCAGTGAAAATGAAATATTCTCCCTTCCTCTTGCATTTCAGTTCAACTATATACACAACTAGCCCCCAATTCTCTTTTGTTTCTTAATTTCTAGAGCACAGTCAGATAAGATTAAATGAAAGTCCATTGACTTGTTGAAGGCAAAGTTATTTTTATCAAATTTTTGAGTCTCCTGGAATGCAAGAACAGTAGTGATACATCCTTATATACCCACCAAGTAAACTATGGTGAAAAGGCAGTAAGCCTTTGGCCGCCTTCAGACGATGAAACGTGGGCTTTTGCAACCAACTGATTCTCTGTCCTAACAGAGGAGGAAGGCAGCAGACATAAGACGATGCCACAGGTTACGCCAGGCCTCTTTGTGTTGCCTCACCCACCAAACTTCCACAGAGCTTATTAAGTAATTTTTTACCCGAATGCATTTTTTCTTATCTCTGGTATGTGCGGTCCTGCACCCACTAGGCACTGGTGAGAGACTGGTTCGTTCCCACTAATGCGGGTTAGAGTGACTCTGAACATCCTCTGTGTCTCCCCATCCTTCCCACTCCTTGTATTAAGTCCTTTGCTCGTCTAACCCCCTTCCTGCTCCCTAACGTCACCCTCTGTCACCTCGCTTCCCACCCCTCCATCACTTTCCCATGAGTATGGGAAGATAGAGGCTGAGACAGGAGGCTGAGTGGACTGGTAAATTGATGGCGATGCCGATTCTTTATTTTGTCCCATCTGCATCGATGCCTAACTGGCAAAAACAACACGGGGAAGATGATGGGTAACAAAAAGATGGCCAAAAAAAGAAATATGGGCTGAAAGCAAACCGAGCACTTGAGCAGCTTTTTTTTTTTTTTAAACTAAAGGGAAGCCATTATCTCTTGGCTGCCTGCACAGCATGAAGCACAATAATTAATGCACTCAAACATTAATAGTTCTATGATTTTAAGAACAAGAACATTATGCAACATAATTTATGACTGCCTCAGTTATGAGACTCACTTGTGATTATAATTGAGTTTTTCCTCTGGGTATATATTTGTTACTTTCGTTATAACCATATGCAGTGTCATAGGCCCAGTAAAGGTAACATCTAAACTAGGATCGATTACATGGGATGGATGTATAACTCAGGAGTGAAGGGCTGATCCACTTATTATATTAAAGTTGGAGGCAGTCAAAAGTGGGAAAAAATGATGTGTCAATTGAAGCAAAATGAGATTTCCCCCACTGCGCAGCCACAACTAGGCTAAATGTGGAATTCAACTGATAGTGTCATTTCTTTGTAAATTGCCTGGAAAGGACACCCAAGACACCCTTTGGAGCTCACGCTTCACAGCATGAACAAACGTCCACTGAGTGAATGGAAGGGAGTAGATTTTAAAGGACCTGTAAGATGTGGGTAAGAGAAATAGAGGAAAGAGTGTGCTCCAAGAAAGGAGGCGCTGGGGAAGGGTGGGGAGTACAGTAGAAAGAAAGGCAGAAGCAGAGGTCTGGAGGTGAGAAGAAGATGCTAGGAGTAGAGGATGCGAGGAGGATGAGTGAATGAGCCCACAAGAGCAGGGACGGGTGGGGCTGAGAGATGGACACGTGCATGGGAGCAGATTACAGAGGCTGGTGGATGAAGAATTAGGAGAACAAGAGGGAGCAGTGAGAAGGTGCACAGAAACACGATGAGAGAATGCCTGAGAAGGTTGCCGAGGTGAGGATATAAAGAACGCATCAAAGGTGAGAAGAAAATGTTAGTGGGGAGATCAATTAGAAAGTCTTCTGCAGTAGCATCAAATTTAGTTTCTGGATATTCAGGGCTGGGGACCAGATTCACAGTCTCTCAAATAATTTTACCATCTTGGCAGATTCAATCCAAAAGGTTCCACTTTCCCAACGTTTGCTACTTAACTCCCAGATATATGAATAAGCTTTCAAATGGAATGAATTTCAGTTGTTTAGGTATTTTTGTGGTACACTTAGTTCAGATTTAATTGTTCATTGCAAATATAATTGGAATGTGGGCAAATATCATACAGAGCCCTAAAACCTTCTCAATGACTCACACAGGTACCATGCACTCATGTGTTAATTGTCTTAGCAAAAGCCCTGTCTACTTTTGGGAATCCATGTGTCCCACTGTGATTGGAGTCACTGCCAACTAGTATAGCAATGAGCCCGCTCCCTAATACCTGTGTTGGATTTAATTCCTTAAGATCTCCTAGATAGTCTACAGGCTACTCCAAAAGAGCAGCCACTGAAATCTCCTTCACCATGGAGGGAGTATGATCGAGGGGGGAAGGCACCAGATCCTGACTCCATCATTTACTACCTGTATGTCCCTAGTCTAGTAAATCTTTTTTTTGGGGGGGGGGGTAATATTAAAGTTTGAATGCCTGCCTCTTAGAGATATGATTAAATAAAATAATGTATGTAAAATCCCTACAATATAAGTATTCAGATGTTATAACTAAAGTTCCTTGAGCCCTTCGTGTTACACTTTGCTTAATTCTTTACATAAAAAATTTCATTTAACGGTCATAAAAAACTGACAAAGTATTAACACTCTCTGTATGGCCGACTAGATATCTAGACGGAACCTCCCACTGAAAATACCAAAAAATGTTAGGTGAAATGTGTTTAAAATCCCCTGAACTAAGAACTGTTATGGCAGTAAACATTCAGTGGGCCAGAATCTAAGTGAACGCAGGAGACTTCTAGCTATGGAGAAGTGAAAAGGGAGACATCCCCTCCCCATCCCCATAAAAGCAACTATAAAGACAGATAAATTTGTCAAAAATAACAATTTCAGATCTCTGGAAATCAACCAAAGATAAACAACAATTTGAGAAGAGCTTAATTTCTCCACACTGCTGAACTTGAAGTCAGTCTTCAGGCAGCCTGTGACATCCTGGCCTGAGGCTGCCCGGACTTCGCAGCCCAGAGCATTCAGCGTGGTAGTTCTACTGGAGTGGGGATGGCTGTGAATCCTAGCAGCTTTGTTTGCCAAAGGGGGCTGATATGTTTGGGAGCGGAGGGTGGAAAACCCATGCTCAGAGTGGCAAATGGAAAAAGCCTGCAGCTCTCCTAAGCTTGAGCTTTTAGTCCTGGTTGGGACAGCAGCAGATAAGAAAACGAGCCAGAAATGTAACAGAGATCTTCTAGGGAAATCCTAGAATAAGAGCAGATTTGAGAAGTCTGAAGAAAGAATCTGTGAACTTGAAATAGATCAATAGAAATTATATAATCTGAAGAAGAGAGGGGGAAAAAATTGAAGAAAAATTAGCAGAGCCTCAGAGACATATGGAATAACATGAAACCTACCAATATAGGTAAAATGGGGATCCTGAAAGGAGAGAGGGAAAGGGGCAGGAAATCTCTTTTCAAATGAATATTTGCCAAAAACTTCCCAAACTTGACGGAAAAACATTAATCTACAGTTCCAAGAAGCTCATCAAATCCCAAGTAAGATAACTTCACAGAGATCCTCACCATAACACATCATAGACAAACTTTTGAAAGACAGAAAATCCTTTTTTTAAATAATTAATTAATTAATTTATGTTTGTCTGCATTGGGTCTTTGTTGCTGCGCACAGGCCTTCTCTAGTTGTGGCGAACGGGGGCTACTCTTTGTTGCGGTGTGCAGGCTTCTCATTCTGGTGGCTTCTCTTGTTGTGGAGCACGGACTCTCGGCGGACGGGCTTCAGTAGCTGTGGCTCGCAGGCTGTAGAGTGCAGGCTCAGTAGTTGTGGCGCACGGGCTCAGGTACTCTGCAGCATGTGGTATCTTCCTGGACCAGGGATCAAACCCGTGTCCCCTGCATTGGCAGGCGGATTCTTAACCACTATGCCACCAGGGAAGTCCCCAGAAAATTCTTAAAAGCAGCAAGAAAAGAATGACATCACATAGAGGGGAACAACAATACACTCAGCCAGTGACTTATCAGAAATAGTGGAGGCAAGAAGGCAGTAGAGGGCTTCCCTGGTGGCACAGTGGTTAAGAATCTGCCTGCCAATGCAGAGCACACGGGTTCGATCCCTGGTTCGGGAGGATCCCACATGCTGCGGAGCAACGAAGCCCATGTGCCACAACTACTGAGCCTGCGCTCTAGAGCCCGTGCTCCGCAACAAGAGAAGCCACCGCAATGAGAAGCCCGTGCACCACAATGAAGAGTAGCCCCCTCTCGCCACAACTAGAGAAAGCCTGCGCACGGCAACGAAGACCAAACACAGCCAAAAATAAATTAATTAATTAGTTAATTTAAAAAAAAGAAACAATTAGCAACTGAGTCTAACAACATAAAAAATGATTATGGGCTTCCCTGGTGGCGCAGTGGTTGAGAATCTGCCTGCCAATGCAGGGGACATGGGTTCGAGCCCTGGTCTGGGAAGATCCCACATGCCGCGGAGCAACTAGGCCCATGAGCCACAATTACTGAGCCTGCGCGTCTGGAGCCTGTGCTCCGCAACAAGAGAGGCCGCGATAGTGAGAGGCCCGCACACCGCGATGAAGAGTGGCCCCCACTTGCCGCAACTAGAGAAAGCCCTCGCACAGAAACAAAGACCCAACACAGCCAAAAATAAAATAAATAAATAAATAGAATTACAAAAAAAAAAACTGCTAAAAAGAATTATATGTCATCAAAAATTCTTTTTTTTTTTTAATTAATTAATTAATTTATTTTTGGCTGTGTTGGGTCTTCGTTTCTGCGCGAGGGCTTTCTCTAGTTGCGGCAAGTGGGGGCCACTCTTCATCTCGGTGCGTGGGCCTCTCACTATCGCGGCCTCTCTTGTTGCGGAGCACAGGCTCCAGACGCGCAGGCTCAGTAATTGTGGCACACGGGCTTAGCTGCTCCGCGGCATGTGGGATCTTCCCAGACCAGGGCTCGAACCCGTGTCCCCTGCATTGGCAGGCGGATTCTCAACTGCTGCGCCACCAGGGAAGCCCGTCATCAAAAATTCTTAAGAAAAAAATGAAAGAATTGAATCCAGCAACATAAAATATTATTATATATAATACCATGACCAAGTGGAATTTATCTCAGGAGTGCAGGAATGCAAGGTGGCTTTAATATTAAAAACTCAATTAATATAATAAACCATATTAGTATAGAACAAAAACCAAATGATCATCTCATAGATGCAGAAAAAGTATTTGACTTGAAATTATTTACAAAACAAAAACATCACAGACTTAGAGAACGAACTCATGGTTACCAGGGGGGAAGGGGGAGGGGGAGGGATAGTTAGGGAGTTTGGGATTGACATGTACACCCTGCTATATTTAAAATGGATAACCAAGAAGGACCTACTATATAGCACAGGGTACTCTGCTCAACATTATGTAACAACCTAAATGGAAAAAGAATTTGAAAAAGAACAGGTACCGTATACGTATAACTGAGTCACCCTGCTGTACACCTGAAACTAACACAATATTGTTAATCAACTACACTCAAATATAAAATAAAAATTTTTAAAAAAAAGCATTTGACAAAATCCAACCCCCTATCATAATAAAAATTCTCAACACATTAGGACTAGAAGGGAATTTCCTCAACTTATTAAAAGCTATCTATGCAAAGACTACAGCTATGGTACATAGTGGTGAAAGACAGCTCTTATTTCTAAAATCAGGAACAACAGACAGGTGCCTGTTCTTGCTACTCCTATTAACATTGAAACAGAGGTTTTAGCCAGTGCAATAAGGCAGTAAAAAGAAATTAAGCCATACAGATTGGAAAGGAAGAGTTTAATAGTCTTTATTCACAGATCATATAATCCTACACGTAGAAAATTCTAAGAAAGCTACAAGAAAAGAAAGAGAGAGAGAGGGAGAGGGAGAGAAAGGAAGGAAGTAAAAGAAAGAAAGCAAAGAAGAAAGAATACTAGAACTAATCATTAATTTTAGCCAAAGTCACAGGATACAAAATCAGTATACAAAAATTAATTGTGGGATTTCCCTGGTGGCGCAGTGGTTAAGATTCCATGCTCCCAATGCAGGGGTCCCGGGTTTGATCCCTGGCGAGGGAAGTAGATCCCACATGCATGCCACAACTAAGAGTTCACATGTCACAACTGAGGAGCCCATGTGCAGCAACTTAGGAGCCCACATGCCACAACTAAGGAGCAGGCAAGCTGCAACTAAGGAGCCCACGAGCCACAACTAAGACCTGGTACAACCAAACAAATAAATAAGTATTTTTTAAAAACGTATTTGTATTTATATGTGCTAGCAATGAACATTCCAAAAATGAAACTGGAAAAACAATACTTCCCAATAACATCGAAATGAATAAGATATGTATGAATAAATTCAACCCAAAAAGTGTGAGAATCATACACAGAAAACTACAAAACACTCCCAAGAGAGTTAAAAAAGAGCTACATAGGGGACTTCCATGGTGGTCCAGTAGTTAAGAATCCAATGGTTAAGAATCCAATGCAAGGGATGTGGTTCCTATCCCTGTTCGGGGAACTAAGATCCCACACGCCGCGGGGCAACTAAGCCTGCACACACCGCAACTACTGAGCCTGTGCGCTCTGGTGCCCACGCACCTCAACTAGAGAAGCCCGCATGCTGCAACAAAGATCCCATGTGCCACAACTAAGACGCGATGCAGCCAAATAAATAAACTAATTAATTAATTTTAAAAAGTGGTTCCTTCTGCATTTGTTTGAAAAAAATAAATTAAAAAGAGCTAAATAAATAGAGACATATTCCTTGTGTATGGATTTGAAGACTCAATATTGTTAAGATAGCAATATTCCCCAAATTGATCTACAGATTCATTGTTTTTTAAAGCTGATGAGCTGGTCCTAAAATTATGTGTAAATGCAAGGAACCTAGAATAGCCAAAATAATTGTGAAAAAGAAGGAAGTTTGAGGACTTATTTAACCCACTTTTAAAACCTAGAGTTACAGTAATCGAGCTATAGTGGTATAGAACCAACGGCAGACACATATATCAATGGAACAGAAATAAGAGTTCAGTAATAAATTTTTACATTTTTACTCAGTTGATTTTTGACAGAGGTGTCGGGGCAATTTCAGTGGGGAAAGATGAACTTTCCAACAAATGTGTTGAGCCCATTACCTCACACCACAGCAAAAAAAAGGAACAATACTGTATCGTGCACTTAAAATTTTGTTAAGACAGTAAACCTCATGTTAAGGTTTTTTACCACGATGAAATAAAATTTACAAAAATTAAAATTACAAAGCATGCTGTTAAGGTAAGAAAGATGTAAAGGGGTGGGGGAAACACACATATTGAGAGAAAATATGGTGTAGAAATTCAAAATTATACATTGAAGGAAGTAGGAAGGAGGTAGCAAGAGCCCTGGGCTCGAGGGGAGAAAAAGCATCACAAGACTCATGAGTGAAAACAGTTATTAGGAGCTGAGTGCAACGAGGAGAGGTCTTCTCAGAATTGAAGGGAGAAAAAATTCAGTGGAAAGTAAGTCTTTTTAAATAATAGGTAAAATTCAATTGAGTAACATGGGTGTCAGATAAGACTAATACTTTCCATCAGAGAGATACTGTGTTTTCTTATCATACTGCAGTTTGATTCAACGAATACCTGTTGGGGCATAAGATGTGTCAGACCCTGGGCTAAGTGTTGAGGACCCAGGGATGGGAGACACACGCTGAGCCCAGGAGGAGTGATGGCCTAGGACAAGGTACAGACAGATAACCATGCATACACAGGGCTAAGTGCACACTTATGTGGACACATGGTAACACCTATGCGGATGGTAACTAACTCACGCCACAGGTAGGAATTAGTCAAATGAAGAAAAAGGAGAATGATACGCTTGGCACCAGGAACAGGATGAGTCCGAATGTGGTAGAGAAAGATTACATGGAGTTACTTTAATGCTCTAGTATCTCACTTCACCAGTGAATATTAATTTGGTCTGTTTCTCAATTAAATGCCGACTACTGGTTGCTGTTAAAGGATAAGACCACCACTCAGCATGTGAAATCAAAAGCGCTGACGTTATTGCTCACCTACGTGCAGGAGGGTTAGCTGGTCAGAGACCTTCTCATCGGGCAAAGCAGATGGATAATCACAGGATTGTGGGCAGGAGTGTGTTTTGGATTAGTGTTGTCACAGAGGTGGGAGTGGGTTGTTGTCAACCTTAGACGTGTGGTCTGTGTTCGTTGCAGAGGCAGGAGTGTCAAGTCAGCCTCGGCAGAGGGGTCAGAGATGCGTCAGCTTCTGCCCGGCTGCGTTTAGGGGCGAGGCTCCATCTGACCGGCTGCTCCAGAGGCAAGTTCACTGAAGCAGGTTGTCACCGACGGATTAATCAGGTTGAAAACCAGTTCTGATGCTGGCTTGTTACAATGCCTGTAGTAAAAATAGTTTTTTCCTAGGGGTGCGGACCTTTTGTATATTCTCACTCTCCCCTTTGGTCTTCTATCAGCCAAAGCAAAAGGAGAGACCATGAGTGTGATCCAGATGTCCTCCACTGGGCTTGATTCTCCTTGAAGACAAGATTTTATCTGTGGGTCTGATTTTCAGTTTGCGTGTCCATCAGCATAAGTCCATTCTGTTTTTGTCTCTAAGTCATTTGTTGGAACATTTGTTAGGACAGTGGCTCTGTAGATTTAAGACTCCGGATAAACAAATCAAGCTGTGCGATATACAAGTGTAACAGAGTATTACACGGAGGAGGTGGAGGACACTCTAAAGGCACCACCTGGATTTTCCCAGGTCCGACCATGAAAACACGTCCCAACAACTGCCTGAGTCTTCCTTGATAGTCTTCCTTGATAATCCACTTTTCTTTCTGCGTGGATAGAAACTGTTGTACCTCACCTGTGGCGTTGATCCAGGTACAAAATGAAGTGTCAGCAAAGGCACAGACTCCCCTTGGTTAGCAACCGAAAAATCCAAGGCTTTGCTGATTTCCATAACTATCTGGGCAAAGGAATTTTAACTGGTTGGCTTACTATTTTCTACATCAGCCAAAGCGGGGGACAAATTGTTGAGGACCCCCTGAGCTGAAGAGCAGCCATGCATGGGATGGTTAGCCTCAGGACTCTACTCCACCGGTGTTCGTCCTGCCCTTTCAGGCTCTGTTAGAGGATGCAAACCCCTGAGGGTACTGGGACACGGACACTGAGACACACTGTCTAACTAATAGGCTGACAGGACAACTGGTCCGGGCCCTGGACTGGTACCCAGAGGCTGGCTCCCACACAGGAAGAGAGCAGCTGGGGGCTGCATTAGCGAGGTGATCAGCCTCACTGGGGCCACAGGCAGACTGTCTTTAGGGCTCGTGGTAAACTGTCACTATTACATCCCAAGAAAACTGTTATCCCTTTGTGTCAGTGCAAGGACATTTTTTTTCATTTTCGTATTGCATCATTATTGGTAGCATTCGTGTAGCCTATCTCTATGTCATACTTCCAATTAGCTGCACAAGCGACAGTTCGGGAGAGCCAAGTAATAGAGTTACGATGGTCATCATCCCTCAGTAAGACAGGAGAGAGGAAAATATCATCAGAGACATAAAGAATAAAAATACACAAAAGAGATTGTGACAGTGGTTTTAGCAGAATCTTGTTCTGATGGTCTTAGGCAGAAGCGTTTGCTTTGGGCAGTGGTCTCTTTAGTTCAAGGATTTTCCGTGGACCAAATGCTCCCGGAGGTTATATGGAAAACCTCAGTTTAAGATCAGTTTAATGGGTGTGTGTCCAGTTCTGTTTACTTCCTAAAACTCTTTGAAAATGTTCATCCCATGTTAGATCTAAATCAGCAATGTTCCATTCCGACTTTTTTTTTTTTTTTTTTTTACCATTTTTTTTTTTTAAATTTTATAGCTACTTTATTTTATTTATTTATTTATTTATTTTTGGCTGTGTTGGGTCTTCGGTTCGTGCGAGGGCTTTCTCTAGTTGCGGCAAGTGGGGGCCACTCTTCATCGCGGTGCGGGGACCTCTCTTCATCGCGGTGCGCGGGCCTTTCACTATCGCGGCCCCTCCCATTGCGGGGCACAGGCTCCAGACGCGCAGGCTCAGTAGTTGTGGCTCACGGGCCCAGCTGCTCCGTGGCATGTGGGATCTTCCCAGACCAGGGCTCGAACCCGTGTCCCCTGCATTAGCAGGCAGATTCTCAACCACTGCGCCACCAGGGAAGCCCCCCGACTTATTTTTTCTGAGACTCCTTTTTCAGGGTTCAGTCCATTTACAAAAAGAGAGGACAAGGTTTGCTCTACCCTAGCTATTGAGTGTACCCAAGAAAACGGTCTGAAAGTTTCCTGAAGTCTGTTTTTTTTTAAGTCTCCTGTTGATTCACCTTTATGGGTGTTTACATTTTGAATCTTTGTGTTCTATTACTTATCCAGCACTACTCAGATGATTACATGGAATGAGACCCCTGTCTACAAAAAGTTTATCATTTTACTTAAGGGGTAAAACATACCTTTCAGTGAGCAGAAAATCAACCTTGACAGTCTGTGTTCTGAGTAGTGCAGCAACTGTTCTCCTGGCATTGGAAATTAAGAAAGTCTATACAGTTACATTTTCCAAGTAATTGAGCCAACACCTCTAAGTGTCAAATTTTGGTAACATTTTTAACTAGAAAAAAATATTTTAAGTTATCACCCTCTTCTCTGCCTCATGAGAAATGGCTTTGGAGGAAAGCAATAATTGTTGAAGAACTACTAAATGGTAGGTGCTGTCCATGTATGGTCTCAGTTCTCACAATAGCCTACAAAGGAAAGCCTTTGTTTATTTTTATCACACAAATAGTGTGATTAAGTCCAGGATGCAAACCCAAATCTGTCCCGTTTCAAAGTTAAAATAACTTTTAAAAATAACTCAGTCATTACGAACATCAAAAATCATGCTCCTCTGAACGTGACTGCCATACCCTGGCTGTTGATTATGTACGACTGCTTGTCCCCTGAGCTGGAAGGCCACCGACTGCTGCGTTTTGATGGCTCTTCCTTTCCTCAGTTATGGTCTCTTCACTTCTCACTGCTGTCAGCGTACTGTCCATGCAAGATGGTGCAAACTGTACCTACAGATCGCACGTGCAGACAGTTGTGCAGGCATACAGACTGTACCTACAATTAGGCCAGAAGGCCATGGGTCTTTAACAGTGGCTCCAGTTTTTACAGAATAAAATTCAAGATCTCTGTCACAGCACTGCTATTGGCTTTGTTCAGGCTTTGCACCCATGTTCTGACCAGTGGCATGCAGTGGCTTCTGTTCAATGAGGGGTGACTGTAACAGGAGCACCTGAGCCCCAGGGGCCTGAAAGCCCTCGAATCTAACTACTATGGGGGTAGATATAGGCATGAGGGGTAATCTAGCTCAGTTGATAAATGGCCCTTGCCTTTACCTTATTATATTTTGATAAATCTTCTGGGGACTTCCCTGGTGGCGCAGTGGTTAAGAATCCACCTGCCAATGCAGGAGACACGGGTTCGAGCCCTGGTCCAGGAAGATCCCACATGCCGCGGAGCAACTAAGCCCGTGTGCCACAACTACTGAGCCTGTGCTCTAGAGCCTGCGAGCCACAACTACTGAGCCTGCGTGCCACAACTACTGAAGCCCGCGCGCCTAGAGCCCATGCTCCACAACAAACAGAAGCCACCGCAATGAGAAGCTTGCACACCGCAACAAAGAGTTGCCCCTGCTCACCGCAACTAGAGAAAGCCCACACAGCAACGAAGACCCAATGCAGCCAAAAAAACAAAAAAAAAACTTCTGAGTTAATCCCATCTATATAAAGATTTCCCAGGTGTCTTCTTTGCTTGAAATAAAGTAAAGGTCCTCCTGCAGACAAATCCTATCCCTGCAACTTATTATCACCCCATGATTTTAAGCAAGTTAGGTCACTTCTCTGAGTCTGTTTTTTTTTTTTTCAAAGGTGTTGGGCTGATTAGACCACCATTTCTTTTCTTCTTTTTTTTTTTTAACATCTTTATTGGCGTATAATTGCTTTACAGTGGTATGTTAGTTTCTGCTTTATAACAAAGTGTATCAGCTATAAAAATATGGAACGCCTCACAAATTTGCGTGTCATCCTCGCGCAGGGGCCATGCTAATCTTCTCTGTATCGTTCCAATTTTAGTATATGTGCTGCCGAAGCGCGCGCTGAGTCTGTTTTCCTCATTCATAAAATGAGGATGCTAATGACACAGTTGTGACACTTGAGAGAGATGGATACTGTGCCAGGCACTTAAGTGCTCAATAAATGATAGTGATAGTGATTATTATTACTGAAGTAAGTGGCAAGGGGTCCTTTTACACTCTAGTGCCCTAATAATGCTCAAAATCTTCCTCTAGTAGCCTGCGGTATTCCAGCTCCACCCTCAACAGGTCTCTGTGCTGGCCGTGCGGCCTACTGAGGGGCCGTCCTTGTGCTGGGGTCACCCTGTCCTCATGCATTTGGAGTCTAAGGACCGTCTCTTTCTACTCTCTTCGCTTCCTCTCCTTGCAAACACACACAATGGCCCAGTGCACATTCACACAGCCTGCACTTCTGCGTGGGGAGGGACTCTTAAAATATTGTCTAGGATGTGTTCTTCCATGGGAACTAAAGGTGAACCCGTCAGACTGCTGGACACTCTGGCTAATGCTGACCCTAATTTAATTTGAGATGTAAAGATTTAAGAATGTTGGCCTCAGTTAAAATCTGCATGAAATTTTCACTGTGGAAATGCTTGTTTTTGAAAACCATGTCATCACAGATACCATGAGTAATCTGAATTTAGATGAAAATGATTTCTACAATTATGCCAAACTAGCAAGGGGTGTATTAGTCAGCTATTGGATGGTTTTTCCTGGAAAACTATATATTTCCTTCTTAGAAATGCAGAAAAAGATATGCCTAGATCGTTTGCTTACAGTGGTTCTATTGCTCATGCAGTTACGTGTGCACTTTACCAGCTTCCCCATGCTGCGATTGGCTCTTCTGGTGGGTAACTTCCTGGAAAGCTTAAAATAATTTAAATAGTCTATATGAGCCTTATGAATAAATGAGGCCCTCACTAAAAACCCAGGTATTTAAAATGGGTTGATTTCCATTTTGACTTTTTTCTGAGAGCTTTCTCGGGTAGCCCTTTCTCAGGAAGAGCAGGAAAGAGTGGGGCTGTGTCTTGATGACAGAACCCTTTGAAATCCTCTGGGAGGAGACCGAGGAGAAGGGTGCCGCTCAAGGTCATGCATTTTAAGATGCTTTGTGTTTTAAGAAAGATCTTTTGTCATGTGTACCATGAGAGCTCATTATGAGACAAAATACTTTAATCCAAAATATATCTTAATCTCCTAAAAAAAGTTCTTTAAAAAGATAGTCCAAAAAATTTTAGGTTAATATATCCTATTGCTATAAGAAAACGTTAACTCCTTGTTTTAAAGGCTTTCAATCCTACTTTTATGAAGAATCAAGTAGGAAACGAATTAGATGCAGACTATTAGTAAAGTTTTGAGAAACATAGAACCTTCTGGGCTCCACCTCATTAAACCCAATTGTGAGCTCTTGTTGATGCTCTGTTATAAAAATACCGATTTGAATATGGTACCAGAGGTTCTCTCTTTGAAAAATGTTTTTGTGAGATAAACTTTAGCTCTCATAGTACTAGTTACACTTTTGAATATATTATGCTTGCTTCTGAAATGATAATGTACATTCATAAATATACTTTGGGTTTCCATCAAGTGTGGTTTTTCTTTTTAACTTTTTTTTTTAAATTTTATTTAATTTTTTTTTTTTTGAAATAAATTTATTTATTTTTGGCTGCATTGGGTCTTTGTTTCTGTGCGAGAGCTTTCTCTAGTTGCGGTGAGCGGGGGCTACTCTTCGTTGTGGTGCGCAGGCTTCTCATTGTGGTAGCTTCTCTTGTTGCACGGGCTCTAGGCACAAGGGCTTCAGTAGTTGTGGCTCACGGGCTCTAGAGTGCAGGCTCGGTAGTAGTGGCGCACGGGCTTAGTTGCTCCTTGGCACGTGGGATCCTCCTGGACCAGGGATCGAACCCGTGTCCCCTGCACTGGCAGGTGGATTCTTAACCACTGCGCCACCAGAAAAGCCCCCAATCAAGTGTTTTTAAAAAGTCAAATTGTATTCAGAAGTTGCTTTAGTTTGACAGGTCAGGCGAAGTCAAATATAGAAAGTGAGCACCGGAATCTATTTGTGGAAACGTTTAGACCTTTCTCAGGCTGGCCCCAGCCGGCCTCTGCAGCCACACCCCTCCCAGCCCCAGCCTTGGGCTCTGAGGGTCATTCCTGAACAAGCCTCCCTTCTGCACTTTGTTTACGCTCTTCTCTCTGCTTTTAAGCCTCTGCCCCTGGACAACGCATCCTTCAGGGTCTGGCAGAAACGCCATGTCCTCGAGGTGGTTTGTGTGAATTAGTGGCACTGTTCTTGGCAGGGCTGCTCTGCCTCTGCCCGTGGCCCTCCCCACGCTCCTGGGACCATCGAGGGGCAGACACCCTGCCTCACTCTTGTCTGTGTCTTCTGACAGCCGCCGGGCCTGCTCCACATGATAGGTGCTTACAAACGTCAGCTGACTGAATTGACCTTTCTATCCTGCTCTTCCATCAGGGCAAAAGCCTCAAAAATCATCAGAGTTACAGGTTGTGGAGAATTTTTTAAAGCAGTGACTTTTCACTTCCCTGCCCGAGGAGCCAGCTAATAGCAAGTCTCCCCATGCGGCTACGGGTGTTGTTTTCTCCAGCGGACAGCGCTCTGCCCCCGCGCACAGCACTCTGCCCCCGCGCACCACGAGGGGTGTTACACAGAGGGTTCCAGTTACTGCAGTAAATGCATGTCAGAGATCAGTCGAGAGGTGAATTACGTTGTGAGATACAAGGACCAAGTTTCACCGTGGTTAAGGTTTTGCCTTTTTCTTTCTTTTGATAAAATTCTGGAGACTTCCCTGGTGGCGCAGTGGTGAAGATTCCGCGTTCCCAGTGCAGGGGGGCCCAGGTTGGATCCCTGGTCAGGGAACTAGATCCCACATGCTGCAACTAAGAGTTCGCATGCCACAACTAAGGAGCCTGCCAGCCGCAACTAAGACCCTGCGCAACCAAACAAATAAATAAACATTAAAAAATAAATAAATAAAATTCCAAACAGTTTTTTAATAAATATAATTTTTCCTCAGATTACCCAGGCTGTTCATTAAAATGGCAGATTCCTGGCCCTCACCCTTGGCCAATTCTGGGCTAGTGGGTCTGAAGTGGGACCTGGGGATCTGAGCTGTGGGAAGCGTCAGGCGATTCTAGTGGGAATGCCTACAGGACTGCACGTTGAGAAACACAGATACTGGGAGGAAAGGAAGAGGTGACATCATGTTAATGGAGGTTTTATACGCTCAAAATATTGACTACGCTTATGGTACATAATCGGGCCCTGAGCTGGCTTTTAGGGGAGACCCAGAGATGAAGAGGCAAGGTGTCTTCCCCTGGACAGCACGTGTGTTCCAGGAAGCCAGGTCGGGCCATTGGTCAGAGCGTCCTGTACTCACAGGTCATCAGAGCAGGCTGTTGGGTACGTTCTGAACTCACTCCAAGAGCGTTCTGGGCTTAGAGACACACTTCTTAAGCTCAGGTTGAACAAGGAAAGAAATGTACTTTTTCAACGGCCGAAGAAGTTCTCCAGGGAATGCCAGTGTCTGCTTTATTCTGAGAAAAGACTTGGATTTGAACTACACTGAATGACTCACCACGTTTTTGCTGTCAGTGTCCATGAAATGTATTTGCAGTTAATCCTATGAAGGATTTTCACCTTGATTATCTGGCACCCTCAGTGGGAACCCAGAAATAAGTACTCTCAGAGGCCAAAGTTTGCCTATGGCTCTCAAATCGCAACTTAGCTTTAGTCATTTTCATCACTGACATCCTACAACTTCACAGAGAGTGGGCAGTTCCACATTTCATTGTGACAATTAGTGAGAAATTGCACTCTATTCAATCAATGTATAATTGCAATGCTGTATTATAATGGTTTCATATTTGTCTTTGATTTCTCGGTAGACTGTGTCTTATGGAAAAAAAAACAATACTTAAACTTGTTATTCTCTAACATGTAGTACGGATATAAAGTGGATAGCCAAAATATGCTTACAGACTGCTTAAAACTAACTAGAAGTTTAAAGTGTTTCTGATGCTGAAATGAGAGAATGTTCGGAAGCTTCTACAGTGTGAAAACCCCTGATGGACAGAGATGATAATGTTACTGAGAACAGACGAGAAATGTCTTAGGAGGATGTTGTTCGGGCCTCTGACTTGTTGTTTATGTTTGCAGAAAAGCATAAGGGAACACAGCCAAAGCCTTGTGCTACTACACGTTCTATGCTTTGCTTTTATGAAAAGAGGTAAATTGCTAAAAGCCACACCGATAGCAAGAATTTTGTTCAACAAAGCAAATCTTAGGTATGTCTCCATGTAGCCTAGTGTATAGAACCATCTATGTCCATAGCATATTGTGAAAACAGATCGTATTGTTACTTCTGAATCCTTAAGAAAATGTTAACTCTGGAATCGTCAATTCACTACGGCAGGGAATAACGTAATATATGTTTTAAAACAGCATGAAGACTTGAAATGGAAAAACTTTGATGCTTTGAAGAAGATATCAATTATTTTAAAATCCTGTCATTTTGAGTAAAATGTATTATCTTCAACTAGTTTATCCTACTTTATACATGTGATCATTTTTTTTAATCACTCCCTTCCTTCACCTGTTCTTGGGTAAATATAGAAATGAGCACAAATTATCACTTTCTGTAAATCATTTTATTTACACACAAGCTAAATACACCAAAGACTTATTAAGATCTTTTTTTTTTCGGCCATGCCATGCGGCTTGTGGGATCTTAGTTCCCCAACCAGGGATCAAACCTGGGCCCTGGTAGTGAAAGCACCAGAGTCCTAACCACTGCACCGCCAGGGAAGTCCCAAGACCTTTTTTCTACAGTAGTTATTCAGCACATGCTGTCAAGCCTCCTTTAGAAGAAACTCAGGGAACAGAAGGATGCATACTTGGCCTTCGTACTTTACATCTTGTGTGTCTACATTTGCAAGGTGTGGAATATATTTGATTAATGGTTCTTTGCAGGGTCACTTGAGAGAAGTATTAGTATAAACTTGGCCTGTGTCCTGTTAGGTTATGTCCAGCCCAAGTTAAGGGAGGTTAGTGATTGTTCAGGCAGGCAGACCTGGGGGAAAAAGGAGCCCAACAACAGACACCAACAATTTCTCTCCATATCTGGGCTGAGAGTCCTGTATCCTTAAGAAGATAATGTTTATACTCTGACAGGAAGTGAGTTTTCAGCTGCTTGGACTCAGCGCTTGACACATTCTGGAAAGCTAGTCATCGCTTTTTGTTCTGACAAAAGAGCGTAGGAAGAAAAAAAAGTACCCGGGATGCAGGTGAGGAGCTGATCCATTCACGCACTCAGTTATGTTTTCTTGCCTGTCTGCCCGGGTGCAAAGCGCGGGGCGCACAGATGTGGATTAGACACTCTTCTGCCCTCCAGTGACTCACAGCCTCATCAACAGGGAAACGCACACGAAGATAAGTAAGAGCAGCACTACTTATAGGAACCTTGATCTCTGCTCAGAGGGCGGCAGAGGCTCCAGGAGGGAATGGCCGCTGGCAGAGGTACGAAGGCTTTCCTAGGGGCGGCTACTGAGCTGAGCCTTGAAAGAGGAGTTTGTCACGTTGGGGAGGAGAGGCCAGTCCAGGCAGAGACCAGCCTAAGCGAAGGCCTGGAGATGAATAACCTCACTGCTTGGGGAACTGCAGGCAGCTGGGAGAGCCTGGAGCACAGGGTGCTGGGGGCAATGGGAGGGGAAGGAAGGTGAGGACTGGGCAGTGCGGTGGCCGGTCGTCAAAGCTCTGTACACCTACGGGGGAGGGACAGGCCTGAGATGTCTGAGGGGTCCTGTCGGCGGAACTGGGTGACGAGCAGGCGTGGGGACAGTGTGACCCTAGTCTGAGCTTGTGGCATCTGCACTCGGGCTCCCACCCACGGCCCCAGGCTCTCCCTCCCCGCTGTGGGCTCAGCTCTTGGACCTGCAGGACAGGCTGGGGAAGTGGGATTGGGAAGAAACAAGGAAAAGATGGGCCCAGAATTGGAAAGAACTGACAGGCGAGGCGCATTGAAATCCGAGGCCCAGGGCTGGGCCGGACGGAAGCCCAGGGGTCATCCGGAATCAGTGGAATCCCACAGATGGGACAGCGCTTCTGTAATTGCAGCTTATTTGGCACCCAGGGCTCAGTGCCAGAACTTTCTGGTCAACTGTCTACATTTCCTCTTGGAAATGATACGACATTTCAAGCACTTGAGTTTCCCTCCAAAATCAAGCAAATCCAGGCTCTAACCAGTGGAACTTGGTCTGCCCTTTCGGCTCTTTTATTTGATTTTCCTGGTCGCCTGTTTTGAGGAGCAAACAGAAGGGAGATGGACATTTTCTTAGCAAGAAAAGGCTGGCGAAGGACAGGGAGGGGTTAGTGGGTGAAAAGGGTACGCGCACACGAGAGAGTGCCACCACCTGTGTCCTGTGAGCCCGACACACCTAGACAGGCCTATGGCGTGACCCGGAAGTTTGTAAAAGGCAGATGAGCCTACTTTCCACCCTGTTCTGAAGGGCTTTTTTTCTGAAAATACCCAAGAGAGCCCTGCGTTAACTAAGAATGGACAAGAAGCTAGGTCGTGTCTTCTAGGGCTTTAGGCTCCAAATCTGGAGCTCCGAAATGAGTGAAGAAGAAAACCAGAGAGCAGACAACCAGGGTGCGAAGGACATTGTCGCGAGCATTATATTAGCGTGAAGAGACCGTCTTCCACACGTGAGCCAGAGCGGCCCCTCCACCCAGACACGGGGGCAGCCTCACTCCTGGAAGCCCACAGGCTGCAAAATCCTTGTCTGTCTCCTATGCTGCCACCTGACAGCTCCTACCCCTCTCAAGTGTTTGACCAGTGCATTACTCTGATCCATCGTGTCAGCGAAACTTTCTCCCCACCTGAAGGCTCAGCTTATTTCTCAGCCCTTCAGCCTCTGATCAGCTCTATCCAACCTCAAAGGAAACATTTAAGAGAGCTTCGCCCCTACAGCCATCAATCATAGATGTAGCGGACAATTAAATTGAGAGCGAGCAAACCTAAGACCAGCGGCTTCAGTGAGCCGTGCTTTACTTACACAATGTCCTGGAACACGAAGGAGGAAGAATGACCATCACATGGAGTGCATGGGAAGAACTAAAAGGAAATTCCTATCATAGTACTTGGGAATAGTTTACAGCACATGTCCATCCTCCTCAGCCTTCTCCGCCTTTACATAGTTACCTATTAAGTTAACCTTTGCAACAACTTATGAAATTGGAATTATTATCCGAAACTTACAGATGAGAAAATTGAGACTTAGAGAAATTATACTGACCAAAGTTGTCCAGCTATAAGTGGTGACACAGGCATATGAACCATGGTCTGTTTCCAAAAGCCCACATGCTTTTTCCCTGGCCCATGGGAGCTTACAACAGTGAATATATTATTAAAGCTTGTTGAGCCATGCAAGCAACTTTGGGAGCTGGGCAGAACTGCTCCAGACTCACCCTCCCCTTTGGGGTGCAGCCTACCACCTGAAGGCAGGAAAGAATAAGCCTGCCACCTGAAGGCAGGCCTGCAGGGAGAAGGATGTCAGGAACCAGCCCCGCTGTGTTCAAGGCCCCATGGACAGCAAGTCCTAGAGGATGCCAGGGAAGGACCACGCCCCCGCCCTCGGCCAGCGCCCGGCCAGGCTTGGTGTGGGGAGATGGTTCCTCCCACACCCTGCAGAGGGAAAGACTCTATGACCACCAAACACAAGGAGAGCAGGTCTTCATCTTGGCAGAAATGAAAGAGGAGAGAGAAGCATCTTCTTCTATGATCCACACCCCCCGACCCCACCAAAAAAAACTAAAGTATATATTTTGCACTGGAGGTCCACTGGGGTATGGCTTGCAAAGATAACTTCTATTTGCCTGTTTTTGAATAAAGGAAAGTCAGGCTCAGAGGTTCTGATGGCATATAAATTAAAGATATGAGGTATCTCATTGAAATTCTAAAGATTTGCTGATCCTACCCCAGGATCAAAAGAGTTCTCTTGTAGTGCTGGTGCTGACTTATTAATAAAGACCGTGCTTTTATTTGACTATTTATCTAATCAGCATTCACTTTCAGTTTAAGCTCATTAAGTCGCTGGTAACAGAGTGGTGCTGAGAGTGTACTTGGTGGTAGAATTACATCCAAGTGAGACAGAGTGTGTGTTCAGGGGCGGACGGTCAGAAACAAAGGCAGAGCCTGCAAGCCCGTGTCACCCGAGTGGAGCCTGTGAACTGCCTGACAACCAAACAGAAAGGGCACCTACGTAAAAGTTTAGTTTTGTAGCGTAAGGGCTGAACGTTATAATTAAATACACTTAGTAAAAGGGAACCGAAAATGACAAGCACTCTAATTATTTCAACAACCGAGAGAATAATACCCATTCTTTATATGCTTTACGTTGGGGAAGCTTTCTTAACGGGCTTTTATGTGAACTTCTGATTACGCCCAGGTTGCTGGCTGCTGGGTGTGCCCAGACTGGCTCTGAGCAACTTGCATTTCATGTTCGCCCCCACTGACTGGTCTTCTAAAGTGCTCGTAATATAAACCAGCCTAATAGTATCTCTTACGGAGCAGGTGGCTAAATCATCTTGTTCTTACCTGATGGGTGGTTGCCATGGTCAACTGCTACAGATAAATCCTCTTCTTTAAGCCCATCCTGGCACACAGATAGGAAATTCCACTTTTTGTTGGACTAAGAAGCCTCCAGCCGCCCCAGTGCCACACTGGAAGAGGGCCTGTGAACAACAGAGTGTGCAGTTAACTGAGGCCGGTGTGTCCCCTCCTTGGAAACGCTGCTGCTCAGACTTGGCACGGTAACGGGCTAAATTATTTATCCAGGCGGAAAAGAGGGAAAGCAGCTAAGAGCTTCCTGAGTTTATAGCCTTGATCCCTGGGTTCGTACTGAGACAGGAAACAGGTCAGGCTCCATAGGCAAAGAGAACAAAAAGGTTCCCTCTGAAGTCCTCTTATGTCTGCATGAGTCCCAACCAGGGTGAAAATAAGCTGTTCCCATCAATCTTCTCGGATTCACTGAGTACCGTGTGTCAGGCACTGTGAGATATAAGACAGATGAAAAGTGGTCTTTGCCCTCAGTGAGCCTGTAACACATCCACTAGGCCAGAGGAAGCCGAGGAGAAGTTAACTTTCTGGTTCATTCATTCCAGACCCGCACATGTCAGGCACTGTGCTAGGTCCTGGGGTGCAGCACTGAAGGAAGGTAGGAAACCATATGATGATGGACGGAAGGACCATCCAACCAGCATGATGATGGGAAAGGAATTAAATAACACAAAAGAGGAAATGCCATGAGGTGTCACGTGATTAATCTCTAAGTGACACATTGGGTAAAGGCCATGTGATGAGAGCAGTCTCGGTTCTGGTCTTGGTGTTGCTATAAACAACAGAGCCAAGCCCTCACCCACACCCCACTGCACTGACCCTTCCAGGACCCTCCACGGGTAGCCTGAGGCCAGCACTCTCCCAACTTTGATTGGTCGTGTAGACCAAGTCACCAGATTGGGTCTGCATGGAATGAGGTCACCGATGAGAGGACTGTCTCTCCTTCCAGGGGATTCACCTCCATCCCAGGAGCCACGCTTCAGATCAGGAAATATAGCCCTGACATTTAAGACCTTTCATTGTGGTACAAAAAAGGTCACCTACAAACTTGTGCTTCTTATTACAGTGGATCGGAAATTCTTATGCCATTACTTTCCCATGGAGCGTTGTACTTAAAGTCACAATTATGTAAATAATATTTCTGCTACTTGTGACAGTCTCTGGACTTCTGAGTGTAATTTGTATCTCTTTTAAGGTACTTGTCATGATGTCACTATCTGTTTATTTGTGTATATGGCCCTTTGCACCCCATTAATTTCTTTTTTTTTTTAAGATTTTTTTTGATGTGGACCATTTTTAAAGTCTTTATTGAATTTGTTACAATATTGATTCTGTTTTATGCCTTGATTTTTTGGCCGCGAGGCATGTGGGATCCTAGCTCCCCGACCAAGGATCGAACCCTCACCCCTGGCACTGGAAGGCGAAGTCCCAATCACTGGACCGCCAGGGAAGTCCCCACCCCATTAACTTCTTAACGGCAAGAAACATACCTCACTCATCTTTCTCAGCTCCTCATCACGAGCATGCTGCCTTGCGTGTAACAGGTAATCAGGGAATATCTATTGAATGAACTGTGTCACTTAAAAATGGAAGACACATCACACATTTGTGTTTGGGGCTTCCCTCTGACCCTCAAACCTGAAATTTACCAAAGATTGGCCCTGCTCTAATGGGGAAAAATTCCTGCCACTTAAGAAAAGAGGGAGAAGGACTTCCCTGGCGGCCCAGTGGTTAGGACTCTGCGCTTCCACTGCAGGGGGCCCGGGTTCGACCCCTGGTTGGGGAACTATGATCCCGCATGCCGTGCGGAGTGGCCAAAAATAAAAAATAAAATAAAATAAACAAGAAGAGAAGGAGAGACAGGCTGGCAATGATGGGGATGGAAAGGATGTTTGCCTCTCTAGCCAGGTCTGTGGAATCATAATGAACAGGAAGGCAGATGTCAGAACCGGGTCACCCTCACATTCAAACCGGAAATTCTTCCTCTAAAGGGAGGGTCATTGTGTGAGCCAGTGTTGGATGTTGTAGGTTATAAAGCCTGTGCTGGAATCAGCCTCATGGGTGAGCACAAACAGAACACTATGGATAAAACGAGATTAGCCTTGGCTATGGAGTGCACAGTAAACATTACCATTGCTTACAAATTATCTCAGAAGAAGCACCAGGCAAGAGGAGCACACCAAGGTCCATGAGCCTGAGACACAGACCCTGCAGAAAGGGGGCACTGCCCACGGGGACGTCTCAGCTCTGGTCACCTCCTTTCTGTGTCACCCTCTGCAGGTGGAATCGGCTGCACAGGTCGAGACAAGGGTCAGGTTCGTAAGTGCCTTGACGTGGTGGAGATCTACAACCCGGACGGGGACTTCTGGAGGGAGGGCCCACCCATGCCCAGCCCCCTGCTCTCACTTCGCACCAATTCTACCAATGCAGGAGCCGTGGACGGGAAGCTGTACGTCTGCGGGGGCTTCCACGGAGCAGGTACTGGTCGAGTTTTAAATGTTTTGTAACCTCCTTTGATGTCGATTTTGACCTCCCTTAACTGACCCAATGAATAATCCTAAGAGCAGGGTGGGCACTGGCAGAAGCAGTGACCTTGGGCGACTCACCAACCTCTGACCTTGGGTTTTCACGTCTACAAAGTGGGGCTACTCCCTCCACGGGCTGTCATAAGAATTAAGTGAGATCTGGTCTGTAATGTGTCTGGCACACAGCAGACACACAATAAATATGAGTTGAACACGACAAGAGGAGAAATGGGGGAGAGAAGGCTAATGCCAGATTGTAGGACTAAAGGAGAGATTTAAAAATATGAAGAGGGACTTCCCTGGTGGGGCAGTGATAAGACTCTGTGCTCCCAATGCAGGGGGCCCAGGTTCAATCCCTGGTCGGGGAACTAGATTCCACATGCTTTCGGCAACTGAGAGTTTGCATGCCGCAAGTAAGGAGCCCACATGCTGCAACTAAGGAGCCCGCCTGCCGCATCTAAGACCTGGGGTAACCTAAATAAATAAATAAATATTTTTTTAAAAATAAATAAAAATATAAAGAACACAGGGAAATAGGGGAATGACCAGAAACGCGGGGGTTTAGCTCTGCATTTATTGATCTTTACTGAAATCCTGCCCTCGGAAAACTCTCTTACTCCCCATTACTGACACGAGAAATAAATTGCTTGAAAGCCTTTCTAAGATAATACCTAATCTACGTGTTTATTACCAAACTCAGCTTCCACATATCTAATTGCTACCATCATTGCAATCTACAGTACGGATTTATAGTTTTTTAAAGTAACGGAGATTTTTATTCTTTATTTTATTTTTTAAAATATTTGTTTATTTAGGGCTTCCCTGGTGGTGCAGTGGTTGGGGGTCTGCCTGCTAGTGCGGGGGACACGGGTTCAGGCCCTGGTCTGGGAGGATCCCACATGCCGCGGAGCAGCTGGGCCCGTGAGCCACAATTGCTGAGCCTGCGCGTCTGGAGCCTGTGCTCCGCAGCGGGAGAGGCCGCGATGGTGAGAGGCCCATGCACCGTGATGAAGAGTGGCCCCCGCTTGCCACAACTAGAGAAAGCCCTCGCACAGAAACGAAGACCCAATACAGCCATAAATATATAAATAAATAAATAATTTAAAAAAAAAAAAAAAATTTGTTTATTTATTTGTTTATTTTGGTTGGCTGTGCCGGGTCTTAGTTGTGGCACACGGGATCTTGTAGTCGAGGCATGTGGGCTGTTGGTGGTGGCATGCAGAATCGAGTTCCCCAACCAGGGATTGAACTGGGGCTCCCTGCCCTGGGAGCACGGAGTCTTACCCACTGGACCACCAGGGAAGTCCAGGGAGATTTTTAATTATGCACAAATTTAATAAGTAACTGTCTCCAAAGTTTGATTAGTTGTATCAGTAAGTAAGGCAGAATGCAGTTACAGTAAAAATGACTAACAGTTTAATTCTAACCTTCCTAATAGAAGTACTAGGCCAGGACATATCCAGGAAAAACATGCCCCAGGAGTACTTACAATTTTGGAAGCATGCCCAATTAAAATAGCGCTGTCCCTGCAGCAAAACCAAGCCTGCTATACACCTCCCTTCATTTTTAAAGCACATAATTATATGTAAGTTAAAGAATAAAGTTTTCCTTAGAAATTAAAAGAGACTTAGGAGGTATTTGAACCAAATACAATGAGTGGACCTTATTTGGCTCTTGATTCAAACAAATCTTCTGGAGAAAGATATTTTTCAGGTAATCTGGGAAATCTGAGTGTGGACTGGAGTATTAGATGATATTAAGGATTGTTAATTTTGTCAGGTCACAATAATAATGGCACTGTAGTTTTACATGAAAGAGGAAGAAAAAGGAAAAACGTTATGAACGACGAGAGACTGTGTAGAAGTTTTCATGGATGAAAATGATATGCTGTCTGGAACTTGTGTTAATCTACTCCAGCAAATATTTTTTAAAAAGTGAATGGGGATGGGGGGCAAGAATAGATTTTACAACGTTGGAAAAATGTTGATCATTGTGAAAGCTGGATAATGGCTACAGGGGCTTTCTTTACTAGATTTTTTTTTTCTTTCCGTGCCACTCAGCTTGTGGGATCTTAGTTCCCTGACCAGGGATCGAACCCCAGGCCCTTGGCAGTGAAAGCGTGGAGCGCTAACCACTGGACAGACAGGGAATTCCCTATTTACTGGTTTTTGTATTCTTGAAAGTCCCCATGATAAGAAGCTTCAATTTTTCTTTCTCTATTTGTTCTTCAGAGAACTTTCCAAAACTTTTTTTTTAACGGTTCTAATATCTTTTATATTACACATCACATGCTTGTGTAAAGGTAGTAACCTGTCACAGTAGCAGGAAACATGGCAGGGCATGGAGATCTTGTAAAGACCCTTGTTGGAGCCCCGTGAGTGAGGAGGCCTTGGAGGAGACAGGAGAGCGCCCAGGTGCTGAACCACTCGCCATCCCCCACTCCACCCCAACTCCCACCAGGGTACTGCTCTCCATCCCCTGGCTGCGGGCTTTCTCTTGACCAGAAGAGAAGGGCAGAGAATACAGAGGGCGGCCTCAGGACCTCCAGAGCAGTGGGGGGTAATTACTGTCTAAGGATCTAGAAGATACTCTCTTTTGTCTTGTTTCCTTGTCTTATCTTCCTTTGTATAATACTGAGTTAGAGAATTGACATCCCCAGTTTTTCAAGAATGCCTGAACTCACGCTCTGAGCCAATGTCTTTTCTTGGAACTCTAATGGACTAATAATGCTTCCAGCCAGAGGGAAAGGGATTTACTATGCGAGCTCTCAAAGTCCCTTTTAATTATTTGGTTTTAAGATGGAAGATTGTCCGGGATTAGCTGAGTGAGTTGTCAATGGGGTTTTACAGAAAACAGAACAATTGCATAATAGCGTGCCCATTACGAACTAGAGATCTCACCGTCAGACCTAAAAACAGGCACTGAATTTTCTCTCCTTGTGTGACACAAACCTACTCATCCCATTTATTTACTCAAAAAACCACAGTCAAGAAAGTACTCTTTTAATCTGTTTAGTTAATTCCATAAAAATGTATTGAAACAAACAGTTTAGGCACTTGGGCTACAATTTTGAGACACTCAACGGTTGATGGGACAGATAGACACCAAAACACGTAATAAACATAGTAATTGGATATTGGTTAAAATAGTAGGTTGAACACCTTCATTTTCTCCCACGTCCCACGAAAATGACAGTAAATGGAATGAACACAGCCAGACAAAGAGAAGAGGAGAGAAGGCAACAGCAACACAGTTTTGGAAGCAGGAAAGCAGATGGATGAGTAACTGCCCAGACATGAGACAGTTCAGTGCTAACCTGGCAACAGGAGAGGAAGCCCGAACCACAGAACCCCAAGGAGTCTTGGGGGTGGACGACAAGTCTGGAAGAGGGAATGAGGGTGACGCTGAAAACACGAGGACAGCGGCAAAACAGGAAGACCCTCATCTCCCGCCCTTCCCTCGACCCTGAGATAAAGCCCCTCCTGCACCCCAACAAAGACCGAAGCTAAGGATGGGGGTGGGGCAGGCAATCAGTACCAACAACAGGGAGCTGAAGAGAACAGCTACATACTGAATCTTGAGATCATCAGCTTTCTTCCTTTTCTGGCTCCCAGACGTGGGCAGCCATAACCTCCAGGCAGGAGACTGGAAGATTCTTCTTTGGGGATCTGACCAGCCCCAAAATAAGGCAAAGCCAAATCACCCCATAGAGAACCTCACAGAAAAGGCTTCTGTGGTATCCCTCTCTTAAAGATGAGCAAACAGCTGGGGCTCATCAGACCTTTGAGGAAAGCATGTACAGAAAAGACAGAAATCAAAACATAAAGAAGAAAAGCACCTGGAGGAAACAGGCTGTGCCAGGAGGAGAAGCGTCCTCGGAGAGATGAAAGAAAACGTCTGTCAGCGCAACAGGAAAAGGATACTTAAAAGAGTTCTTGGAGGTTAAAAATATGAGAGCAGAAATTATATATACAATAGAAAACTTGGAGTGTAGAGTGGAAGAAACTTCTCAGGAAGCAGAGCAAAAAGCAATTAGATAGAAAATGAGAGAAAGAGAAAGTAAGTCCATGAGGTCCAATGGTTGAATAGGAGTTTCAGTGAAAAATAAACAGAGAAAATGGAGGGACAAAACATCTATGAAATAAATTAGGAAAATTTCCCAGAACTAAAGTTACCAGTTGAAAGGAAACACCTCATCCCCAGCAGCGTGGAAGAAAACGGACACGAAGTAAAGCACATCCCTGCAATGTCACAGAATGCCGGGGACAAATGAGGAGCCTGAAAAGCTGCCGGAGAGAAAGGACTCATCTCGTAGAAAGTGTCAGGAATCAGAATAGCACCACACTTAGGAAACATGACACTGGAAGCTAGAAGAAAATTAAGCTAAGGCCTTCAAAAACCCTAGAGGAAAGTTATCTTCTACCTACACTTCTGTACCTGCTGAACCTCTAAGTGTGGGAGCAGGTTTTCAGACATGCAATGTTCCCAAAATTTATCTCCTGTGCTCCCTTCTGTTAGGTTTTGCTTCACCAAAAACGAACACCTAAGCCAAGTACTAGTGGACAGGGGGCCAGGAGACAGGATTAAACACAGTGGAGGGAAGGATGTTGAGGGGAGATCCAGGGATGACAGCTTGTACAGTGGCCTGAACAGCCAGTTCAGAAGGCAGCTGGTCAAAGGCTCTGGCGGGGGGGGGGGGGGGGGGGACTTCCAGAAGAGAAAACTGATCAAACCTTAATGTTCTGCAAGATTTAGACACTTGGAGAAGAGCAATGAAAACTAACAAAAATAAAACAATTGACTTGAGAGGAAACAAAGAGTTGTGCAGGAAAGGAGTGTGCCACCCGGTCATGTGTGAATAGCATTGATAACAATCACGTCTAATCATGTCAGTGGTAAACACGGAGCCTCAACTGTTCGGGGGAGTGGGGCAGACACGGTGGGGATGTGGAAGAAAGCTGAAACCACATTTTCTACAGTGGAAGTCAGGAGTGCATGGCTTCATCTGAGAAATCAAGAAGTTGCAATAGGGACTTCCCTCATGGTCCAGTGGACGCGGGTTCGATCCCTGGTCGGGGAACTAAGATCCTATGGGCCACGGGGCAACTAAGCCCGCGTGCCACAACTACTGAGCTCAAGCGCCTCAACTACAGAGAAGCCCGCGTGCCGCAAACTAAAGATTCCGCGTGCCTCAGTGAAGATCCCATGTGCCGCAACTAAGACCCGACACAGCCAAAAAAATAATAATAATAAAAATAAAGAAAATAATTTTTTTTTTTTTTAAAAAGAAGTTGCAATAGTATAAAATATGTTATTGACAGATGACAGTGTTCAGTGCCAGAAGAATCAGCCAGGTTGAAAGGCAGAAAATGGGGAGGTGGGTAGGAGACAACCATTTTTAAGGCCTGAACCTTGTTAAGCTGTTTGGCTCTTTAAATCGTGCGCGTGTATAACTGATAAAACAAAAGCAAATTTGAGATACATAAATAGAGTACATGTAAGAGAGGAACAACGAGGGGAGTATTAAGGAAAATATTAGCAGGTGAGCCTGCTGGGAAGTAATCCTCTGTGGGTCTCATGCATCTCTGAGCATCTGGGAGCAGAGACACTGCCTGCCTTTGTTCCGGACGACCCTTTCAAGCGTGTCTGTACAGCAGACAACCTCAGAAGAGAGAGACAGTGTCTCCCTCCACCGCAAGGGCCATTATAAAAGCTTCCGGTTCCTAAGCTTAGGGCTCCCCTCCTACAAGGCAGCCCACTGATTGTACAGGTGTCGCCTGACACTCTCCATGCTGCCCTGTGGGATTTGCGGCTCAAATAACTGTACTTTTAAAATGCAGACACGCTGGCTGCTGCTGTTGCTACGAGTGACCCTGTCCTTCCTCTATGACAGGAGTTTCGTGTTGTAAAGTCTAAGACTCTTCACAGTTCTTCACAGAACTGTTGAGTTCTTTGACTCAGCAGAGGAAAGACAGAATCAAAAACTCTGTTCTCGACCCCCAGCACAGAGTGAGGAAGCCAACATTATGTTTCCAAAAGATCAGAGCTCATAACACCAACTCTTCACACACTTACAGAATATAGAAGAGGAGGGAACATTTCCCAACTCTTTCTATGAGGCCAGAATTTCCCTGATACCAAAACTGGACAAAGACATGCCAGAAAACTACGGGCCAATATCCCTTATGAATACGGTTGCAAAAATGCTCAGTAAAATACTAGCAAGCTGAATGTAGCAACATACAAAAAGAATTATGCATTCTAACCAAGCAGGCTTTATGCCAGGAATGAAAAGTTGGTTCACCGTACAAAAATTAATCAGTGTAATACACCGTATTAGGCAGACCTGCTCTAAAAAAAGAAAGTTACAGAAAATTCTTCAAATGAAAGGCAAATGGTATCACTGAGAAACTTGGAACCTCAGGAATCCAAGAAGACAAAGAGAAATAGTGAATACCCGGGTAAATATAATGGACGTTTTTCTCCTCTTCAATTCTTTAGCACATGAATGGCAGTCGACAGCAAAAAGTTTAACACTGTCTGATAGTGTTCTCAGTGTGGGTTAGTGTTACACAGAGAGGGCTGTCTCCCTTGTGGTGACAATTAAACGTAATGGGGTAGGTAGGTTAAGGGACTAGATGGGAGTGAGGGGGGTTCCTGCACCCACTTGAAGTGATGAAGTATCAGTGAAATAGTCTGTTAAAAGTTACTGTACTCCTGGGCTTCCCTGGTGGAGCAGTCATTAAGAATCCGCCTGCCAATGCAGGGGACACAGGTTTGAGCCCTGGTCCAGGAAGATCCCACATGCCGCGGAGCAACTAAGCCCGTGTGCCACAACTACCGAGCCTGCGCTCTAGAGCCCGCAAGCCACAGCTACTGAGCCCACGTGTCACAACTACTGAAGCCCGCGTGCCTAGAGCCCGTGCTCCGCAACAAGACAAGCCACCGCAATGAGAAGCCCACGCACCGCAACAAAGAGTAGCCCCCGCTCGCCGTAACTAGAGAAAGCCCGTGCACAGCAACGGAGACCCAATGCAGCCAAAAATAAATAAACAAATATATATTTTTTAAAAAGTTACTGTAATCCTTAGAACAACTACCAAAAAACACACTATACAAAGAAGTATGCTTAAAAATTCAAGATAAATTAAAATGGGATATTTAAAATATTCACGTAATCCAAAAAGAAGAAGGAAAGGGGAAACAGAGGAGCAAAACATAAAAGAAATAATAAAACAGTGGACCTGAATCCCAGTGTGTTGATATTTACATGAAATACAGTGGTCTTTTTTTAATATATAAATTTATTTATTTATTTATTTATGGCTGCGTTGGGTCTTCGTTGCTGCGTGCAGGTTTTCTCTAGTTGTGGTGAGTGAGGGCTATTCCTTGTTGCGGTGCATGGTCTTCTCATCGTGGTGGCTTCTCTTGTTGCGTAGCGCAGGCTCTAGGTGCACGGGCTTCAGTACTTGTGGCTCGCAGGCTTCAGTAGTTGTGGCTCGTGGGCTCTAGAGTGCAGGCTCACTAGTTGTGGTGCACGGGCTTACTTGCTCCATGGCATGTGGGATCTGCCCGGACCAGGGCTCGAACCCGTGTCCCCTGCATTGGCAGGCGGATTCTTAACCACTGCGCCACCAGAAAGTCCCAATACAGTGGTCTTTATCAAATCATTTCACCTCACAGACCTTCCACTTACTTAATCTCATTTTTTTAAGTATTTTTCTTAAGAAAAAGAAAATAAAAAACTAATTTTCTTGAAAGCACCATTTCCTGTTTGAACTCCTGTGTATCTTGAAGGGTAAAACACATTCTATGTTTCTTATAAATAAGCCCAGGGAATTCCCTGGTGGTCTAGTATTTAAGACCCCACGTTCCCAGTGCAGGGGGCAAGGGTTCGATCCCTGTTCAGGGAACTAAGATCCCGCGCAATGCACGGCGCGGCCAAAGGAAAAAAAAAAGGCCCAGAATACTCAGAAGTTTGTTTATAGTCATTACTTGGGATGCCAATTACCCCTTGATCAAAAGTGGTTTTGTACATCCATTCCTTCAATCGGTGGAAAATATAAAATCTCTGATTAACTAATTGAATTTCCAGACAGCGGAAGACTGTTTCTGTGCCACGTGATTTTACAGTACGCCGATGTACCGCAGCGGGCAGCAAAGGACTTCCCCCATCCCAACCTCGTTCGCAGAGGCAACTGCACGTCCTCAGACGGTCGTGTGGCTTTGGTTCTGGTTTTGCCCAAACCGGGTCCCTCCTCTAAGAGGTGCTCACTGTGGTCGTGCCTTGGTGACACTCATCACCCTCTCCTTCCTGCTTGAGTCGGGGGCATCTGTATCACCCTTTTTGCTGACCGTTGGCTCCACCTCACTAGAGAGGGTAGGTAACACCCCCGCCTGAGGACAAGCCCACCAGCTGGACAGGCCAAGTCAGCCTGCGCTCAGTAACCCATTTTATGATTTATGATTGACTCACATGCCTATTCATTCAAAATGCAATGGAACTTGAGATGGCTTATAGAGAGGCACACAACACAATAAGATAGAAATTAAAATAAATCAGGGGACTTCCCTGGTGGCGCAGTGGTTAAGAATCCGCCTGTCAATTCAAGGGACACAGGTTCGAGCCCTGGTCCCGGAAGATCCCACATGCCATGGAGCAACTAAGCCCGTGTGCCACAACTACTGAGCCTGTGCTCTAGAGCCCATGAGCCACAACTACTGAGCCCATGTGCCACAACTACTGAAGCCTGCGAGCCTAGAGCCCGTGCTCCACAACAAGAGAAGCCATGACAATGAGAAGCCTGCACACCGCAACGAAGAGTAACCCCCACTCGCCACAACTAGAGAAAGCCAGTGTGCAGCAACGAAGACCCAATGCAGCCAAAAAAAAAATCAGGAAATGGGATGAAGGGAAAATAAAGACATATACACACCACTATATATAAAATAGATAAACAACAAGGACCTACTGTACAGCACAGGGAACTCTACTCAGTACTCTATAATGACCTATATGGGAAAAGAATTTAAAAAAGAGTGGATATATGTGTGTGTATAACTGATTCAGTTTGCTGCGCACCTGAAACTAACACAACATTGTAAATCAACTATACTCCAATATAAAATAAAAAAAATTTTAAAGAGGAAAAAAAGCAAGTCAGATGGGGGTAAAGTCGCCCGCGCTCTCGTGCACTGGCTGTATGAGGACCACCAGTTCATCTCTGGTCCCTCTAAAGGCCAGGGTTGAAAGGACCACACGCCCAGCTACGGATTTGCAGTGTCCTCAGAGGGGAACAAACCACTGCTAGAGGGGTACAGCTTTTAAACGTGCAGAATTTCTCCCCGTAGCCTCATATAGGGCACGGGGAAATGTCCTCAGTAATATTTCTGTAATAAATAAAATGCAAGTCAGCATTTCACCGAAGAGCATGTCAGAAAAAAAAAACCTCTATAAGGGACTAAAAGATATCCCACGCTTTCAGTTTTCTGACAGTCTCACTGAATTGAACAATGAGATCTAGACTAAGGTGGTGCTTCTCAAGTTTGTCCACTGGAGTATCTCCAACAACAGGGAGCAGCCCTAAGGCACGTGGGGCTACAGCTGAGGCGTCTGCCACACCCACAGCATGCCTTTGGCATTCTCATCTTCAAACGCTCACGTGAATTCTTTATTTGCTTCATATAAAATAACGTTTTCAACTGCTGACCCCTGGAGGCGGCCGGCCTCAGGGAGAGTTTCCTGACTCCTCGAGTGAGTAAGATGCTGCTGCATTAAGTGTCTGTTTTTGGAGAATTAACTGAACTGAAACGAGCTGACACTGAGTTCGGCCACCGGTTTCTTTTTTTTTTAATTTAATTTAATTTAATTTAATTTAATTTTATTTTATTTTATTTTATTTATTTATTTATTTATTTATTTATTTATTTATTTATTTATTTATTTATTTATTTATTTATTTATTTATTTATTTATTTATTTATTTATTTATTTATGGCTGTGTTGGGTCTTCGTTTCTGTGCGAGGGCTTTCTCTAGTTGCGGCAAGTGGGGGCCACTCTTCATCGCGGTGCGCAGGCCTCTCACTATCGCGACCTCTCTTGTTGCGGAGCACAGGCTCCAGACGCGCAGGCTCAGTAGTTGTGGCTCACGAGCTTAGTTGCTCCGTGGCATGTGGGATCTTTCCAGACCAGGGCTCGAACCCGTGTCCCCTGCATTGGCAGCCAGATTCTCAACCACTGCGCCACCAGGGAAGCCCACCAGTTTCTTCTTCCTTGTGAGAGGACAGCGTTTCAGGAGCCCAGGCTCACACACATGGGTAGGTACACAGCTCGCTCTCTGAGCTCCGTTAGGGTGGGAGCTTAGGAGACCACCGGGCTGGCCCACCGTGGTGTGTGCCCTGTCAGGCGGTCCTGGCGGGAGCCCGGACCCCCGGGGTGCCTTCTTCCTGAGTCCCCAGCCACACCCAAGTCTGGGACAACTCAGTACACTCTCCCCGTCCCAGTCAAGAAAGCTCACTCATTACCTTCTTTACTTCTTTGGCAGTAATGCAGTAATTTTCATTCCATGTAAACTAGAGATTTCTAGGAAAGATGATAATACGCATACATTGTTTAAAAAAATACATCTCCCCAATAAACACTGACATGAGCGAAAGGAAGCAAAATTAATGAAGAAAACTCTGTCTACTCTAAAATTTTACAAGCCCCAGCCTGCATTAATTTGAATAAAGACATTGCAAGTCTTCATCCAGCTAAACCAAAACAAAACGAAACAGAAACCCAGGTGTGTGAGTGGTAAAACACATGTTCCAAGACACCGGCAGTAAAGGAGCCAGAGAAGGCTCCTCCACCTCAACAGGAGGACGGGCAGGAAGAGGAAACGGTCGTCCTGGACGTCTGCCCCTCGATGGGCGGCCCCAGGGTCAGACCCGTCAGCCTCTCACCGCCAGGGCTCTGGGGGGAATGGTGGTTTCCAGCACTGACGCCTGCCAGCAGCCGCAGCGAGAAGGCCAGTGGCGGCCCCCAGCCTGACTGGGCCACCCACACCCCTCTCAGCTGCCCTCAAGCTGCCAAGCTACCTTCCGTCCAGTAAACCCCCACTTTGCTAAAGCCGGACAAACTTCGTGTCTGCTGGTGCCGCCAGGAACTCTAACGGACTCAACAAGCATGATTCCTTTTGCACTTAACAACACAACTCAGAGACATATAAAACAGAAACTACACAAACCACAAGATAAATGGATAAATCCTCAAGAACTGCATGGACTTTGAGACACCTGTCTCAGCAAGTCACAGACCCAAAAGATTTTTTTTAAAAAAACTAAAGGAAAAAAAGATTTTGAGCTTCGTGTCTACGTAAGTTTTTTTTTTTTTTTTTATAAATTTATTTGTTTTTTTTTAAGCATTATTATTTTTTTTTTTTTTAGTACTTTTTATTTATTTATTTATGACTGTGTTGGGTCTCTTAGTTTTCGTGTGAGGGCTTTCTCTAGTTGCGGCAAGTGGGGGCCACTCTTCATCGCGGTGCGGGGGCCGCTCTTCATCGCGGTGCGCGGGCCTTTCACTATCACGGCCCCTCCCGTTGCGGGGCACAGGCTCCAGACGCGCAGGCTCAGTAGTTGTGGCTCACGGGCCCAGTTGCTCCGCGGCATGTGGGATCTTCCCAGACCAGGGCTCGAACCCGTGTCCCCTGCATTAGCAGGCAGATTCTCAACCACTGCGCCACCAGGGAAGCCCTCTACGTAAGTTTTTAATTTAAGCTAATTACAATTAAATAAAAGTTAAAAATCAGCTCCTCAGTCTCACACTTCAAATGTGTCTAGTGGTTTCCATATTGGACACTGCAGATTACAGAACATTTCCCTTATCACAGAGTTGTATTGGACAGAGCTGATATCAAGAAGATGTGGTGTAAATATATTTATATTCCATGGAATATTATTCAGCATAAAAAAGAAGGAAATCCTTCCACTTGCCACACAAGGATGAACCTGGAGGACATTATGCTAAGTGAGATAATCCAGACACAGAAAAACAAGTACAATATGATCTCACTTGCATATGGAATCCAAAATAATCAAACTCACAGAAGCAGAGAGTAGAAATGGTGATTGCCAGGGACTTGGGGGAGGGGGAAATGGGGAGATATTGGTCAAAAGCTACAGACCTCCCATTATAAGGTGAAGACGTTCTGGGGATCTAATATATGGCTGGTGACTCTAGTTAATACTGGGAATTCCCTGGCGGTCCAGTGGTTAGGACTCGGTGCTTTCACTGCCGTGGCCCAGGTTCAGTCTCTAGTCAGGGAACTAAGATCCTGCAAGCCGCCCAACGCGGCCAAAAAAAAACAAAAAAAATACTGTATTGTATACCTGAAATTTGCTAAGTGTTCTCAACACATACACACACACATACACACGTAACCATGCAGGGTGATGGGTGTGTGAATTAGCTTGATTGTGGTGATGGTTTCACAGCGTGTGCACATCTCAATCATCAAATTGTGTACCTTAAACGTATACAATTTTTATTTGTCAATTGTGCCCCAATAGAGCTGGAAAAAGTAAATACTCACTTCCATACCTAATTTTGCAACATTTTCCTTAAAGAGGGCCTCCCAAGTCATATAAGTTTTGGGTCCCACAGAGCCTGTCTCCTCCCGCCTCATCAACAAGCTTCAGGAAACACAGTCCCACCACGTCCTTCTTCATTCGAAAGGGCTCAGTGGTCTCGAGCACAGGCTCTGAGGATCGCAGATCTGGGTGGGAATCCCGGCTCTGCCACTTCTAACCATGTGCCTGTAGGCAGGTCCTCTGAGTCTTAACCCTTAGTCTGAAAACAGGGGTAAACGGGTGCTCGCCCCACAGGGTGACGTGATACAACATCTCAGTGCAGCCGGCTCACAGTGAGCACAGCACACGCAGCCCACTGTAAGCACACACTGAGTGTCAGCTACGACTATTTTCTGGTGTTTTTGGAGTGAAGATTCATTCAGGAAATGCAGGTGAAAAAGGGCATTTTCAGACAAACAAAAGCTGAAGGAGTTTGCCGTAAGAAGACATCCCCTACAGTATGTACTTCAGGCATAAGGAAAATTGTCCCTGATGAAGTCTAAGATGCAGGAAAGAATGAAGAGCAATGCAAGTGTAAATACGTGGGTCATTCTGTGAGCATTTACTGTACAGAACAATAATAATAATGTCTTTCACAGTCTACAGACAGAATGAAAATGCACATCAACAAAGGCTAATACATTGGGAGGGAAGTAAATATAATTAAACTATTCTAAGGTGTTCCAAGAGGACGGTCAAGGTATTGATTAATCAGATCTTGGTAAGCTGGGTGTGCAAGTTTTAATCTAGGGTAACCCCCACCAAAAGAATAGAAATGGGGGGAATTCCCAGGAGATCCAGTGGTTAGGACACAGTGCCTTCACTGCCGGGGCCCAGATTCGATCCCTGGTTGGGGAACTAAGATCCTGCAAGCCACACAGCGTGGCCAAAAGAAACGAATACAAATGGGGTTTATAATTTCCGAATCAGTGGAGGAGAAGAAATGGAATGATAAAAAACACTCAGTCTAAAAGACAGCATTAAAGGAGAAAAGAAAGAACGAGTGAGACAAGGACGGTTCATAAATGGGATGTTAGATTTAAACCAAAATGTATCAGTTATTGCATTAAATGTAAATAGACTAAATGTTCCAGTTAAAAGACAAAAATTATCAGAATGTTCTTTAAAATTGTACCTTTTGCTAGTTATGATATTAGTCAAAAGAATTCTAATGCAACTTATTCTAGAGTAAGAGGGTCAATTAAATGATAAATTTAAAAATGATAAAATTTGTATTTTGTATTTGTATGAATACAAATATATGAAATATTTTATATGAAATATTTTATATGAAATTTGTATTTACTTAATATCTCAAAATGTGTACACTAAAAATTGACAGAAAAGGAGAAATAGACAAATCGATAATCTTAGTGGGATAGCTTCACACAGCTCTCTGAGTAACAGACAGAAGAAGCCCACAAAAAGCAGTAAATATGTAGACGATTTGAATAACATGACCTAATGGACATACATGAACAACGATAAAACCCACATCCTTTACAAGCGCACATAGACCATTTTCAAGTATTGATTGTTATATGCCAGGACTGGGCACTTTTCCATACTTTATCTCCTCTTATCATCATAAAGTTGTGAAACAGTCGTCTGGGCTGGAAATCTCCCATCTGCCCTCCCAACCCACTCACCCCTTCTCTATCTTACTCTGTGTCCTGCAAAGCCGACCTGTGTGGGCTGCATTCACAGGCTCCTTTCCCCTCTGGCCTCTGGTTAGGTTTAGCCAGAATTGTTGGGAGAAAGAAGGGTAGAATAAGGGTATTTGTTCTCCCCACCCCTCTGCAGGGCTGCCGGGAGGGTCCCTGGGGATGGCTAAGCTCCAGGCAGCTGCCCTCTCCAAGTTCCTGTTCCCACCCCTCCCCCTGCGGCCTTCCAGGTGGCAATGGCCCAGCTGCTCTTAGTCCTGGGGGCTGTGCCATCCCTCGTGGGTCTTCCTAAATGCTACCCACACCTTTCCAAACTCTCTTAAATTGCCCAGTTAGACTGTGCCATCTGTCTCCGGCAAGGACCCTGCCTGTGCCCCAGCATCCTGTCTGCAGTTAAGGAAACGTAAGCGCAGGGAGGCCAGTGACTCACACGAGGTCGTGAGACCTCCTCTCACAGGTGCAGAATTAAGGACAGGCTCCCCCCTTGCTGGCACCTTTAATAAATCGTTAGCACGACCCTGGCACACCCCTTCCACTTTAGACAACAGTATGCCCTGTCAGTGTGTCTGAATAACTCCTGAATGTGAGTGGTCACGTGGCCTTTCTTGGTTTCTTAAACATCAGGAACACTGTGTCTTCCACAGTACAGTATTCGTCTGTTTGTTAATTAATTTCTGCTGCATAATACCTTTTAGAGGAAGTTGTTTAATAGCAATGATGACCTCTGAGTTTAATACTGCGTGATATTTGATATTTTGTCCTCCTCCTTTGCTGTTTTTCAGATCGCCACGAAGTTATCTCCAAAGAGATATTGGAGCTGGACCCCTGGGAAAACCAGTGGAATGTCGTAGCCGTCAACGCCCTCATGCACGACAGCTATGATGTCTGCCTGGTGGCGAGGAAGAATCCCCGCGACCTCATCCCCCCGCCTTCAGAGTCAGTGGAGGAGGGTGGGGGGCACTGAGGTCTGTGCCTCTGTGGGACCCCCGAGGTGTCTGCGAAGGAGGCACTAGGGATGGAGAGCCCACAGCACGTGTGGGACGTGTGCGTTGCATGCACTGCGACCCTGTGCAGAGTGGCGTGCGCTGGGCGCTGCACGGGGTGTGTGCAGAGTCCGCCCTCCGGTACCCAGGCTTTGCAGTGTCTTCCCCAAGCTTGGAGGGTAAGGATGGAACCGCCTGCTTCACCCACAGTTGAGCAGAATCAGAAAACAGCCGCTCCCAAAATATAATTTAGGGATGACATTTAAACAACACATAGAAATCCATCTATTTTACTTACTGTCTATGCTTCTGGAAGCCCAGTGGATTCAAAGAATGCATTTTGGTAGCTATTCTTCACCAATTTCCCAGGAGTTTCACATGCACAAGGCTCTTGTTTAAGCAGGAATGGTCGGTAAATTCCCTAGAGCTTTCCCAGGGGAAGACCATCCTAGACTGAGACACTTTCTTCAGTGCAGAGCTGTGTGACTGTCATGACCGCTCCCCGTGTCCCCAGGTTCCAGCTGCTAACCCAGGCAGGAGGGACAGATCCATGGAAGCTGGAGCCAGTTGGAAACCTGCTTCTGCCACCACAGAACAGGACCCGTCAGACCCAGGGCGGGCTATCCCGAGTAGGCTAGACCCTCAGAAGGCAGGGCCACACCTGTGTCTTTGCAGGTGTACCCCAAGTGCCCATGGCAGTGCCTGGTACATGCGTGGGTCTTTGGGTGGTCAGCATGGGGATGCCCCTGCTCCAGTCATGTGACCACAGTGGAAGCTACCAGTTTCCCTGGATGGCGTCGGCGGGGGGGGGGGCCTCGTAGGAGGGCCGTGAGTTTTCTAGATGCACTGAGTTCGGGATCTAGGCTCTCGTCCCAGCTCTGCTTCTTAGCACGCTGCATGATCCTAGGCAGCCCAGCCTTTCTAAAGCCTTATTCTCCTCCCGTGCAGAATGGGAAGGAAAGTTCTCCCTAGGGTTGGAGGAGAATTGAGTGAGAAAGCGCTGAGCACAGTGTCTGTGAGATGCGAAACAGGAAGCGTTCTTTAGCTGCTGATACTTTCCTTATCATTATCGTTGTAATCAGCATCTCCCGAAGCACAGTGCCCAGAACACCCGGGCTTGGCGTGGCGTCCTGGGGTTTCAGGGAGAGATGTGTATGGGGTCTGAGATCGCTCTGAAGCCCCGGCCCCTCCAGGTCCAGGTGGGGTGCTGATAACCCAGGGTTTCTTTTCGGCCCTGGATGCTGCTCGTCTGACCCGTATTTGTAACCCTGCCCTCCTGCTGTTGGATAGCGTGAGAGATTCTGCCTCAAACTTTTCCCTGTCTTCCCTGTCTTCACCTTAATTGAAGGCTGTCCCAATGTGGCATGAGGGGACTCCTAAAACTGGGACTGTCTGCTAGTTCTGCTCCTTGTGAGACAGGATGGTTAGGCGCTGAGCAGGGGGCACGGGGGAAGTGGTCCGGATGCTGACAGGAGCTGCAGCTGCCAGTCACGCCGGCTCAGTCTGTGCTCGTCGAGGAGGCGTCACTGTTCTCACTGATTGACTTTATAATGAGCAAATGCTCTAAAATGAATATTAAATAAAATGTCACTGATGGAAGATCACTTTCATTTTGGTTTTCGTACTGCAATCCAATGTAATTTCATCTGAGGAGGGGACGCTCAGCACTTCCTGGGCAGGAACCAGAGTCAGGGATGACCAGCCTCAAGGACATCGGGAGCGAGGCCCAGAGGCCAGGACGTGTGAGGTAGGCAAGGGCAGGAGGGGTGTGGTTCCCAGGGCAGCTGAAGCACCGGAAGAAGCCAAGACAAGGAGATGGGGCCACACAGAAGACCCCCAAGGCCACCCCAAGAGCCCGGCCTTTGTGTGTCAGCCACACACCTCCCGGTGAGGAAGTCCTTTAAGACCGTCCCCCACAGTCCAGTGTATTCGAGCAGGGTGACAGCAGACACAGCAGATGGGCAGGAGGCCTCGCGGGAGCCCGTGTCTCAGCTGAACCAGCCCCATAGCAGTGGGAGCCGTGCAGGGCCAGTGCAGCCGGATGGAGGGCATCAGCAGTCTGCCGCGAGTCAGAGCCGGAGATGCTGGCAGTTTGAGCACAAGAGCACAGTGGGTCAGCCAAACCCAAAGACCAGAAAATCTTTCAAAGGGTGGCGCCCCCTCCACCAGGGCTCCTTAGAGACAGCCCCGACCGGATGGCCCACGCTGTCCACCCCAGGCCCGGCTGGAGCACCAAGAGAGAAAAGCTGCGGGGTGCACAGTCAAGGCACCCCACTTCTCCGCCAACACCAGCACACCCCGCCGGGGGGCCCCGGCTCTTCTTGTTCCCAGCTCGCTGGCCATCGCAATCCCGTTCCCGTCTCCGGCGGTCAGCTTAGCACAACACGTGGACCATTCAGGGAAGGAGACATAAGGGAGCTCTACGGAGGGGCTTCGGGGAGAGGCCTTCTTGCTCTTTGACAGACGTGGGCTCTTCTGCTGAGACTTTTCTAGGCTGCGGGCCCCCTGGAACTGCAGAGACCGCGCTGCCATGAGGAGCGGGCTGCAGCCAGTCCACAGAGCCAGGCGGGACGGGGGATGCGAAGGCCCCGGTCCTGGGCGACACAGCAGAGCCACAGAATGAACCAGCCACAGGACTTCCTGCTAGATGCTCACTGTCAGGATAAATGTTCCTTATTGTTCAGGCTGCCTGGAGTTACTTGCAGCCTGCGATTTCCGAACGATACTCCAGCCTTCCTCTGCCAAAGTCACTTTTTCCTGGGAGGACACATGTCACCTCTGCCAAAGGGGAGGGCTCAGCCCTGGTCCCTGGGACGTCTGGTGATGAGGTGCTTTGGTTCTTGCGGTGAGGAGAGGTGTGCACGCCTGGTGAGTGCCCGTGGTTCACGATCCCGAGCCATTTCTTAGCTATCTCTAGGATACTTCTTTTCTCTCTGACCTTTACACGTTGTTGATTACTGCATATCCCACCCACCACGTGTTTTTGTAAATAAATTTTATTGGAACACAGTTATGCTTACTGTGTACGTATTGTCTGTGACTGGTTTCACACTGCAGCAGCAGGGCCCTGGAAGTGCAGTAGAGACCTCTGGCCCTTTCAGAAAAAGTTTACCAACTTCTGGTGTATTCCATCAAACTTTCTTGAGGAAAAATACTGAGCTAAGGGAATATGTAAATTATAAAGGAATACACATGCGTATTCCTCTAGTTTTACACATATAACATTTTACATATATATAAATATATATAACATGGTTCTATTCCATTCTTCTTTCATTCAACAGCGTGTCTTACAGAGACTATTTCATACGCTCTCCCTTTTTAACAGCTACATAGGATTCCATTATTGGCGCAGCATAATTTCTTTAACAAACCACCAAGCGGTGGATGTTTCCGTTGTTTCCTCCAGCTGTTTCTTCTTTTTTTTAATTTTCTTGGCTGCACCCTGTGGCATGTGGGATCTTAGTTCCCCGACCAGAGATTGAACCCACGCCCCTTGCACTGGAAGCTCGGAGTCTTAACCACTGGAGCACCAGGCAAGTCCCCTTCCAGCAGTCTCTGAAGGGGACTCCATTCTTTGCTGTAGGCTCTGGCACCAGAGTCCAGGCTGGGGGCTGTTTAGGGGCTGGGGTCTGCATCGCACCTTTAGGTTCTCTACGGAAGCTCAGGAGCGTTAGGGGCGGATGCAGGAGCCTACCTGGCCGTGCTGTACGTGGCCTCAGGCCACTTAGAGACACGACAGGTAGCAGCCACATCGTCGGGGAACAGACCAGGCTCCTGCAGGCGGGTCTGAGCTGGGCAGGGAGCACCAGGAGGACATCCCTGGCAGGCTGTGCCCATCCTGCAGCGTCAGAGGCTCAGCGGTGGATGGTCTCCACCAGCCGCAGAGCCCAGGACAAATACACGGGTTGGAAAGAGCGAACAAGCTCCAGTTCCAGGCCAAACAAGAGGCTTTTCACACCAAGGCCGCCAGTTTCAGGTCGGAGGCAACCCCACTGAAGGCTTGTTTCTCAGCCTTCCCAGTGCTGTGGGTCTGTAGAGTGACATTCCGAAAGGGAAGTGCGCCAGTGCAGGACCTGCAGCCTCTGAGAGCATGGACCAGGGAGGGGCGGGGGCAGCCCCCAGCCTGGATCTGATGGCCCCCAGCTCTGAAGAAACCACTCTCTCCCCTTCTCCACCTCTGCTGAGCACACACCAGACACTGCCAGGTTGTCGAGAATAAAGCAAGAGGCCACCGCGCCGTGGAGGGATTGCTCAGAGGGAAGGTGGTCAGCACGTTCTGAGCGCTTTTCCGGAGCCCGGCCCTGCTCCCCACGCGGTCACATCCTGGAGGAGAGAAGAGACTGCAGGGACAGCGAAGTGACCTCCTGTGAGGGGCTGGAGTCCAAACCCAGCTCTCCAGGCAAGCACGCAGCACAGCCCGTCGCCGCCAGGTGTCGTGCTGTCTCACACCTGCGTGGTTCAGACGTCCGCGGACGGTCTCAGGGAGCCAAGGTCAGGGCGTTGGCAGGATGTGCTCCCCTTGGAGGCTCTGGGAAGAACCCACGTCCCTGGCTTTTTCAGTCTCTAGAGGCCACTGGTGTTTCTTGGCTTGTGGCTGTTCCTCCATCTTCAAAGCTGACAATCCATCTTCACATCTCCTCCTCCAACACCCCCCTTCTGATCCCCTCCCACGGGTGAGGACCTGAGATTGTGCTGGGCCCACACAGATATCCAGGACCACCTTCCCATCTTAAGGGCATCTGATTGGCAATTAATTCCCCTTTGCCATGAAAGGTTCCGTGGGTCAGCATGCACACGTTTAGGAAAAACCATTGTTCTCCCTACACACCATCTAACGTGTAGAACTGCCCATAAAGCACATCTGTTCACAGCCTGTGTGGGATTTCACGTGGACACCAAGGGCCAGGGCCACTGGGGCACAACAGCAGGTGTAAATGCAGGCGCTGTCGGAGGCCCCATGACATCCCCGTGGGGGACAGTGAGAGGGAAAGGCTCCCCTCACCTGCGGGATGACCTGCGGGATGACCTCCATTCTGCTCTAACAAGGGCCACAGATTCAAAGAAGTAAGGTGACCACTACACATGAGCCATCACGTAAGTGACTCACTTCTCTGAGCAAAGTGACACTAACTGCTGGGGCAGCTTGGCGCGGGGGGGTTGGGGGGAGTGGTCCTGGGGGGCTCTGCCCGTGGGGCAGGTGACTGGCGGGCTTGGGCGTGCTGGATAGATGAACAGGACGGGCATTCCAGACCCAGGAGCAGCCTGTGCTGAGGCCCCGCATGGGGAAGGGCATGGTGGGCAATGTGAGGGCAGGCGGCCGCACTGGCCAGGCTGAGCGGGCCGGGTCACCCATCACCACACCTCCCGGGTCACCATCCTGGGGTCCGGCCACCCCTCCTGGGGTGCCTGCCCACACACACCCCCCCCTACGCCTTGCTGGGCTGGCATCTCCCGGAGCCTCAAGCAGCTGAGACACACAGTCAGTGAAGCAGCTCCTCCCCCTGGTGGCTGGACCGGACAGTGTTCCTGCAACAAGGCTGCAGCCGGGAGCCCTGACACCAGGGCACGCTCCCTCCCTGGGGGCCAGGGAGCCACCTGCAGGTGCAGAGCTGCTCGGACACCACCTGGATGGCTGGGCTCAGGAGAAGCTAGAACCTGGGACAGAGTCCCTTAGGGTTGTCTACAACAGGGAACAGAAAGAAGGTCTATGCCTACGAACGGGTAAGGAAAAAAGCTGGGAAAATGGGCAAAGAGATGAGCACATTTCACAGAAAGGGCGCCTGGAGTGGCCAGTAAACCATGAAAAGGTGCTCGACCTCTAGGATCAGGGAAGAGCAAGTCCACCTGGAAGCGGGACCACTTCACGCCCTCGTGGGCAGGAGCAGAGGCAGTCCTGGGGGCGCTGTGCTGGCCCCGCGGTGGATGCGCTGGAGAGGCCCAAGAAGCCCCTACGGAGTACAGTGTGGCATCACCGGCTCAGGCCCCACCCACCCTCCTGGAGGCCGAGCCGGGCCCCCCGCCACCAGCTCTCACTGACACTCACAGCAGTGTTCCTGCGATGGGGGTAAGGAAACAAACCAGTGCCCTGGACAGGAGAAAGGACGAGAGTCCAGGTACAGCTGTGCTCAGAACCCCCCGCGGAAGTGAAGCAGACCAAACCAGAACACACATCTGTGCGGACGAACCTCAGGGACAGAGCACCAAGCGAAGACAAGCAGTGAATCATCGATTCTGCACTAAGCCACGCCGTAAGGCTTAAAACAAACGAAAGGACGCCCTGTTTGACTTAGAGACCCAGCCGTGTGTCGCAGAAGAGTACAAGCTGGGTGGAAGGACTCCCGGCTGGCGGCCGGGAGGGAGGGAAATGGGGTGCAGGAGGCCTTGGGGGCTGCTCACCTGAGCCCCACCACAGGGGCCCCTCCCAAGGCCAGCCAGCAATGTCAGGTGCACCCTGACACAGAAGCTCCCGACGTTTCCTTTTCGGTTCCCTAACCATCCTCCCTTCTGTGTCAAGGACAGGTGCCCGTGGGGCGAGGACGTCTTTACAGCTCTCCAGCATGAGCTAATCTCCCCTTACACCTGGAAGACCGGCCTTTCTCGGACAGTCGGGCAGATGGGGCTAGAACCTGAGGAAGCACTCGTGGGCTGGGTGGTTCCCAAACTTCAGAGTTTAGAGCAGAAGTGGGCAAACTTTCTCTGTAAAGGACCAGATAGTAAACATTTTAGGCTTCGTGGGCCAGATGGTCTCTACTGCATAGTCTTTGTTGGTTTGTGTTTTGGGGCTTTCCCCACATCCTTTAAAAATGCAATTCTCGCACTGAAGCCTGGAGGTTTACAGAGATCACTGGGGGGGGGGGGTGTAACTCAGAGGCCTAGGCCCCATCCCAGACGCTCTGTGTCAGGAAGTCCAGGGGGAGGCCTGGGACTACGCATTTTCCTGTGCACGCCGCCTCCTTCTCCACCCCACCCCTACCCTCCCCCTCACTCCACCCACCCCAGACTCTCCTGCAGGGAGAGGCTGTCCCCGTGGCCACTCCCTTCAGTCCCCTGGGACCCCAGGAAAGCCCACGATGCTGGAGTCGCCCCGGTATGGGCCTCCCGGGCCCTCCGGACCTGGAGCTCCTTGGGGGCAGGGACCAGGTCCGGTCACCTCGTGCCCCAGGCCTATCTGGCCTGGCCCATAACCGGCCCGCAAAGGGAAGGAACCTGTGGCCATGGCTCCGTTAAGCAAATCCTGCCGCCCCCAGGCCCGGCAGTCGGCCTCCCCTCACTCAGCTCACCACCTCCCGCCTGTGGTTCCTTTTTCTCCTTCCAGCCCCACCCTGCCCGTTTTACTCCGTCTCATCAATCTGTTCTGCCTCGGCCGCAGTGTCGCACGAATTGTTCCTGGGGATGCCAGCCGGGGGCACCTCTGAGCAGCAATGGGAGGAGGGCTTTGGGGCCCAGAGACGGAAGTCACGGCTGGGCTGGTGCAGCCCGAAAACTGCATCCTCAGCTTGCAGAAACACCTTCCGACAAGGCCAGGTCGATGGGTATCAAAAGAATTCCCTGGCGGAATTTCCAGCAAAGGAAAACATGCCTTGGCTAAGCAGCCGAGCAGATCATCGAATGAATACAGAAACAGGCAAGCACAGTTTGTAACAGTTTTATTGAGATAAAACTCACCTATCATAAAGGTCACCCACTTAAAACGTACAACTGGGTGATTTAGTGTATTCAGAGCTGTGCAACCATCACCACAACCAATTTTAGAACATTTTTATCTCCCCAAAAAGAAATCCCAAAGATAGAAGGAAATAATGGGTAAAAGACACTTGGGATTGGGGTGTTAGGATGAAGAGACTTCATTGATCACAGATCTCGGCTCCTCCTCGTTATTCTCTGATACAAACAGGTACTGTCTGAAATCAGCCTATTTGTGCTCATTAGAAAAAAAGAAACCCCACACCCTTTAGCAGTCACCCCCTCATTTCCTGCACCACCCCCAGCCCTGGCAGCCACTAATCTGACTTGTGTCTCGGCAGACTGCCTCTTCTGGACACTTTGCACAACCTGTGGTCTCCTGGGACTGTCTTCTTTCACTTAGTGCGATGTTTTCGGGGCTCACCTATGTTGTAGCAGGTCTCAGTGTTTCACTTCTTTTTGCTATCCATTGAATGGATGGACCACCTTTTATTTATCTATTTTTATTTTTATTTATTTATCTCTTCCTTATTTGATGGGTTGTTGCCACTTTTTGACTCTTGTGAACAGCGCAGCTGGGAACATTTATGTACAAGTGTCTGTTTGAACATCCCTTTTCCATTCCTTTGGGCACATATTTAAGAGTGGAATTGCTGGGTCGTAGGGCACCTCACAGGAAGAACATTTAATAGTTAAGCAATAAGTCATTCATGTAAACTTGGCATTAAGCATTTAATCATTAGTCATTCAATCATTTGAGGAACAGCCAGACTGTTTTCCAAAGCGGCACCATTTTAAATTCCCACCAGCAGTGTGTGAGGGTTTTGATTTCTCCACATCCTTGACAACATTTACTGTCTGTCTTGTTAAATACAGTTACCCTATCTGTGGGAAGTGGCATCTCATTGTGGTTTTAACTTACTCATTTCCCTGATGATGAGCATCTTTTCGTGCAATTATTGGCCATTTATATACCTTCTTTGGAGAAATATCTATTCAAATACTTCATCCATTTTAAAATTGGACTATTTGTCTTTTCATTACTGAGTTGTGTGTTCTTTATATATTCTAGATACAAGTCCCTTATCATTTTTTTTTCTGTTCAATTTTTTAATCTGGTTACTTGTGCACTTTCGGTGTCATAGCTAAGAAACCATTGTCTAATCCAAGGTCAAGAAGATATACACCTAGGTTTCCTTCTAAGAGTTTAAAATTTTAGCTCTTACATTTAAGTTTTTTACCCATATTGAGTTAAATTTTGTATATGCTGTGAAGTAGGGGTCCAAATATATTCTTCTGTGGGCAGACATCCAGTGGTCCCAGTATCATTGGTTGGAAAGACTCTTCTTTCCCCCATTGAATTATCTTGGCATCTTTGTTGAAAATCATTTGACCACAAATGTATGAGTTTACTTCTGGGTTCTCAGTTCTGCTCCATTGATGTGTCTGTCCTTATGCCAGTAACACACTGTCTTAATTACCGTAGCTGTACAGTAAGTTTTGAGATTTGGAAGTGTGAGTCTTCCAATGTTATTCTTCTTTTTCTAGGTTGTTTTGATTATTCTGGGTCTCAGATTTCCATATAAATCTTAGGATCAGCTTTGTCAATTTCGGCAAATAAATCAGCTATGACTTTGAAAGGGATTGCATTGAATCTATAGATCAATTTGGCCAATATTGCCATTTTGACAATATTAAGTCTTCTAATCCATGAACACAGATGTCTTTCCATTTATTTAGATATTATTTCAGTGAAGTTTTGTAGTTTTCCGTGCATCTTGCACTTCTTTTATTAAATTTATTCCTAAGTATTTTTGTGCTATTTTAAATGTAATTTGTTAATTTAATTTACAGGTTGTTTCTCGCTGATTTATAGAAACACAATTGATTTGGAGAGGGTTGCCATATTTAGCAAATGAAAAACAAGATGCTCAACTAAATTTGAATTTCAGATAAACAACAAATAATTTTCTTAATACGTCTCAAATGTTGCACAGGACACACTTATTCTAAAACATTAATCATTGCTTATCTGAAATTCAAACTTAACTGGGCATCCTGTATTTTATCTGTAGGCAACCCTGCATCTGGCAAAATGAACCAGGAGGCCCCAGACAGGGCACTGAGGCCCAGATGAAGATGGGAAAGTCATGAGACTCCGAGAGTGAAAAATGAAACCTCCAGCCCCTTCCCCCGAGTCAGCTGCCAGACCCCTGGCTGCCAGGCCTGCACCCTACCCACACCAGAGAAGAAAAGGAATCTTCCATCAGAATGCCTTCAGACTTCTCAACAGCACTGGTGACAAGTTTGAAATTTTGAGGAAAAATGATATCCAACCCAGATTTCTGTACAGCAACCAGACTCCACACCAGGGTGAAAGCAGAAGAAAGACATTTTGGTCACACAGGGCCCCACGGGCACTGCCTTAGGATGCACTGGAGGAAGTGAAGTACCCACCCAAACCAGGGAGGCCACCAGGAAAGAGGAAGGCAGTGTCTGAGAAAGGAGATTCCACCCCAAGGAGACACGAAGGGGCGTCCCTGGCGAGAAGTCCCAGGACGGCAGGTGGGGGGCAGGCCTGGAGGGCGCCCGTCCACACGGGAACCAAGGGAGCAAGAGGGAAGGAAACAAGCAGAAACACTTAGAGATGACCCAGTTTTGTTCACTATGTCGAGAGGTATGATAGAATTTGTCAAAGAATGGGGGGATAACTTAGCACTTACAAGGCACTTACAAAATCAAACAAATGAAAATATGAACGGTTAGCTGTAAGAGGAAAAAAAAGTCTTAGGAGGGAAGTGGCATCATAATACACTATTCTGCTTGACTGAGTAACATGTACACAGTCATTATGAGATTTTAGCACTGAACTGATTAACCAAAATCGGTTTTTCTTAATATTTTTATTTTTTATTTTATTTCATTTTTGGCCACGCCATGTGCCTTGTGGGATCTCAGTTCCCTGACCAGGGATCGAACGCGTGCCCCCTGCAGCGGCAGTGCAGAGTCCTAACCACTGGACCGCCAGGGAAGCCCCCAGCCAACACTGTTTTACAGCTACGTTGGGATCGTGGTGGGGTGGTGGGGGATGCGTGGGGAGGTGTAAGAAAGCGAACCTGACCTTCAATGATAGGAAGTCAGTAGAAAACGTCTAAAGTTAAAAATCAGGAATTATAAGCACGTTACATGGAGGCAAACACCAGAAGAAAAAGTTAAATGAGTTGATAACGGTTGCCTTTGAGGGGTGGGGGTCCAGAGTGGAGTTAGAGCATGGAATTGCTTTTCGTTTTAAGGCACACGGTCCTTTCAAACCTGTACATGTATTACTTGCATCAAAATAAAGTAAATTAAAGAATAAAGTCACAGGACTTCCCTGGCGGTCCAGTGGTTAAGACTACAGCTTACAATAGCCAAGTAATGGAAGCAACCTAAATGCCCATCAACAGACGAATGGATAAAGAAGTTGTGGTACATATATACAATGGAATATTACTCAGCCATAAAAAGGAACGAAATTGAGTCATTTGTTGAGAAGTGGATGGATCTAGAGACTGTCATACAGAGTGAAGTCAGTCAGAAAGAGAAAAACAAATATCGTATATTAATGCATGTATGTGGAACCTAGAAAAATCGTACCGATGAGCCGGTTTGCAGGGCAGAAGTTGAGACACAGATGTAGAGAATGGACATATGGACACCAAGGGGGGAAAACTGCAGTGGGGTGGGAATGGTGGTGTGCTGAATTGGGCGATTGGGATTGACATGTATACACTGATGTGTATAAAACTGATGCCTAATAAGAACCTGCAGTATAAAAAACAAACAAACAAAACAACTAATACTAAACTTTCATTGGGTTATTTGTATGGAAATATGTTAATATAAATGTTTCAGACATTACATGAAATTTCTAAAAATCTTATATTTCTATTTGTATGGAAATATGTATGGAAATATGTTAATATAAATGTTTCAGACATTACATGAAATTTCTAAAAATCTTATATGTTCTGGTATAATGTTATAAGTAATAATCCTAGTTATTACTTTAAAATGTGTATCTCAGAAATAACTAATTTTCTTGTCAACTGCATTATTATGAACTTTCATCAAATCTTTAACTGTGGTCATTTTTAAGTCTTTTGTCATTTACAGACAGTTCTGGGTGTACTCTGATGCTTTTGCAAATATGTTCCTATAAAAGGGTTTCATCTTCAAGAAATTCATGGAAAAGACTCTGACAAGTACAGGTTTCTGGTAACTGACTGTACTGCTGAACTGAATGAATAAGCATTTTCAGAACTCTAATGAAAAACTGATGAACTCAAAAAAGTGCTAACAAAAGATCAAGATGAAAAAAAAAATTTAATTACATGGGACTGAGTGAATTGATGAGGATGAGTATAATTTTTGTGACTTTCTGTCTGAATTAAAAAAAAAAAAATCCCCACAAGGACTCAGAGGCAAAGAATATACAAATCAATTTTCACTGCAAAGTAAAGGAGCTGTTACAGTGGAGGATTACTGGACTGAATGTCAGTATTATGACATAGTATGAGTGTGTTTCAGGTTTGGTAATTGCAATCATTGTTGCTTTTGTTGTGGTCATCCATGTACAATGCTTCGTGTCAGTCTTTTATCTCTTGTAAAAATAAAATACAGTGTGTGTGTGTGAAAAAAAAAAAAGACTACACCTTCCAATGCAGGGGGTGCAGGTTCGATCCCTGGTTGGGGAGCTAGGATCCCACATGCCTCGTGGCCAAAAAACCAAAACATAAGACAGAAGCAATATTGTAACAAATTCAATAAAGACTTTAAAAACGGTCCACATCAAAAAATAAAGTCACTACCTTACACATAATCAAAAACTAACTCAAGATGGATCACAGACCTAAATGTAACTGCTGAAACTACACAAGCTCTAGAACCAAACATAGGAGAAAATCTTTGGGACCTTGCATTAGACAGAGATTTCTTAGATGTGACATCAAAAGCACAATCCATAAAAGAAAAACCTGACAAACTGGACTTCGTCAAAATGAAGAACTTATGCTCTTCGAAAGACACTGTTTAGAGAGTAAAAGATGAGCCAAAGCCGAGGAGAAAATAGCTATATTATTATATATCTGATAAAAGATCTTTAGCCAGAACTTGTAAAGAACTCTCAAAACTCAACAATAAGAAAATCCAGGGCTTCCCTGGTGGCGCAGCGGTTGAGAATCTGCCTGCTAATGCAGGGGACACGGGTTCGAGCCCTGGTCTGGGAAGATCCCACATGCCGCAGAGCGACTAGGCCCGTGAGCCACAACTACTGAGCCTGCGCGTCTGGAGCCTGTGCTCCGCAACAAGAGAGGCTGCGACAGTGAAAGGCCCGCGCACCGCGATGAAGAGTGGCCCCCGCTTGCCGCAACTAGAGAAAACCCTCGCACAGAAACGAATACCCAGCACAGCCAAAAAATAAATATAAATAAAATAAAATAAAATAAAAATTAAAAAAAAAAAAAGAAAATCCAAACAGCTCATTTTTTTAAATGGGCAGAATATTTAAAAAGATACTTCACCAAAAAAAAAAAATCTATGGATCACAAATATGCACATGAAAAGAGGCTCAGTATCACTAGTCATTAGGAAAAGATAAATTTAAAACCACAATAAGATACCACATCAGAATGACTAAAATTTTTTTGGGGGGGCGGGGGCGGTTTGGCCATGCTGCGTGACCTGGGGGATCCCAGTTCCCCCAACAGGGATCAAACCCAGGACTACGGCAGTGAAAGCGCCGAGTCCTAACCACTGGACCACCGGGGAATTCCTGAGAATGACTAAAAGTTTTGTAAAAACCTGACACAACCAACTGCTGATGAGGATGCAGAACAACTGGAATTCTCACACATCGTTGGTGGGACGGCAGAAGGGTACCACCACCCTGGAAAACAGTTTCGCGGTGAAGCCTACGACTTGGCAATCCTGCTCCCACATATTTACTCGAGAGAAATGAAAACTTAGCTTCCCACACAAACCTGCACAAAAGTGTTTAAAGTGGTTTTTCTCATCATTACCCAAAACCCGAAGCACCCTAAGTGTCCTTCACCTAGAGAACGGATCACTACTCTGCCATAAAGAGGAACGAACCATGGGGACTCCAACAACGTGGGTGACTCTCCAAGGCATCCTGAGCAGCAGGAGCCCGTGGCAAAGCCGACACACCACGCGGGTCAGTTTCTAGGACATCAAGGGGAAGGTGAAACTGCGGGGAACAGAAAACACGTCCGTGGTGGACAGGAGCTGAGAGTGGGGGACAGGCCAACCACAAAGGCACGTGGGAAGCTGAGATGACGGAACCCTTCTGTGTCTTGACAGTGGTGGCAGCCCCAGGGCTGTATGCATGTCAACATTTGCATAACAGTACAGGAAAAAAGGTAAATTTTAGTGTATGTAAATTATGCTCTCATATTTAAAAAAGGGGGCAAAAAGCTAGTGCAGAGAGTAGAAGTGTGAACTGGCCAAGGAAACATAGGCAGACATCCTGGGGGCTGTCTGAGGTTGGGTGGATTTGTGGTGGGTCCAGTCTGGCCAGTATCACTCTGCTCCACAGGCCAGCGAGGAGAGGGAGATGGCCAGATTCATCCATAGCTGAGATTGTGCCAGACGCATGCTTCAAAAGACAGGCGCAAGAGCATTAGTGCTATTTATACACGTATGGAAACGATCACCACAGTAAGGCTAGCTAATATCTGTCACCATATATCATTGCAAACTTCGAGTGTGTGTGCAACGAGAACTTTTAAGATCTACTCTTTTAGATCTTAGGCCATCAGTTCTTATTTATTGAGATGCCGGGTCAGGGAGGGAAGGGGGAAGAAAGGAGAGCACTGATGGGAAAGTAAAGGCCTGGACGTCTCCCCGGGATGCCGATCAGCCATCTCAGAAGTAGTTCCAAGCTCCCGTGGGCTTTCAGGACCTCCAAGGACCCTGCCAATTCTAAATCCTGGGGTGCTGAGAGATAATTATAACAAGGCAAATGTGCTCCATTGCTGCCAAGGTACAACACACAGTGGAAGCAGATGGCATGAAGAAATCGGGCCCAACCTGGGGGCGCGGGGGAGGCTGCATTAGGTGAAACACCTGTGCTGTGATGCGTGGGTTTTGTCTGAGCAGAGGGGAGCCTGCAGGTTGGGGAAGAGGAGGAGGAGGACGCACCCCAGCAGACAGGGTAGGTGTGAGGAAGAGCACTGGGCAGGGCAGGGTGGGGTGAGGGCTGAGGCTGGGGAGACAGGCGAGGAGCTTCTGCAGAGAGCTACTGTCTGAGCGCCAACAGGGCTCGGTTCCACGTGTGGGCAGTGGTACCCCACAGAGCTGCTGGTGACGCTCAGTACCTGTTGTTCTCTTCTTCCATAATGATGGAGCACTGTGTTTATGGATGTCAGCTGAATGCACAGCCGTGTGAAACAATGATCAGACATCTAGACTCAGCAATTCTGCTCCCAGATACAGACCCAAGGTAAATGAAAAGACCTGTACACAAATATTCAAAGCAGCTCTATTAAAAATAGCCCCAAACTGGAAACAACCCAAATGTTCATCAACAAGAACAGGGGTAAATAGATTGTGGTGGAAAACCACAGAGCATTAAAAAAAAAAAAAAATTACTGCACACACAACAAGGATGACTCTCACAGACATAAGGTTGAGTGCCAGACACAAAAGATCCCATGCTGAACGCTTCAATGTACTCAAAGTTCCAAAATAGGCAAAGGTCACGGAGAGCAACAGAGGTCAGGATAGTGCTTACCTGGGGGAGATCTAGAAACTGGAAGCCACACAGGGAGCCTACAGAGGCACTCAGGGTCTCTGTCTTGGTCCTCGGTATGGTGACCCAGGTATAGACACATGCACACACTTTTCATAATGTGTGTTTTAGTCAGAGTAAGCTATACATGCCCCAGCCTCCCTTGCAGCTACGTGTGACAATGGACTAAATTCTGGCCTACGAGATATACGTGGGAGTTGTGTGTGCAATTTCTAAAGAAGGTCTTTAAAGGAAGGAAGTGTGACTTTCCCTTCCTCCCTCCTGCTGGCTGGAATGCAGATGTATGGCTGGCGCTTGAGCAGCTATGTTGGACTACGAGGTGTCACACGTGGCAGAGCAATAACATAGAAGGAGCCTGGGCCTCTGAGACCACGGAGACTGGCAGAAGCCCTGGGATAGCTACTTCCAGACTCCTTGAAAGTTAGAGAAATGAAGTGTCTGAGCTGCTGTTATTTGGGATTTTCCATACCAAGCAGCCAAACGTAATTGTAAGTGATACAGACACCATGGAAGACAAGTGAGCAGTGGACAGGAGCGCTTTAGAAGCCTGTGGAGGGTGGACTGGACAGGGCCACCCAGGAGGGAGGAAGGACAGTTACTGGGTGATGCAGTTGTCCTGGCAGTGGACGCTGTGCCCAAACAAGGGCGGTGATGGCAGGGGATGGGCCAGAAGAAATGGAGGAGGTCAGTGCTGGATGTGCACGTGATGACCACAACAGAGCAGTGAGATGGGTTCAAATTTCTGAGCCTGGGAATTAGGAAAGTGATGATTCTGTTAAACACAGTAGGAAACAAGGCAAGGAGAATGTTTGTGAAGCAAGGGGACAAACTTGATTTTCCCTCCTTGCTCATATACTAATTTTCTGAGTCCTTTTAGACACACACTAATTTCCAGTGGGCTCTCACTAATAAAGAATTGCTTTTAACAAAACTCAGGGGAGTGATTTGTGGGCACAAAGGGGACCGTCAATTACCGACTGACCGACCCCCCTTTGGGAAGCACCCGGCATGCTAAGTGCTTTACACACTTTTGCTCACTGAGTTCTCAGCCTTGCGACACAGTTTAGGAGATCACGACTGGGGTTAAGCTACCTGCCCGCAGTGCCAGGGCTCTTCAGACACCTGGGTTTGAAGCCGGGCCTTCCGACTCCAAAGCCTGAACTCGGAATCTCGACAACAGTGCTCTTCAAAGAAGTCTGGGCTGAGCACGAAGATGCAGGCCTGCCTCACACATTGAAGGCGTCCCCCCTGCCGGACCACCGCGGATCTGCCACACGGGAGCTAAGCGCACTCAGCAGACCCTTTCTCACTCCAGAGCACCTGTCTTTCAAGCCCCTTGTATCACAGCAAAGTCCCTCTTGCACATCAGAACACAGACACACCGCCTCCTGTCTATGGCCACTTCCCGCAGCAGCCCTGACCTCCTCGGAGGAGGAAGCCGAGCTTGGAAAGGAGACAGGAAATACACAGCAGCTACCACAGCCCCCGGCCTGACCCCCGGGCCCGTTCCCGTCCGGCCCCGACCCTGGTCACTCAGGACGACGGAGGGACACTGGACCCTGGGCGCCGGGCGTCCCTCTAACCCTGCGACTCTCAGCAGTGCTGCCGTCATTCACTCAGCAAACACTGCCGAGCAGCCCCCGGCGCCCTTTGCTAGAAGCCCGAGCATGAAGGCAGACGGCTGACCTGCTTTCTCAGAGCTAACGAGGCAAAGCAAGGGCAGCGCACAGACAGGAGGCTCAGCCCGGCGCCTCGGGGCTCCCCTCCCCCGGGGCCGGAGGCCTGCGGAGCCCAGCCCCTCCCTTGAAGGGAGCCAGCCAAGCGTCCCTGCAGGAGGTGCTGGGAGCAGAGAGGAAACGTGGGACCCACTGGTCTGCGGAGGCTGTGAGGCCTGGAAGGTGCTCAGAGCAGCCCCCGTGCACCTGGCGGTCAGCAGCGTGCCAGGTGGCTCTGGGGTGCCCCAGGCCGCAGTCCGCAACTGTCGCCCAGTTCCCGGGAAATGAGAGAATTTGGGTAATAAAATAAAGTCTAACCTTTTTTTTTTCCTTTGTGCTTAGTCTAGTTTCACTCGCTCACAGGAGGCCACGTGCAGAAGCGTCGCACTGGGCACCTCAGGGCAGAGCTCCTCGTGGGAAATGGCCGCCTGCAGAGACGCCACGGGAGCACGGATCCCGCGATGTGCGCCAACCCCGCGAGAACTACAGGAACCTATAAAGCAGCGCCGCACCGGCCTTTCAGGGAGGGCGTGTCCCGGGCGTGAGCCGCCCCCCTCCATTCTTTCTTTTCCGCCCCCTTCCATTTTATCCTTTATCAAAGGATAAAGCTTTCCTTTGCTTCCGAACTGAACTCACTCTCATTCTGCCGGCTCCCATGACTCGGGGCAGGAGGACCCTTGCCGGGGACCAACTCGAAAGGGTCGGTTAACACTGACAGCCAACAGGCTTCTGGGCTGGCATCAGTTGGCAGCGACACCATCCTGCAGAAAACCACAGGCCCCAGGCACAAGGAGGCGGCTGCGGGGAAGGGTGGGAACATTCTAGAAGGTCCAGGAGCTGTTCCTGCAGGCCAAGTCAGCCTGGATCCAAAGATGCCTGCACACAGCCCTCTTTCAACCCAGCTGAGAACATGGGCCTTTCAGGTTTAAAATATCATTTGCCAAATACTGTGAGTCAAAATAGATACAGTCCATCTTCAGAAACACGGCAATACACACCAAGAACTTTAAAAATGTGTATTGCTTTTGACCCACCCAGAAATTCCCACTTTTGGAATTCTATCCCGAGTAAATAATAGGATATGTAGGCAACATTTTGGTCATGAAGATATTCATCCCAATGTGATTTATAATAGGAAAAAAACAGTGAACAATCTAAACCCCTAACTTCAGGGAAATCGTTACGGAACACCATGGTGCCTCCCTGGATGTACGTCCCATGAATATAATATTAGAATGAGGTTTATGGAAAAAATGTGAGACAGTAGGAAAACAACACATAATATAATAATACTTAGAATACTTATTTAAATATTAAAATATTTGAAAATCAAAAGTGATTTGATACAAAAGCAATATACAAAACGACACACGGTCACAGTTATGTTAAAATTAGGTAAGGAACAAAGACAAAGGAAACCGACCAACACTCTCTCCAGATGGGAGATTACGGAGCTTTTCCACCACTTGTCTGTACATTTATGTATCTTCTAATGTTCTGTAATGCCCTGAGTTATTTTCTAATCAGAAGGAGGGACTCGCCCCCATCTTCCTACCAGCGAGAAAACATCGCTGCACCCTCTCCTTCTGCCTCCTTGCTGTTGAGACCTAAAGCCTGGCTACACCTGACGTCCTCTGGCCTCGCTCTGTGCCCGGCGGCCACTGTGGCTGAAAAGACACTTCAAGACCACGAGCTAGCACAGGCTTTCGGGGGCACTCCCACTCTCCTAGGCGGGGCTGTCCTGAGGAGATGCAGGCTGGAAACCTCGACACAGATGCCAGGCCTCTTTGGAAAAATCCAAAGGCTGAATTTGGGATTCAGTTTGCCACGGTGCCCCCCACCCCGCATTGCATACCCAGCTTCCTTCACTCAATTATGGTACTCCCCTGACCCCAAAAAGCATTTGCACTTGTGAGCCCCACAGGAAGACTTGAAACTCCTAAGTTATGGACATCCATTTTTCCTGCTTTATGAAGGAAAACAATGCAATAGGAAAGAATGAAGTTTCTGAGCAGAAACATGCAACGGTGAGGAACAGTGGCTCTTGGCCTCTGGTTCTAGGTGTCCCAAGGCCCAGCAGCATCTCCATCCGTCCTGCAGTTCAATTGCTCAACCAAATCTTGCATTTCATGAGCTTAATTGCAAGCTGGGCCTGAATCTGCCACCTAAACTGCTACCCTCAACCCCTACCGGTGATGCTGTTTTTAACTGCTGTCTTAGTCAATGTTCATTGACTGTTCTGTTGGTCACGTCCGCCGTCTAGCTTCCTTGTCCATCCAAGCTGAACCCCGAGAAGACAGATACAAGTTGGCCCCAGGTTCATCAAAAGAGCTTTGGAAGTATGGGTCACTCCTGCAGAAACACTTCATCTATCCCTCAACATGGAAGAATATTTTCTAGTAAGTATATTTCTAGACCAACAGGATTTAACTGTCATGTTGTAAAAAACAAAATTATGTACGTGACTAGATTACAGTAAAGTGCAGTGAGTAATCTGTTAGTAATGATTTGCTTTTATATAAATCAGATGGAATCCATTTGGATTTTAAATGTGGTTTCTTAGGAAGGAATGAAGGTCTTACACAGGACAAAGAAGGTAACTGCACACAACTCAAGGGACTGTTTGCAATATAACTGCTACCAATAATAGACATCCCAGCAGAATGTTCCAGAGTTTAGCCCATGACCAATAACACACTTTGTTATTATGATTGGGATAATGGGAATCTAAGTGTATATAAAATACACCTCATGATCCCCTTCAAGAAAGACTATCTACTGCACCAAACTGAGCCCCTTTTGTAGGTCTCATGCTCATCAATACTAGCAATTATCATATACCTCCTGTTTGCTTTGGGTTTAGTTTGCTCTCTTTTCTTTTCCTCTAGGTAAACTCAATTGATCCTGAAGGTCTGATTCTAGTGAAATCTGCTATTGAGCCCTCTAGTGAATTTTCCACTCATTACATTTTTTTACTCCCAAATTCCTGTTTATAATCTCTCTTTATTGATATTCTCTATTTGGTGACACAGTGTTCTCACACTTCAGTTCTCTAGACATGCTTTACTTTAACTCTGTACTTATTTAAAACAGCTGACTTAAAGTCTCTGTCTAGTAAGTCCAACGTCTGCACATCCTTAGGAACAGTTTCTATGGATTGCTTTTGTTTCCTGTGTATGGACCATATTCTTTTCCTTTTCTTTTTTTGCATGTTTCATAATATTTTGTTGAAAACTGGGTATTCTAAGCAATATAATGTAGCAACTGTGGAAATCAGATTCTCACCCCTCCCCAAGGTTTGCCTTTATTTTTGTTGCTGTTTGTTTCATGATTTGTCTGAACTGATTCTGTAAAGGCACATGTGACCACTGAAGTCTCTGCAGAGATAGCTTAGTGGTCAGCTAGTGATTAGACAGGCATTTCCTAAGCCCCTGGGCCCAGCGAGTCTCCCAGTGTGTGCTGAGGGGCCCAGCACTGGACAACGCTGCCTAAGCCTTCACCTCCTGCTGTGCGGAGCCTGGAGGCTGGCCCGAGGAGAGCTCAGGGCCTCCCCAGGGCTTTCCCGAGCATGTCACAGCCTTAGGCACGTGACTCCTCTACCTGTGCGTGTGGCCTTCTAGAAGAGCAGGATGTTTTGGAGCTTCTCAAAGCTGCCCTGGATGCCCATTCCCCAGTTTTTCCCTTTCAGCTTTTTGGCTAGCCTGTTGTTTGTCCTAAGCATTATTCACTGCCTCAGGCGGCTGTGAAGTTCAACAGCTGCCTCTACATGTTTGTGAGAAATGCCCTGGGGAGAAGACTTTTTGCACTGGATGAACTCTGAGCTCCAAGTCAGGTCAAATGAAGACAGCTTTGCAAGTGGGGTCTTGCAGAGACCCTCCAGGCAAGTCAAACAGTCTGAGACTTTTATATATTCGATATTTCTATTATAACTAAGTCACAAAAATCACTTCTTGAATTTGCTACTGTGTTCAACCTCAATCCATGGAGCTTCACAAACCAGTTAGCCAAATCTCAGGATTCAATTGAAAAGTTCATTCATTTCTCCATCAAAACCCTTTTTATATTATTGATTAGACAATCCAATAGTTTTTCTATTGGAATTGATGCTTCATTTTGTTTCAGTGTACCTATCTTCTTTTCATATCTGTATCTTCCGTTTCGAAGTTTCCTTTACTTGTTTATGTTATGCAAACATAAACAAATGTTGTGTCTCTCCAAAATTCATGTTAAAGCCTTAACCCCCTACCCCCATGATGTGATGATTTTAGGAGGCAGGGCCTTTGGGAGGTAATTAGGGTTAGATGAGGTTATAAGGGTGGAAGTCATGAGGATTAGAGCCCTTGTAAGAGTCCCAAGAGAGCCTGCTTCCTCTGCTCTGCTGTCTGCCACGAGAAGTCGGCAGTCTGCAACCCGCAAGAGGGCTCTCACCAGAACCCAGGCGTGCTGGCGCCCTGACCTCCCAGCCTCCAGAACTATGAGAAATAAATTTCTGTTGTTTAGAAGTCACGCAGTCTGTGGTGTTCTGTTATAGAAGCCTGACCAGACTACAATGATTTACAAGTATTGTTCAATCATTACATTATGATTGAACATTACATTACAAATAATGTTCAATCATTCCAGAGTCCACGGAAACAATGTCAGCTCTAATAATTATGATTTTCCTCATAAAGCTAAAATATTGATATTTCCATTAAAACATCTTTTATTAAGGCCAACACTCCTAAAGTTATATTCTTCGATGGCTAACCTCTGCACTTCAGCTTCTATCACGGTGAACACACAGAACTTACTGATTTCCAAACTGCTTCTGCCGCTCTCGCACTTCAAGCTGTCCATCGAGGTGCAATTTCCAGTACTTAATTTGCAGTTCTTTCTGATATTTATTTGATGCATGGTAAGAAATACAATTTATTGAGAAAAACATGAGAATTACTTAACTTAAATCTTGTATTGCTTTATCCAAAATTAATTAAATTTGATCACTTAGTGACAAATTAAAATATCCAAATTTTTTTCTAAACTTTTGGCTGAAACTCCAGACTCTTCCTAGCATTATTACACTGGCACTTTTTGTACAAAATCCAATGACCTCTTCAAAGTTGTAAAATATTCCAATGATATTTTTACAAAAGTTATCTTTCCATTTTATATATATATATATATTTTTCCCACCAACAAAGCTCAATACACTGTATTAAATGCAGCTCTCAGTGTCATAAGATCAACAAAAACCATTATCTTCAAAATATTGAAATTTGTATTTTAAGCAAATTATTAAAACACTTTCATGTGAGGCAAATGAAACTTCCTTGAAGATGATTTAAAATGCACTGCTTTGTTTTCCAAAAAGTTGTTTTCTCATTAGATACATCTATTTTGTAACAAGTGAGTCCACAGTACCCACCCCATATCAATACTATTCCTTTAGAAGTTCTATTATTTTCATGGAAATGCTCAATTTTATACAGTGCTAAAAATTCCGACAGTCCCTCTGTATCTTTTTGACTGCTTTATCCTCACTTTCATGACATTTTGGGAGTTTTAAGTTTTCAAATGTTTAATATATGAAACTGATTATATTTTAAATTTCTTCCTCATTAATGACCACAAATTTTTTTCACTTGAAACACACGTCTTAACAGCATCCTGATGAAATATACATGTTTAGCACTTTGATCTTTTAACACATAACTTTTGAGCACTATTTGCAGCCAAACTTTGTCATCAGCGCTAACACAAATGCCTGGTTGAAAAAAATCGTCATTTTTCACTCCAGAAATACAGATTTTATGTAATAAAATGTATTTAATACAAGTTTTATTTTGTGCAGATTCTTGCACAGTATCAAAACAAGTTCCAGGCTGGGACTCACTACTACTGTAATTCCTTCTTTGCTCTGCAGATTAACAAGACTCACATTTATTATATACGAAACTATTAAAAATTTATCCAGATTTTGTTGCCTCTTCACTTTAGTATTTGTTCTTAACATTTATAATAAAATCTTAAGTGTATAAGTATAAATACACTGCACACCTGCTACTGTAATTCAAAAGAATTACACTATGCTAACAAAATTATTTTTAGTGATTCTCCTAAAGCAATTTGTTTTGTTAACACATGCAACTTAGCCACAGTCGCTTCAGTGACACAAGATGTTCCTCACATGTGGCTATAACAGAAGGCCCTTTTTCTATGGTACTAACGTCCTAAAACTGTCAGTACAAACCCGAGTTTATATGAAAATTTATATTAGCTAATTGTGACTGTACAGTTACTATGATACTGTTTACCATGAAGCATTTCAATATTTTCACCATCAGTATCGTGCAGGGTGCATATGGGCTAAATGTCAGCTCTGATCTACCTGCTGAATTGAGTCCAAGGGCTGCCAGTTTCAGCTTCTGGTCAAAACTCCGCAAGAGATTAAGAACGGGTCCTGGATGGCAAGATGGGGCTGCATCTCAGAAGCAGCCCTATGACAGTAGTCGTGCTTACTTTTTTTTAATGTGAGGAATTCATATCAAGTAATGCCACACCTGGGTCACTTCACTGAAGTCCCTGCCCGCCTCCTGCAGTCATTTGAATTTTCCACCTATAGATTAGGTTTTCACAAAAGGACTTCCCGTCTTAGAAAAAATTCGGAGGCAAACATTTACAAATCCTGGCTACCTGCTAGAAATGGGAGGGAAAGGAAAAGCAGAAACAGCAATCCCTAAATTAATACTGCAGAAAGCATCTAGCCACATTGGCATCTGCAACTCCGACTGGCCCAGCTCCAGATTGCGCTCCACGAACCTCCCCTAACCCCAGGCAGCGGCGCCCACCTCCTCTAGATGCTGACAGCGCAAGGTCTCTTCCCTTAGATTACCTATCACGTGCCACACGTAATCACAGGTGCCTCGGAAATAAACTTCAAAAGCCCCGTCTGGCACCCCTCGCCCCACCCACCGGCCCCAAGAACGTTAAGTCTTATCCCTCCCCTTCACACAGCCCCGGCTCCAGCCAAGCAGGAATCCTCTCCCGAGATGTCGGGCAGGCACAGCGCCTGCCGTGCTCGCAACAGTTCCTCCCCCGGGACGCCTCCTCCGGGAGGCCTCCCCGGACTCCCCGGGCCTCCAGACCACGACCTCATCCCCTCCCCCGAGTCGGCGGGGCCCGCGCCCCGACCGGCCCCAAGTTCGCTCAATGACCCCACAAAGGGGTGTCCGTCGGCCCCGCCGCCGCGCACCTGCTGGGCGCCGGGCACCAAGGTGGCGCCGGGACAGGCCGGCCCCAAGGCGCTCACTGTCTACACCAGCGAAACAAGTTACCGGTGCCGTGAAAGGAACTGGGGGAAGCCAGCATCCCGCTCAGCTTCCCCGCCCCGCGCTCGCGGCTCAGTCTGCGCAGGCGCATACCCCCGTCCCGGCGTGCCCCGCGCCCCTCCCGCCCCGCCCCGCCCCGCCCCGCCGGCCCTCCCTCCGACAGGCGGTGCGGCCCCGCTGCACGCCGGGAGTTGTGGTCTAGGCGTGGGCGGCACGCGCGGCTGAAGCGCGTGGCAGGAAGCGGAAGCGGAAGCGGCTGCCACGGCGCTAGCACTGACGTGTCTCTCGGCGAGGCGCGGCGCTCCAGAGCAGGACGAGCGGCAGCAGAGCCTCGGTCGGAGCGTAGCGGAGCCGGAGCGCGACCCGGAGCCCGACCCGGAGCCGAGCAGCCGCCGCCATGGCGAGTGAGTCCCTCGGGGCAGCCCGGGCGCGGCCGGCGTGGGCGGGACCTCGCTCCCCCGGCCGTGAAGCCCACCCGGCCCGCGCCCCTGCCCAACCTGGCCCCGCGGACGGCTTCCCGGGGCGGCGCGGGGTCCTCCAGCCCTAACTTTACTCTTGTCTCTTCCCCCAAAGTCAAGTTTCTGGAAGTCATCAAGCCCTTCTGTGTCATCCTGCCCGAAATTCAGAAGCCGGAGCGAAAGGTGAGTCCGGGGAAGGCTTGGGAAAACTGCCTGCACCCCGTTAAAGTGGCCCCAACACGCCGAGTGGACGCCTCCTTCCCCAGAGAGTGGTCCGGGTGGCCTGCTTGGTGGGAGCCTCCACCGAGCCGCCGAGCTTCGATTGGAGCATTCTCCGTGGAAGTTACTCGGGCGGGCAGAGCCTCGGGTTTGCTCTGTCCCGAGGTGGATCCCGGCCTGAGTGAGTAACGCCTCGAGAGCCTCAGATACTCAGGTTGAGCGCCCCTTCCCGCTTCAGCTCCCGCAGAAGCTGATCGTGGGCGGGTCCTTCTTTTAGGAGATGCTTTTTGTATCCAGCTGCTACAAGGAGCTTAGAGCAGGCACTTTTCTCTGTTCGGTCGAGGTTGCGCCTTTTCCGTGGGCCGTCACCTTGCTGAGAATCAGGGCGTTTTGTGACCCCTGCTTTTACAGCAGGTGCGTTAAAACATGGAAAGATAGAGATGTAGAGCTGTGTTGAATCTGTATCAGAATTTCCGCTGCTTCACAGCTTCAGGCCGAGACAGTGAGTGTTGCCAGTGTAAGTAAAGCTATGAAACAATGAAGAAAAGTTTCATTGGGTTCTTACACAGAATTAATAGGAATATGTTTCTGTCCTGACGTTCTTTGCATCTGCCCCACATACGTGCTGCCTTTGATGGGCTAATATGCAAAGTTGTGTGTGTGTGTGCCCTCAGTGTGGTAGAAATGGCAGGGCTCTGGAGGCAGGCCCGCCTGGGACCCACCCTTCACACAGCCTCTTGATAGCTGTGTGACCTTGGCCTTGTAACTGAGTGTGGTGCATGAAGCAGTGGCAGTATGTGCAGGGTACAGCAGTGGCTCCAGAAGGGATGAACCCTGGAAGACATGATGCCTGATGGCGGCCTTGAAGGAGGAATAGAAGTGTCCTTGAAGGAAGAGAAAGGAATTCTAGGGTAAGAAGAAATATAGAGTGTGCTAAGGCAGAGAAAACCAGTGTGGTGGGGGGGTGGTGTTAGATGTGCTTCAGTGTTGATAGAACGGAAAGGATGGGTGGGAAGTAGTGGGAGCCATAGGAGCCGGACAGATTAGAACACTGCTCTGGGGTAGGGTAGAGGGTGAGAGCGCTGGAGGGGCTTCTGCCATCGAGAGTGAACTATGGGAGTGGCCTAGGAGATGGGGGTGGATGGCGGGCTGTTAAGAGGTAGAGTGACAAGACTTGGATAAACAGTTTTGGATGTTTTGCTGTTGAATTTGGGAGATTTGGTTATTTAAAAATGAGGAGTCTTGTAAAAATTGTCCACTCTTTTTCCATAAAGAGCCATTTCCATACAAGCTTGTTGTGTTACTGGTCAGCCTGACGTGGTGTTGCCCTCCTTGGTCTCCTCCTGATTTCTTGGTGGGATCAGATGACCAGAGGACGAGTTCTGTGAATTCTCCCCAACTTCACGTGGAGTATCTGAATGTCGAGTCCCTGCGCCTTTGTGTGGTTGTCTTGTTGAGGCCTGTCTACAGTGGTCAACACGGAGGCACTGCGGCCCCATGCTGACCAGAGAGCCAGGACTTCGACTCCATGCTCATTCAGACTGCAGCTTAAAAGAGTGTTTTTTAAGAACACGATTTTGTCCATTTAGTACCGTCGCTCACAAGGTATTTCCATGTTAAGATCCTTAGTCCACACAATAATTGCTGTGTGTTTTTTTAAGCCCTTTAAAGCCATTCTTGCTGTGCAGGCAGCAGGTGCTAGTGAAGACACTTAGGTTTTAGAGCAGAGGAGCCTTGGGCAGGGGGTCTCATCTTCCCTAATGATGCTTATTGGTCATCCATAAGATGACTGAATAGTCACCTAACCTAAAGTTAAACAGATGCTACTAGTAGTTAGTGAGTAGGTTGAACACGCAGCTCTCTTTCACTCTTCCAGTGTTTATTACATTGTTTTACCCTAAATCCATGGAGAATACACAAAGAAACAATCACAGATTGCAAATTAGTTGTCTCCAGAATAACAAGATTTTGTCAGTTACAAAACCTTATCAAATGAGAAGTCATTGCTCATGTGTTGTAAAGGCTGGTCTGATTTGGGAATCCCTTTCTATTGCAACATTCTTTGATCTTGGGTCTGATCCTGAACTGTTCATGCTGATGGTTAAGAGCACAGGCTTTGGAGTCAAACCCATTACAGCTGTGGGATTTGGGACAAATTACTTAGCTTTTCTAAGATTCAGTTTTCTTGTTGGAAAATAATAAGATAACGTTACGTGGTGTGAGGATTAAATGAGATGATGCACATGAAGGTCTTTGCATCTGTGCCTTGTGCGTTGAAAGCACGCAATACATGTACTTACGCTTGGTGCATGGTTTGGAGTGTTCAGGGCTCCTCTGGTGAGCAGAGAAAGGGGTCTGATCAGAGTCTGTTTCTGTTAATTTGCTTACGAAGATAACTTGTTGCCTAAATTGGCTCTATTCTTCTGTAGATTCAGTTTAAGGAGAAAGTGCTATGGACCGCCATCACCCTCTTCATCTTCTTGGTGTGCTGCCAGGTGAGCGCGCGTTTGGTGCTCCAGTGTCGGGGTGGGGATGTGAGGGGCCGGAGACAAGTGTGCGGGCTGCTCTCTGCTTGTTTCCAGATCCCCCTGTTTGGAATCATGTCTTCAGACTCAGCCGACCCTTTCTATTGGATGAGAGTGATCCTCGCCTCTAACAGAGGTAGGACTGGCCCTCTGCATCCCCTGTACTGTGCGGGCTTCACTGGCCTCCTTCAGTTAAAGTACAGGCCTTGGCTTTACATAGGGTTCAGAGCGTGCTGTGCTGAAACATAGCCTTAGTAAATGCCAGCTTCAGCACCCAGGCATGTCATCCTATTCAGAGTTGCTTTGAATGCAGTACAAAACCTGTAACAGCAAGATAAGTCTACATCATAGAGAATTTCTTAAAACATGGAAAAACTAGAATGCTTTTTAAACAGCTGAAATGATGACATTTCTACCTATCTGTCTCCTGTTTTGATAACATTCTTTAGAATATGTAATTTGTTTCTCAGCTGCGTCTTTTCCATATCTACAGGTTACATATACATATCCCCAAAAAATAAATACATAACAGTGTATTGTATACTCTAACCAGTTACCTACTTGGGGTGAAGCGGGATTTTGAATGCTTATGCTGATAACTGCTTTTGATTAACTCATTTTTAAAATACGTTTCAAATTAAGTTCCAAATCAGTTGGAAGTATAGCCCATTTTAGCATAATGGAAATAGAGGTTTATTCACAACTAGATAGAATTGTACTGGCCTCCTTTCCAGACTCTGGAAATTATTTGAATGTTATCCTTTCTTATTAACTGATGAAGAGACGAACGTTTCTTATCTCTGTACAACCAGCATGAATCTGTTTACGGTGAATTTAAATGCAGCGATCAGTTTAAATGCCATGTGATTCCCTAAACAGAATAAGATGTTACCTGGCAGGCTGAACAGAATGAATTGAATTACCCTCTGATTGCTGATATTTTGGGGTTATTCTCTGAATTAAATACTGCTGGCAAACTGAAACACACTGGGTTTGTATCAGGGGCACACGGTCCAGTTTCGCTCATTCATTTTCTTAATAACGTCTTGCTTCTCCATGCTAACTTCGGTTGTACTTTGCCTCCCCCTTTCCTTAAGGCACACTGATGGAGCTGGGTATCTCTCCCATTGTCACCTCCGGCCTCATCATGCAGCTCTTGGCTGGCGCCAAGATAATTGAAGTTGGTGATACCCCGAAAGACCGAGCCCTCTTCAACGGAGCCCAGAAGTGTAAGTGAGATTTTGGATGATGTTCAGATGTCTGTAGTTGAGAATTTGAATTTGCTGCAGAGTTTGGGGCATCAGAAGTCCTTTTGGTTTTTGGGGGAGGGGGTTGTTGTAACCTCCGTGGCCCGCCAGCCCTGCCTGGCCTGGCTCCGTGGCCTGTGTTAGCCAGAGAGCACTTGGGGCAGCTGGACAAGGCAGGGGACGGGGGTCGTGCCCCGAGGCTGCACGGTCCAGGGAGGTCGCCCTCCACCGCCACAGTTTCCTTAGCACTTAGAAGGAGATAATGTCTCCTTCAGAGCTGTTGGAAGAATTCATTTGAATAATGTGTGTAAAACATCAGTGAGTGCCTGGCATGTAGTAGTTACTTGGCAAGGGTTGTATTTCTTTTTTCTGGGAGTTTAAAAGGATTCATCTTACGGGAAGGATGGTCCTCTCAACTTAGCTCTGCCAATTACCAGCTCTGTGAGTTTGGGGCAAAGTTAGATGACAGTTCTTATGTCCCAGTTTCTTCATCTATAAAAATGGGGATAATAATGATACGTGCACAGTAGTAAATAATAAGCGGCACTGGTAACAGTGACCAGTCATCAGAATTCACCAAGTTCAGCCTGACTGAACTGACATGTATTAATTAGGAAATGATATTTGCAGTTTCCTACCCAGTCATATTTTCTTCCATACCAGCATGTTTTACAGATCTTAAGTTAGTAGGTTAAAGAGTTGAGTAAGAAAGAGTAATCTAACTTAAACTTGTCAGTTTCAGATACAAATCAGGATTTTTAAATACATACGGGTGTTGTTTGTCAGAAGTACAAATCAGCTGTTTCCTCTTTGGTCTTAGACAATTTTTGTAGCTTTTCTCTGCTGTTTTTTCTGCCTTAAGAATTCAGTCTTATTGAGCACTTCTTTTTTTTTTTTTTTTTTTTTTTATTTATTTATTTATGGCTGTGTTGGGTCTTCGTTTCTGTGCGAGGGCTTTCTCCAGGTGTGGCAAGTGGGGGCCACTCTTCATCGCGGTGCGCGGGCCTCTCACTATCGCGGCCTCTCTTGTTGCGCAGCACAGGCTCCAGATGCGCAGGCTCAGTAGTTGTGGCTCACGGGCTTAGTCGCTCCGCGGCATGTGGGATCCTCCCAGACCAGGGCTCGAACCCGTGTCCTCTGCATTGGCAGGCGGATTCTTAACCACTGCGCCACCAGGGAAGCCCCTTATTGAGCACTTCTTACGAATTCAAATAGGGACTATATTTGACAGGCACTTTGGAGTAAAATTTTATTTTTTTGGCAAACTAAGCAGAAAAGCTGAAATTGAAGCCCAGTCCCATACTAAGAGATCCATCTAGCATCGTGGACTCAGTAAAACTGAGTGGATTCCATTGTGTTGACACACACGATGAAGTGTAGTGAATGATACAGGATACAAGACCATCTACTAAAAGGAGAACCTCCCTTAGGAGAGCTTTGTGGCAGGAGAAGTGGGCTAAGTGAATTGGTGGCACTGTGAGTTCTTTCCTTAATTAACACGTTAAGCAAACTGGGAAGGGATTACTTTATCCCAGTTAGTGTTCTGTGCCCTGGACCCAGACCTGAAGCACGAGCCTGTCGGGTGGCCTGGGCGAGTGGTTCTCCCAGAACCCGAGCTACCTGATGCCCTGAGCCTGGGGGCTGCAGGTTGGGGTGCCTCTGAGTGTTGTCTTCAACACCTGTCATAAGAAGCAGGTCTGTCATGCTTCAACTCTTTCTCTCCTCCCGTCACCGAAGGGAAGTGAATTTAGGAGGAGGTGGAATTAAAGAGCTCACGCGCTTTTGTTGCAGGCGTTTGAGTTATTGTGTATTCTTGTCACTTTGACCATGCGGTTGCTGAGCGTTTCCTGGACGAGCCACTTGGAGGCAGGGTCAGTCGTGTTCACCTTTGTTCTCCCAGTGCCCGGCACGGAGCTGCTGTCTGGTAAGTGGTTCCTCTAGGACCGTGGGGTGGCCCACCCTGAGAACAGCTTTCTTCTGATTCCTAGTGTTTGGCATGATCATTACCATCGGCCAGTCCATCGTGTATGTGATGACAGGGATGTACGGAGACCCTTCTGAAATGGGTGCTGGGATCTGCCTGTTGATCACCATACAGGTAAGGTTAGGCCGGCACCCCCTTCCGAGGCGCCCTCACACCCACACTTGCCCAACAACAGATCTGAATCGAGCATAAAAGGACCTCTTCCTGAGAAGAAGCCCGAGCCCTGTGCTTGCCCTTCTGAATTCACAGAGGAGCCTCCACCAGTCAGTGTCCCCTCAGCCTTCAGGGCCCACGGCAGAGAAGCCAGTTCCTGAGGGGGGACAGCACCACGCCGTGGGGAGCAGCAGTGCAGTCTCTGCATTTCTTTACTTCTGTTGTTTAACATTCACAGCTCTTTGTTGCTGGCCTAATTGTCCTGCTTTTGGATGAACTTCTGCAAAAGGGGTACGGCCTGGGCTCTGGGATCTCCCTCTTCATTGCCACAAACATCTGCGAGACCATCGTGTGGAAGGCGTTCAGCCCCACCACCGTCAACACCGGCCGAGGTGAGACCCTGGGGACAGGGTTCCATCGGTACCTCTCTTCTGATTTTTCTCCGTGCATCTGTAAAGTGTTTTAAAACACACGTTTATGCTCATGATGATATGTAACTTGCATTTTTCACCTTAAGAGTACGTCATAGACATTCGCCCTGCCAGAGTACGTTATCCTGCCTCATTTTTCTGAGCACAGTGTGGATTTCACTGCAAGGATGAAGCAGGTTCTTTCTACAAGCCTTCCTCTGGTGGACGTCTAGGTTGTTTCCAGCCTTTGTTGCTATTACAGCAGTGAGATGGTGAACATCCTCATATGTTCATCTTTACATGTTTTGACAGTTGCTCTCAGTAAATAAGTTTCTAAAAATGAAATCACTGAACCAAAACACTTGGTTATGCCAAGGGCAACTTTGTAAAAGAGGCAGGAACTTTGGTGCTCATGAGCTGGGTTCAGATGCTGGCTGTGCCCTTGGTTGCCAGGATTCAATGAGAAATAACATGAAATTGTGTGATGCCTGGCTCACAGTAGATGCTTGGCGAATGTGAGTATTCTATCTTAATACCCACGAAGAGTGCCAAGGAAATCTTGTTACAGAGGATGTTTTTAATGTAAAGTTCTAAACATTCAGGGAAGTATGACTTATTAGGAAAGGAAAATCAGCTTTTTTCATCACTAAATATGTTATTCACTCAAAAGAGTCCCGTGAGAAATAAATATTCATGCACATTTGACTCTTCTTTGAAGTGAATGCTGGAAACAGAGTCCCTGACCTGCAGAGACCACATAATCTCATTAGTGAGACTAAAAATAGGTCCCCAGACCAAAGAAGGCCATTCTTGCTCTTTTCCTTGGGCCTCTGTCGAGCTTGCTCTGCTTCCTGGCCGTGTTTTCCTGGCTCTGTTGCTGGCCTGCATCCCTGGGCACCCTCTTGTGGTAGGGCGTGAACTCCACTAGAGATCGGCCATGTGGTAGGCACACGTGTTGTCCTTTCTGCTTGGCCGTCGGTGTGAGGAGCAGAGAGCCCAAGCCCGCCTCGTCCGGGCAGGCTGCACCCCAGAGCTGGGGGGCTGTGCTGCCCGGGAGTCCCCAGGGATGTGGGTTAGGCGGCTCTGAGCCCCTCCTCAGGCAGGACCCCTTCGGCTGGAGCTCAGCAGACCCTGCTGTTCGGACTTTGCAGTTGATTGTTCCACACATCTGGTGGCCATTGACTCACAAGCCAAGAAAATAAGATCAGTTAATTCAAAGAGGTAGAATAGCCTGTTTCTGCAGGTTGAAATCTCTACAGAAGAAACAGAAACGAGGGCTGAGAGCCCTCCCTGTGTCCCTGTGGTTATAGGAGCAGGCACTGTGAGTCACAGAACTAATTCCATCTCCTCTCGGTTTGGGCCACTCGGAAGCTTAGAGCCAAATTGAGTGGCTTGTTCCTTTACCTCCGCCTGTAACAGGAATGGAGTTTGAGGGCGCCATCATTGCACTGTTCCACCTGCTGGCCACACGCACAGACAAGGTCCGGGCCCTTCGCGAGGCGTTCTACCGCCAGAATCTCCCCAACCTCATGAATCTGATCGCCACCATCTTTGTCTTTGCAGTGGTCATCTACTTCCAGGTGCGTTCAGATCCAACCCTGGGGAGTTTTGACGTCTGCATTTAAGGTTCAGAAGGGCTTGGTGGGCGTGTCCCACATCCACACCCCAGGGGTAGTGTGACGCATCGTGTCGCACTGAAATGATGAAATGGCATTTGAAGGAGCAGGTTCCGGGGCATCACGGGCACTTGCCTGAACTAACACAGTTGAGGCAGATATAACGTTTCTGAAACCGTGTTCCTGTGGGTTGGGACTGTCAGCAAATAGAGAAGATTTTTTTTTTCAAGGTGTTACAGCTCAAGAGAAGTGAAGAGTAATCAAAGCCTAAGGCCTCACTGCTGTCTTACCCAAGTTAGTAGGTGCTTTTAGGCCGTGTCCTCATCCTCCTGAGACCTGTGAGTCTGCGTGACTTGCTTCTGAATGAGAGACCTGAACTGCCCGTTGCTTTTCTGTAGTTGGATTGGTCTTTGTATTCTCTGATCAGCCGCTTTGTATCCTGACATTTATTGAAAAGAGAAGAAGGGACAGCAGTTGAGAAAGCAGTTTAATGCTTGTGAAGAGGTATTTATACCACCACATGCTGAGGACTGAACACATCTGTTCCTTCAGCCAAGACTCTTAGTCCGATGCCTGGTGAATGACAGGCTAACTCTTCCCGGGCTTGGGGTCGGATTGTTAAGATTTTATTTTAAATCTTCTATATTCTGAACTCTGTTCTAGGCACTGGGAGATTGTAAAAAGTACATAAAGGAAACCGTTTCTATTCTCCAGGGGTTTCAGAGGGAGAGGTTATGTTCATAGGAAAGTAGAGGAGCCTAGCTTTTCTGTAATGGCGAAGAACACCCTGAAGGTGGCCGTGCTGGCTGCGAGGCGAGGGCGTGGAGGCCCTGTCCGGCCTCGGTTGGGGCACGGGGAGGGCGCTGGAGCGCCCGTCGGAACTTCCTGCGTATTCCACGTAGATGTGGCTACGACGTGGTGGGCTTTGTTTTTGACAGAACACTGTGCTGTGCGTGGGGGCATTTTAAGCCAGCCTGTCGGGACCCTTCTGTCAGTGTGCCCCCGAGTGCAGTGCTGGCTGGGGAGGGGGTGTGGGGGGCTGGGCACTGCCGCTCGGGGCAGCTCCCCGGGGGCACGCCTGGCACGCAGCTGGAGCGAGGCAGTGAGGGCATTTGGCTCTGTTGGCTTCTCAGGGCTTCCGCGTGGACCTGCCCATCAAGTCGGCCCGCTACCGAGGCCAGTACAACACCTACCCCATCAAGCTCTTCTACACCTCCAACATCCCCATCATCCTGCAGTCCGCCCTCGTCTCCAACCTCTACGTCATCTCCCAGATGCTGTCCGCCCGCTTCAGTGGCAACCTGCTGGTCAGCCTGCTGGGCACCTGGTCGGTAAGTACAGCGGCTTCAGAAGCCAGATGTTTCACCCAGAGATGCTTTCTAATTGTGCCTATTACAAGCTCACATGAAGGTTTCTTTTCGGTAAGAAGCCTGCACTGTGGGCACTTGGGCAAAGCTGTTCTTTCCCACCCGCTCAGAAGTGTCTTTGCCCTGCGGCTGAGGTGGGGAACGGCACTCACAGGCTCTCGCGAATCCTCCCAGGACACTTCCTCTGGCGGCCCAGCACGCGCCTATCCCGTTGGCGGCCTTTGCTATTACCTGTCTCCTCCCGAGTCTTTCGGCTCCGTGTTGGAAGACCCCGTCCACGCCGTCGTGTACATAGTGTTCATGCTGGGCTCCTGCGCCTTCTTCTCCAAGACGTGGATTGAGGTCTCGGGCTCCTCTGCCAAAGACGTGAGTGTGAGCGACAGCTTCTGGGGGGGGGCCAGCCGGGGACCGGCGTTTCCCTCCTGCAAGTGGCATCAGGGCTCTCGGCCTGTCCCCCCTCCTGGGATGGTGGCCTGTGAACGCGCGCGGCGCTTTGTCCTCGTTAGGGCCGGTTCCAGAGCGTTCGTGGCCGTGGACGGAGCCCAGGGTAAATGAATCCATGCTCGCCTGCGAAGCTGCAGCCAAACTAAAACTAGACTTTCTCATCTGACATCTTTGTGGCAGTTTTAAAGTTACCTTCACCAATGTCGTTAGGGTGCTGGGGAGGGGAGTATGTGGCTGGTACCACCGTGAACTGTCTACCTGGCCCTCGACTCCACGTCTGAACTTGAACGTTGTCCTCCCCCTGATGGGCATCACGCAGGTTGCAAAGCAGCTGAAGGAGCAGCAGATGGTGATGAGGGGCCACCGAGAGACGTCCATGGTCCACGAGCTCAACCGGTGAGTGCTGGCCGGCCCTGGCAGGCTGACGGACTTCACCGGGTCTCCCAGTACCGATGAGCTTGCTAAGGGCTGGGTGCTGGACAGGGCAAATCAGCGCACGCGGCGCCTCTCCTCAGAGGCAGCCACACAGAGGGAGGGAGACAGAGCGTGTGTCCAGGTGGCCGCGGGGCGGCTGCTGAGGCTGCTGACCGCGCGGGACCTCGCCGTGCTCCTGCGGGCAGCATGCTGCAGGCAGGTCCTGCGGGGGCCCTCCAGGAGGAGGCGGGGGGCGTCCGAGTTCGGGTGAGGCTAGGGAGGCTGGCAGAGAGCGCAGGGAGGGCTCAGCATTCGTAAGGTCAGTGCTGGAGGCTGAGACCCACCGGGCGGGGCGGACGTCGTGAGTCTGGGCAGAGGTGCTGGGGGCCGGTGGGGCAGTAATCTGGGGACACAGGAGAGGCCGCCAGCACTTGGTGACCCGCTGTGGGGAAGGTGGGGGTGAGGAGAGCACCGCAGTCTGCAGGCCTCTCCCCTCACAGTGGGGCTGCCTCTTGGGCAGCCGGGTTGGCCGTAGTGAGTGTCTTAGACTTTTAAGCCAACTTATTTCAACTCATTTCTTCCACCATCGCTGGATGAACGTGAATGGTTTCCTGTAGAAGTCTGTTTACAGGATCAGGTTTTGTAATCAGGACCAGGTCTGTCCTGGGGACCATAGGTCGCTCACCTCAACTGCAAATCAGTATGGCAAATGCCAGATCATTTTCTGATTCCTATCAGAGATGCTGGGCAATTTTGTTCATTCCCTTAAGAATTCTCTGAAGCTGAATTTATACTGCTGTTGAATAGAAATATAATGCAAGATGCATGTGAAATTTTAAGTATTCTGGTAGCCACATTAAAAAAGTAAAAAGATACACCTAAAACTAATAAAATGTTATATGTCCGTTATTTCTTAATACAAAAGAAAGCAAAAAGAAACAGGTGAAATTAATTTTAAGAATACATTTTATTTAACCCAATAATATCCAGACTCTCATTTCAAGTTGACATAAGAAAAGTCATAATGAGATATTTTATGTTCCTGTCTTCAAAATCTCATGTGATGTTTTCAACATCTGCTTTGGACTGGTCCCATTTCACTAGCCACATGTGACTCGTGTGGCCACTTACTGGACAGCAAGCCCTAGTCCAGACCATTAAGGTGTGAGTAGATGCCTGCCCGGCCCTTCCTGTAGCCTGGGCGAGGGAGGCCAGGCTGGAGGGATCTGCTGGCGGCCCGTGGCTGACCCATCTCCCTCCCCAGGTACATCCCCACGGCCGCGGCCTTCGGTGGGCTTTGCATCGGGGCCCTCTCCGTGCTGGCTGACTTCCTGGGTGCCATTGGGTCTGGAACCGGCATCCTGCTTGCGGTTACCATCATCTACCAGTACTTTGAAATCTTCGTCAAGGAGCAGAGTGAGGTCGGCAGCATGGGGGCCCTTCTGTTCTGAGCCGTGCCTCCTGGACCAGGCAGAGGCGGCGTGCTCCACGACGGCCAAGGGAGCAAGGACGCCACGCTGTGGGCGCTGTCTCGGGGTGCTGCTGTGGCCTGAGGACTTTGGTTTAATCACCTGTTTGAATTTCACATTCTTTCATTCCACTTTCTAAAGTGCTAGAAATTTTTCAATTTGCAATTTCGCTTTTCATTCTGGCATTGGCAACAGAACTGTAGAAGTGAGGTCTCACTCAGCTGACTGCCAGAAGTGACTGTCCCCGGTGTCCGCGTCACTTTTGTGTTAACCTTTGCACCTTCTCAGTGCTGTCGGCGACTGCAGTGGTCTCGGCTGCTCCCCCCCAAAGGGCATGTCTTGTCGGTTAGAAGCACAAGCAGTGTTGAAATGTCTCCGTCTTGGGTGGCAGGAGGGCGAGCGCCTGGGAGCAGGGCATGTGTCTTCCGGTGCGTGTGGGCTGCGTCCTGGCGTGTCCCCTTCACAGTCAGGCGGGAACATCTGGCTTAAAATGGGTTCTCTGGAGGACACAATTGTTTTCCCTTTTAAAAGCTGTTTTTTAGGACAGAGCTTCTTCCAAAAGAGAGGAACGAATTTCCAGAAGACCACTGGCCCATCTGTGCATTTTTCTGCCTGTGCCTGTGGGCTGACCTGGCTGTGCCGTCTCTCTCTTCAGTGGTGGAGCCGGGCCACGATGCCGCAGCTCTGCATAGTCGAGCCTGGCTGAGCTAGTGGACATCGTGCGGAGGACCCTGAGGTGCTGGCTCTCCAGTTCCTCCCGCTGTCACTGAACTTGTTCTCCATGGTGTGTCCCTTCCCACTCGCCTCCCGAGAGGGGAGGTGCTGTGGCTGGCCTCAGATGCTACCTTCTAGGCTGAAGACTTCCCACTGGTATTTTTTTAGAACATTTTTACTGTGCTTAGGACCAAACGCAAGTGAAGTAAATGACAAGATAGCTCTGATCTCTGTTTTCACCAAAACTGCCCAGCAGAGAGGAGGGCCCAGGCCCTCCATGTGAAATCCATGGTGAAATCAGGGTCAGAGAGATTTTTTTTTTTTGCCAAGTTTCACCCATGTTTGATATGAAAAGACTCACAATTATGTCTAAGATAAATTGTTTGCAATAACAGGTAATCTAGACCTTAGGAATTAGAACCTTCTCTAAGGCCTTTAGGGAGGCCCCTCTCGGGGACCAGCAGCGCTTGGCCGCAGAGACAGCAGAGGTGAGCTCCGCAGCCTGAGGGCTTCTCCCTGCCCCGCGGAGAAAGCAGACCCCACCAGCAGCAGCGCACAGCGGCCTTCAAAGCACAGAGCCAGTCAAGGTGGCCAGCTTGGCACCCGCCTGAGTCCACAGGGGCCCTGAGACCTCACTGGCTGTGCTGCCCAGGAGACAGGCCAACCGAGGGACAAGAAGAGACTTGCCCAGCACCACCCGGCAAGTTGGCGGCAGAGCCCGGATGGGCCCACAGCCCATCGACCCCAAGCCAGGGCGCCCACCGTACCACACGTGGCCTTGTCCGACCCAGTCCCAGGCGGAGACCTGACGCCCCTGCAGCCCTGCTGCAGCCTCTGACCACTGCGTGGCTCGGGCTCCTGCCCTGCGGTCACTGGTCACTGGTGGGTGGGGCTCACCCCAGCTTTCAGGGGACTGTCACTGTGGACGCCAAAATGGCATAACTGAGATAAGGTGACTAAGAGACAAATAAAGCCAACTTTTTACAAGCCACCTGGTGGTGGTCTCTTGGTTTTCAGTTCTCCTGTGTTACCGAGGCCAGCGAGAGGAGGGTGGAGCCTTGGGTGCCTTCGGGGGTGTGCGGGGTGAGGCTTGGGCCCTGGTTTTGCACGGGGTTCCCAGGTCCCGCCTCGATGGAAGTCCCTCCTCAGAAAGGCGCGTGCCTGGAAAGCTTCCTTGTCCTGGTGATGGTGCTAACTGCATGCTCGGGTGTTTGGTGCTGAGTGCGTGGGCTGTTCCAGCACCCCCAGGAATGGACGGTGGGGCGACGTCTGTCCTGTGAGCGCAGCGCCCTCCAGCTCTCCAAGTCCAGGCTAGGAGGCACTGCTGCCCTTGGCTGAGACGAGCGACCTTACACACACCGAACCTGTAGGCCTGGGAGGGTCTCCGCCCCGCCCTGAGCCCCCGGCATCTTGTGGACGGCAGTGGCGCGTGCAGTTGCTGCTCCCTTGGATGTGCTGTGCAGAAAGGTTCCCGACTTTCCACTGAGCTGAATGGCAGGCGTTTCCAGGGTGAAGTGAGAGAAAACCTCCCGCTCGCCCATGTTGTGAAGCCGACACGCCCGTCCGGACGAGGCCTCACCCCAAGCCCTCCACCACCACCCTCTTCTCCGTGGCCCCCGAGGACACGTGGCCAGCCTTCCTCCTGAGCCGGCTCAGCCTCGGAGTTCCCACGTAGATAGAGCCTTAGACCCTGTATTGGAAATCTGATCTCTGAGGTGCCGTGCAGCCAGGGCAGGAGGGCCTCTGGGAGCCCTGGAGGGACAGGGCCTGGGGCCTGGCCTGTGCAAGCCGCGCGGCCACAGGAGCCAGGAGAGCAGGCACTGAAACTCGAGGCAGGCAGGCGGCCCTGTTCGGACCTCCAGAAACTCAAGTCAGAAAAGCTCCTGCCCGCAGGAAGCATGCATCCCCTCACTGCCTGGCAGTGTGGCTGTGCCCGTGGCCGGGAGCAGAGCCCGTGCGAGCAAGGCCACATGTGGTACGGTGGGCGCGTGCGTGGCTCAGGTGACGTGGGCTGCCCCTCGGCCCTCACTGCCTGCCTGTGGCCTCTGTGCTGGGAGCCGTGGGGCAGCCCTCCTCCCCTGTGGGGCAGGCCATGCACCAGCCACCGCCAACAGGAGAACTCGTCCTCCCACGGCTCCCGAGAAGAACCAGGCCCCGGGAACTAGACTGCGGCCAACGGTCGCACAGCCCATCCTGCAGGCACCTCTGCCAGGGGCCTCGTCGGAGCGAGGACTGAGGGGCCCGGGGAAACGCGCCCCACGCCAGTCAGCCGGCCCTGCTCCAGGCCCACCGCCGGCCCCTACCTGCTGACCCCGCCCCCGCCCGCTGAAGGCCTTTCCTGGGCCGAGTCCCCACCAGGCTGAGTCTTCAGCAAGCTCACATGCAGGGGAAACGGGTGAGCTGCCCATCTCCACCCGAGGGGTCAGCCCATGGCCCAGGTTGGAGGCTGGCTTCCTGACAGGAGAGCCAGGGGGTGGGCGTGTGACAACGTCCAAGGGTCAGCAGAAGCCTCGGCGCACACTGCAACACGCACCATTGCCTGGTTCCGGAGAGTCCCAGACGGACTGTCCCTCGGGCGGTGCCCCCCTCACTCCCCTGCCCCAAACCCCCTGGGACGTGCCATCACCCCGCCCCGAGCCTGTGGCCAGCACACCTCCATGTCACCCGTTCCTTTCACCCAGCACACAGCAGGCCCCGGGCTACACGGGGCGAGAGCTGTGTCCGCCCTCAGAAAGCCACGTCCTAACAGTTGGGGTTCTGTGGTGCCCACCAAGCCTCTGGGCCTTGCCGCAGTTTCCCTCTGTCTGTCTGCCTGCCAAACTCCTGTTCATCCTGCAAAGCCCAGCTCAATAAGGACAGAAACATCTAAAAGCCCGTAAGAAGGGGAGAGAATAAATTACAGCACCTCCTTTCTGTGGAAAGGAACTTGGAGAATATCCTTTACATCCTGAGTTAGAAGAAACTCCAGGATGTGCTGTTGAGGGGAAAAAAAAAGACAAGAAGCAGAACAATGCGTGCTACTATTTGTGTTTAAAGGTAGAGTCAGGGGAGGGATAAAAAATTGACCGTACGTCATGAAAAGGCCTAGCAAGTTCTCATGAAACTAAACATCTACGTATCCTATGCTCACCTATTCCACTCCTGGGTATTTACCCCAGAGAAATAAGATGGGATGCCACCCAGAGACTCGTACAAAAAGATGGATGAACAAACAGCACTACCCCACACAGCATCACACTCCTACGTCACAACAACTGCTGACACAAGGGCTGGGATCTCACTATTCAAAGGCGGTTGAAAGAAACCAATCACAAAAGAGATGTCCACACGCTATGATCCCATTTTTACGATGTTGCAGAGCAGGCAAAGCTGATCTGAGGTGGGAAAAACCAGAACAGTGATGCCTCTGGTTAGTGTGTTGGAGAGTGACTGGGCAGAGGCCTAAGGGAGCTTTCTGGGGTGACAGGAACATGCTTGACACGACTTGGGTTTCATTTGTCAAAACTCATGGAATTGTCCACTTAGGGTTAGTGCAGTTCACTGTGTATACATTTAACCTTTTAAAAAACAAACAAACAAACATCCAACTCTAGGTAATTGTACATATGCTTTAGTATTAAAAGTACATATGCATGATGTGGCCTGATGTCTGCAACTGACTGTGAAATGCTTAAGACAGGATAAAAATGGACTGAAGGATGGAGGGAAGATGGAGATCACCCAGGTGATAGGGATACGGGTATTCACAGGTTCCTGCAACTTTTTTTTCCTTTTTAAAATTGAGATATAATTGACATACATTATATTAGCTTCAGGTGTACAACATGATTCAACATTTGTATATATTGCAAAATGATCACCACAGTAAGTCTAGTTAACTAACATCCAACACCACGCACAGTTACACATTTGTTTCCCTCGTGATGAAAACTTTTTAAGACCTCTCTCAGCAACTTTCAGATATGCAATACAGTGTTATTCACTATCATCACCATGCTCTACATTACATCCCCAGGACTTATTTATTTTATAACTGCAAGTTTGTACCTTTTGACCCCTTCACCCATTTCACCCAGCGCCTCCCTCCCGCCTCTGGCAACTACCGATCTGTCCCTGTATCTGCGAGCTTCGTTTTTTTTGTTTTGTTTTTTAGATTCCACATATAAGTGGGATCATAGGTATCTGTCTTTCTGTGTCTGATTTGTTTCACTCAGCGTAGTGCTAAGTCGTGGATACGTAGTAAAGCCCAGGCCTCTGCCCATTCTCTCCTCTCTGCTCCAGAGCCCTGCAACTTTGCTTATCTTTGAAATTTTTCCTAATAAATGCTGCGAAGCATAGGGTGGCTGACGGCAGGGGGCGAAGGGGATTGTTCACCTACACCGCTTTGCTTTTTACATGTTGATCCATGTTTATATATATATATATATATATATATATTTATATATATATATATATATATATATTTTTTTTTTTTTTTTTTTAATTAAAAGCCCAGCTCAGTAAGCTTTCCCTGACTGCTCTTTCCCCACGTGCGCGTTCGGACACACACTCCCTCCCTGCCCGGCCCTGGCCTCAGCCTCCATCGCTGGGCCCCTGGGCTCCAACCTGCCGGCCAGGCTTGCCCACGCCCCCTTGAGGAGGGGCGGGGCGGGCGGCGCTTTGCGCGGGCGCCGCGTGTGGGCGCTGTGGCCTCGCAGTGGCGGGCGGCGCGCGGCGGGGAGGCTGCAGAGACCCCGGAAAGGGGGAGGAGGGCCTGGCGCGACCCCAGCTGCAGCTCGCCCCCGTCACCTCCTCGGGGAAGCCCTCCAGTCCGCCTCCGAAGCAACGGCTCACACTGCTTCCCTGCGGCCTGCCAGCAGCTGTCCGGAGCCTGTACGCCCTCGCGCACGGGGCCGGGGGAAGCGTGCGGGCGACCGAGCCAGACCGGGGGTTTTCAGAGACGCCGGGCCGTGGGCGAGGCTGGCGGCCCGCGGGCGGAGGTCTCACAGCTGTCCCCCTGCCCAACTCGCGTGCGGGGTCGCGCATGCGTGTCCTGGGACCGACGGTCCCGCGCGCGCGTGCGCGCGCCTCCCGCACCGCAGCATCCCCATTAATCACTAGGCGACGGCTGTGTCGAGCGGGCAGCCGGCGGGCGCCCATCGGCGCATCTTATCGCGCCGGCCCAGCCGCTGTGCGCGCCGTCCATTGATCGCGCCGGCCGGGCCGGGGTCAGCGCGGGCCGGGAGCCTGACAGCGAATCCATCGCCGCAGACGCGCGCTGACGGCGGCCCGGGCAGCGCGGCCCAGCCATTAATCACTGCGCCTGCCGCGAGTGACGGCCAGGGCGACAGGGCCAGCCGGCGACAGCCAGCCCCGCGGCCGCCCACCCCGCGCCCCGGCACCCTGTCCCCGGGGCCTGCTATCCCCAATAAATGGAGGAGGCGAGACGATGACTGGATGGGTGGACCCCGTTCTACCTCTCAGTGGGCCTGTTCCCTGACACCAAAAGGGAGGGCTGGGCTGGGACAACGCGGACAGCCACTCCTCCCCTCTGGTTGCCCAGCCCTGCCTGGGCCTCACTGGGGATGGGGGGCCAGGGGCCCAGGGAGGGCCAGCACATCATTCATGGAAGTGGCGGACACGGAGGCAAAAGCCCACGCGTCTGCCCGTTCTCTCCCCTCTGCTCCAGAGCCTGTGGGCCCTGAGCTGGGGCTTATCCTGCTGGGCCTCACAGAAGCGTCCAGCCACAGGGGACCTCCAGGCCTTTCCAGGGCCTGCTGTCTGGGACCGGGAAGGGCAGAGCCTAACGGCTTCTGGCTCCTGTTGGATAAAGTGTGACCTTCTCTTCTTCCAAGAGAGACAGGGATAGGGAAGTCTTCTCTGAATTATCGTATCTCGAGCGCCTGATGCAGCCACATGTCACCCCACCAAGTCCACACACAGATCTATGCGACACGACTGCCCCCATCTTACAGAGGAGGAAACCAAAGCTCTAGGACCAGAGGGATCAAGGGCCAAACAATCCAAACCGCGCCCCTGCCTGCCAGGCCCGCTGGACCCCTTTGCTCCCCTCTCCCACCTGCCGCCTCTGCCTGGAACCCCTCCAGGGCAGGGGCTGCTCAGGCTGGTCCAGATGCCGGGTTGGGTGCCCAGCATCTGCTGCTTTCCTGGCAGAGGCCCGCTGGGGTCCGAGACATGGAGGCCAACAGGGAGTGCCCCCCACCACTGTGCGACTCCATTTTACTAGAAAAATGGTTGAGAAAGGTTTGCCAACCAAGAAGTCGCCATCTTCTGTTTAATCCTAAAAACCAAAATAGTCTAAGAACCAATCTAGGGGGTGTGACCTAAGAGGTGTAGTGGTGAAAAGACACCCGGGCTGAGAAACTGAAGGAGGGGCCAAGGTGGCTCCCCAGCGAGGGCCAGGGACCCATCTTTCAAGAGCCCCTCCAGCCCGCCCGCATTCCTGGCCATTAGCACAGGAACAGGGAGCTGGGATTCATGCAAACACTCCTCCTCAGCCACCCAATTGGCTTGCTGGGAGGCGCCCAGGAGAGCCTGGGCCCAGAGCTTGGAATAACAGCCACTTCCTGCAACCGGCCCCCACCCCGCCTCACGTTAATATTACAATTCTTCACGACGGAGCCGAAATAGTGCAAAAAATGGGGCTGCTGTAATTGTTGGTAGCTTGTGTGTCAGCCTGATAAGATATAACAAATATTTTCCTCCCCACCAGGGTCTGTTTCCCCCTTGGTAATGGATGGAGAAACTTCTCATAGTCGGCGAGGGATTGGTCGTAAAAACTTCGCCTGGAAGATTAATGTAATAATCACAGGCTTTGCTGGAAAAAATAGGAGGGATTAAAATAACCCAACCTTCCTACCTGTCCAGAACGATCTCCCTCACTGTGGAGCACAGGCGAACGAGGAGGCCATCTCTCTGGGCACCACCGAGGCCAGGAGACCTGAGGAGCAGGAACAGGGGGCCATGACCACACGTGGCCGTCCTCCCCGGGACTGCTCTGGACGGCACGGCCCCTGTGCGGCTGGGAAGATCTCCGCCCAAGCTGGGCTGGAGGAGGAGGTCCAGCCAGGGCAGAGCCTGGTTCTGTCCTCTAGGGTACGACTTTCCTCACGCTGGCCCTGCCTGCCTCACCTGCCTGGCACAGAGGTCAGGGCTCGAAGGCCCCTCCAACAACTTGGCACACTGAGGAAGGCAGGTTAGCCACAGGGGTTAGGAGCACAGACTCCAACTGGCTGATTCATCCTTACTAGCAGGGCAAGTGACTTAACCAGTACCAATCCCGTGGGGCTACTGAGAGAATGCGGAAGGAAATGCACAGCATCACACAGGCCCTACCACACAACGGGCTCTCGCTGCATCTTAGGTATCACTCTTCTTTTGTTCCAATGTGGCTTAAGTTGGGAGACCAGAGACACGGGTGCAGCCTTGGAGGAGATGGGTAGCCAGGTCAGGCCTGAGCGCACAGCCCTGGCCTCAGGAAGCGTCCCACCAGCCCTCCCTGTGCCTGGTTGCCTCACACACACCCCCAAGACCCCCACGCTGGGATCTCCCTCAGGGGCGGGGCCCACAGAAGATCCATTTTGGCAGCATGAGTTCGCTTGGGGCCTTCTCAGGGCCTGGGGGCCCTCCAAGGGCTGGATGGATCCCCAGGCCTCAGCCCTCCTGCCCGGACTCCTGCACATGCTCAGGTGATTGTCACTACATGGGGAACAGCGGTGCTGGCCGACTTGCATTGAAGTGGTGATTAGATCAAGATGACCATCTCGTTTGGTCCCCTCTCCCACACACAGTAACAGCACGAAGACCCTGCCCGTGTGGCACTGCTGCTGGGCTGAGCCCTGCCTCAAATGAGCAGCGCTGCGCTGGAGACAAGGACCGAGCCTGGCAGACAGCACGCTGTGGCGTCTGCCAGGCGCTCCACCGCCCCTCCCTCCCAGTCCCAGTGATGGGGGCCCGGCAGAGGGACACGGGAGCCAACTGACAGGGGTCCCAACGGTCAAAGCTGGAACAACTTGAGCAACAAAATAAAGTCATATTGGGTTATAACCCAAAGTATATAATAAATATCCGTGAGTCCATCCTGATAGAAACGACTGAATAAAGGAGCAAATGGGGAGAACAGGTGACCTCAGCCCTCCCGGAGGTGAAGCAAGCTCCCCTCCCCTCCGTGAGGGCTGTGCTTAGAGACGCCTTCCAAGAAGGACAGTGAGGAAAGGGGGATGGAGAAACCCAACAGCACAACCTCAGCTGGGTGATCAAGGCCAACACAACAGCCGTGAGTCCTACTGGCGGCCGCACCTTTGATAGGACGTGATGGAAATGTCCCTCTACCTGTGCTCTTCCTCCCAGTGACCCTCAATCCCAGTTTAATTATGAGAAAAACATCAATCAAGCCCCACTGAGGGATATCAGACAGAGTACCTGACCAGCACTCCTCAAAACTCTCAAGGTCATCAAAGACAAGGAACGTCTGAGCAACTGTCACAGCCAGGAAACCACAAGAGACATGACGACTGAATGTGACGCGGGCCCTGGACGGATCCTGGGACAGAGAGAGGACAGCAGATCACTGAGAAAACGTGCACAAAGCACAAGGACGTGTGCTGTGGGCTCATCGCACATGACAAACATGCCACGTGGCTGTAAGATGTTGACAGAGAGGGACCCCTGCACCATCCTCACAGCAATTCTGTACATCTCCAGCTGCTCTAAAACACAAAGTTTACTTTTTAAAAAATTAAAAGAAGAGTGAGACAGATATCATCAAAATAACCTATCAGGGTTTATTAGAAAACACACCAGATAAGGCAGGGTTTCTTCAAAGCAACCACGGGATGAGTCACAATAACTTAAAAAGAAACTCTTCCACACTAACTGACAGTGCTGCCACCCACCGAGTCGGGACAGCCCAACCTGGGGGTAAGCCTCCTACCCGCAGGCCAGACCGGGACCGGGCCTACCCGGAGTCTCCTCGCAGAAGACCTCGGCCGTCTCACTTCATGTACTTGTCCTGCTGGTCAGCCAGGATTTTGGCTGAGGACTTGGCGTCGTAGAAGAGCTCACTGATCTCTTCGACGTGCTCCTTTTCAATGCCGTCCTTCCCGTTGATCTTGGCCAGCAGGTTGGCCGGGGTCAGCAGCTGCACCGCGTACCTAGAGCGGCCGGGGCCAAGGCAGGTGTGAAGCAGGGCCACGGATGGGAGCCCCTCCCCAAGCCAGCAGGCGCACTGAGGGAGCTGCAGAAGCTTGTGCCAGCTGCTGCAGACAGCAGACAAAGGGAGAGCTGCCACTTTTCAGAGACCTGGAGTCACAACCCCACCAGAGAGGGGCCAGAAGTCACCGCCCTGACGTATAAGCCCTACTCCCCGAATCCGTCACTGCCTAAAGGTCCTCCCCTCCAGCAGGAGGCCCTCCACTGCTACTGGGAAGGGACCACAAGCTTGGATGTCTACAGCGGCAAGCAGGCAATGCCAGGGTCCAGATCGGGACAGGGAACATGGTGGAGAAATGAACACACAGCCCCATGAAAGCAAAGGCCCCATCCAAAGGCAAAAAGTCCAGGAGTTTCTAAAAGCACCACTCCACCCAAACAAAACAGCCTGCGTTCTGCTGCAACCTGAGGGGCGAGGAACTGACTCAAAGGGAAACAGGGCCAGGCCGAGCCCTGTGAAGTCATGACTCATAAGCAGTCAGGACACTGAGAAGGGTCACGCTCCGCAGCAACTGGCTTCCGGCCGCTGGTGAGCAGTCAGGAGAGTCACCACTGCCTGTGCGCCTCCCCGCCCAGCAGACACTGGAGCACAGGGCCGGAGCGGAGGGGCCGCCTGCCCTGCACCCGGTCTCCGGTTCCGTCCACCTCCTCCACGCAGGGGGCCGCCAGGCAGAGCACACTCTCCACCAGCAGGACCGTCTGCTACAGGACGAGGGGACTTAACGTGTCGCTCAGCTTTCTCAACACCACCATCTAGCTGTGCTGCACCTGCCGCAGGATGAGACCCACCACCCGGGAAGAGCAGGCACGGTCCTGCGCCCTGGGAAGGCACTGGCGGGGTCCGGGCACGGCCGGCTCACCTCAGAGTGGTCTTGGTACCGATCTCCCCCAGGTGGTTCAGCGCCTCCTCACTGATGTTGATTCCCTCTGTCTGGGCTCGGATTTTAATGATCTTTTGGAGGAGAAACACTGTGATCAACAGGGACCGACCTCAAGTGTTCTCGTCCCACCTCCTAACAGCACAGACGCCCCAAGCGGGGCCGGTGGGGCAGGGCCGACCCCGCGGGCGCCGCTGTCCTCGCACAAGTCGGGGGCACAGCCCCGCGCCAACTGGAAGGCAGCTGGTACCCCGAGGTGTGCACCAGGGCGGCAATGCCCCTGCGCCCACCCTGCCTGCCCCGGCTCCCTCAGAGGCAGCTAACCTCCCCGGCAGGGGCACCGCCACCTCTAAGCACTCAGGCAAGAAGAGACACTTCTTATTTGCTTGACAAATGCAATGGTTAAATAAATTTTAAAAGTTACTTTTAAACATTTACCAGCTCTCATAACATCACCGGGAGATATCTCATCTGTCAAGAAGAGGCTGACGCTTGTGCAGGTTGAGATCCTGGTAAAGTTGGAGGGGAAGCAGGCTGGCGTGGGGACACGGTAACACAAGTGGCACCAGGATCCTGCAGGCGCACCAGCACTGAGTGATAAGGGGCAGCGGGATAATGATGTTGTGTGTTGTGGAGCTGAGATAACTCGAGGACTTCGAGCCTCATATAATACAGGAATTTTTCACTTTGGCAGCTTCGTAAACAAGTTATCAAGAAGCCTCTGTTTAAATTAAAGCCATAAAAACACACCCGGGATACAGGCGTGGAAGTGGGAAAGACTGAGCCCCCAGCTAAAGCCTCACGAGGGGAGAGGGACCAGAGGTTTGGGAGGTGGACACTTCAAACGGGCGCTCGGCTCTCAGGCAGAGACCCCGAGGGCAGGAGCTGCAGGGGTACAGAGGTTAGCGTCTGGTGACCCTGGTTAAGGGGACCCAGCGTGGCAGCCGCTGTCAGTGGGAAGGGCCCGGCTCGGTAGGAACCAGGTCCCACAGATGTCAGCAGTGAGCGGACGGGGGGCCGAGGTGGACGGGCCAGCACGTGCCAGGCGAGGCAGCCCCGCTGCTGCAACCAGCGCCGCCAGGGCTGAGGCCCAGGTGCTGGCAGGAAAGGCTTTCATTTTGTCAAGAGAGACTCGGAACTCAGATTTTTGTATGAAATGTCCTGACCGCTGAATGTTGTCAACTTATTTAAACATTTCACAAACAACTGCACTCACTGGCCAAATCTGTTCAGCCAGTCGGCTGCCAGTTGTGACCTCTGTCAAAAGAATCTTAGTCTGTGCGTGAGGGGTCCACTGCCTGGGGTCCAAAGTGAAATGCAGCTGAGCAGAGAAGTTCCTGGACGGGCACAGGGACGGCGCGGAAAGGAGAAAGCTGAAGGCTCCAGCCACGGACTCCCCTCCGGCCACAGCTGTCAGAGCGGGGCAGCTCTGTGCTCCCAAATACAAAGAGCTTCTCACCGACAGCTGGGATGGCCAAGGAGTCCCCTGGGGGCCTTTGGAAACTCCAGGGAGATGCAAACATTGGGTCCTGGAACCGGGTCTGGGGGAGAGCACCAGCCCGGAGCGTCCGGCCTTCGGCGAGCCACACCGACCCTGGAGGGCTGTCAGGGAGGCTCTGCTCTCATTCTCTCTAGAGCTGGTCAGAGCAATCCCAGGAGCTCCTGTTTCAGACCGCTCGGAAACGGACAGTTCATAAATTAGATCTTTAATCGTTTAATAACCTGCAGGGATAGTTTATGAGGGTGTCGGTGCTGACGGCAGAGTACACAAGTTACATTTACTTTGTTTTTTAAAAAACTCACCCCGGGCTCCAGTAAAAATGCTGAGGTTGTCCCCTGAACAGCACGAACAAAGCCGTGCTCGTCTGGCAGCTGGTCTATCCTCCGCTAACCCGAGAGAAAGCCCGAGAAGAGACCCCCCGGCCGAGCCTCCAGACTCTGGGGCACCGCACACGTGCCAGGGAGCTGGGACAGCGTGCTCCGGCTTTGTGAACAGCAGTCGTGACGGCCGCAAACCCCTGAGTTGCCGTCACTGTCTCCCTCGGTCCCCACGACAGCCTTGAGACGAGGGAGCACGTCTCCCGGTGCGCAGAGGCCACGAAGCACCGTGGGTTGCAGGCCGGGCTTGGGTCCCACAGTCGGGGCAGGGAAGGGGGCAGTTTCTCCCCCGCTTTGGCTTCTGCTCCTCATCAGTGAAAGCCTTGGCTTCAACCTAGCATTCATCCAAGAGCAAGAGACCATCATCCGGTGACAAGGCCCCAGCCATGCACGCCATCTCCTAAATAACGCACCCAGCTGCTTGCGTGAACTAGAACCGCATGGGTGTCCTGTCTGTGCTGGCTATGCAGGGAGATCCCTGGCTCCACACACCACCAGCGCTCCTGGTGCTGGTCAACAAGAAATGCCAGCAGGGCCAGGCCAGACGGGCCGCAGGCAGGCAGGGGACCTGCTGGGGAGTGTCCAGGAGCGGCCCTCTGAGCTCCAAGGAGAGCCTTGCTGACCAACTACCACAGGGACTCCACTCCCAGGTGAGATATTTCTAGCGGGGAGGAGGCTGGTGGCAAAGCGATCAAAAACACCAGCTTCAGGATCAGACAGCCTGGATTCCAGTTATAAGCCCTGCCACCGCCTAGACACTGACGAGCTACGTGAGCTTGGGCAGGTTAAACAGCCTAAGTCTCAGTGTCCTCCTCTCTAAGAATGCCAATGAAAATAGTTCTCCCTACCTCGAGGTGACGGGGGATCAAATGGCCCAGTACAACGTCTAACAAAGACTGCCTGTGCTCTGGCGAGGAGAGGGTCCGGCAGAGCTCACCGAGAGGGCAGTGCAGCCCTGGGCCACTCCACGGCCCCAGCGGTGGCCACATGCTGACCCCACAGTGAGAGACCTATGCCTCAGCAAGACCGTCTGGGGCAAGGGTGGGCAGAGCAGATGGTGGGCTCTGCAGGGCACAGCCTGACTTTGTGTCCTGGACGCGCCACTGACTCAGCCGTCAAAGGCGGGAAACGACTGCCCGGAAGCACCAGAAAGGGGACTGGGGCTTCCAAGGGTGCCAAGGCACTGTGGGACACACATGGCGCTGACGAGGCCAATCCCGTGCATCCCGCCGCCCCCGGCTCCCAAGCCTGAGCCAGATTCAGCTCACGCAGGGCTGAGCACACGCTATGTGGGGCACTGAGCTAAACGCTCCCCTGTGCACCGTCACGCCTCTTCCTGTGAGCTTAGGTTCGTGCCCTCCATTCCACACGCCCTCTACACTTGTGATGCTGTTTCACTACCATCTCCACGGCCTCGGCAGCAGCCCGGGCAGAGCCTCTGCTGGGACTTGGGTTCTGCGCCTGCCGGAGGTGCCTGTGTGGGTCCTGGTGGGCCAGCGCCTGGGCTGGAGCCTCTCACTACATGATGTTCTGCTGCCTCTTTCCTAGAGCTGGTGGCCTCCCTAATGGCTGTCACCAAGTCGATTTTCTCACTGTCCCTTTCCTAAGTTTACAGGAAGGGATGGAGTAGAAGAGAGAACAGCCAAGACCACAGGCAGCTGAGGTTTTGTGACACTTCAGGCCACGTCCAGTTGGCTCACACACCGTTCAGGTGGGGGGCCTTCTCGCTAGGCATCAGGGACACTGGGAGCGAACGAGGGGAGAAGGGGGGCGGTGCTCACCTGCTTCATCTCCTGCGGGGTGTACAGCATGGTCCGGATGATCATCACTCGGTCCAGAAGGTCGAGAGGGATGCCGTGAGGAGAGGTGATGTCCTCCGTGCCCCTGCAAGGCCCAGAAGTGCCACATCACTCAGGCCTCTCTGAGACCAGAAACTGGACCGTGGAAACATGGCTGAGGCCCTCATGATGACAGGGCAGCTAGTTCTCGTCCTGAGAGTCAGAGGGAGGACCGCAGAGGACACAGACTACTAACTCAGGTGGTGTCAGAAACAACGTCATTATTTTAGCAAATATCAACACCACAGGAAATTTGGGGAGGAGAAAAAAAGCCACCTAAAATCACATTAAAAATATTCATATAGGGCTTCCCTGGTGGCGCAGTGGTTGAGAGTCTGCCTGCTAATGCAGGGGACACGGGTTCGAGCCCTGGTCTGGGAAGATCCCACATGCCACGGAGCAGCTGGGCCCGTGAGCCACAATTGCTGAGCCTGCGCGTCTGGAGCCTGTGCCCCGCGATGGGAGGGGCCGCGATAGAGAAAGGCCCGCGCACCGCGATGAAGAGCGGTCCCCGCACCGCGATGAAGAGTGGCCCCCGCTTGCCGCAACTGGAGAAAGCCCTCGCACGAACCGAAGACCCAACACAGCCAAAAATAAATAAATAAATAAATAAATAAATAAGAAAATCCTTTAAAAAAAAAAAAAAAAATATTCATATAGGTATTTGCCAAATTTTCATAAGTTACACTAAGTATGTAGATTTTTTTTCTTTTTTGCTTTTGTCCACGTTGCTTCAGTCTTAATAGACCATCAAGTGTTTTACTTAACCCAAACTGTTGGGCATTTAGGTAGTTTCCAGTTGTTGCTATCCTTATTCATGGTGTTTTGATAAATAATTGTATGCATACAGCCATGAACATTTCCTCAGCAACTCTCACAGAACATGACACAACCGTGAATATCTCCTTAATCAAAACGAACAAATATCCTAATTTACGCAGCTACATGAGCGATCTGATCCCATTGCACTGTAGCCAGTACTGAGTATTCTAATTCTTAAATAGTTTGCTGGGACTTCCTGGTGGCGCAGTGGTTAAGAATCTGCCTGCCAATGCAGGGGACACGGGTTCGAGCCCTGGTCCGGGAAGATCCCACATGCCGTGGAGCAACTAAGCCCGTGTGCCACAACTACTGAGCCTGTGCTCTAGAGCCCTCGAGCCACAACAACTGAGCCCACATGCTGCAACTACTGAAGCCGCACACCTCGAGCCCATGCTCCGCAACAAGAGAAGCCACTGCAATGAGAAGCCTAAGCACCGCAAGGAAGAGCAGCCCCCGCTCACCGCAACTAGAGAAAGCCTGCGCGCAGCAACAAAGACCTAACGCAGCAAAAAAAAAAAAAAGTTTGTGGGCTTCCCTGGTGGCGCAGTGGTTAAGAATCCGCCTGCCGGGCCTTCCTTGGTGGCGCAGTGGTTGAGAATCCGCCTGCCAATGCAGGCAACGCAGGTTCGAGCCCTGGTCTGGGAGGATCCCACATGCCGCGGAGCAACTAAGCCCGTGAGCCACAATTGCTGAGCCTGCGCGTCTGGAGCCTGTGCTCCGCAGCGGGAGAGGCTGCGACGGTGAGAGGCCCGCGCACCGCGATGAAGAGTGGCGATGAAGAGTGGCCACCACTTGCCGCAACTGGAGAAAGCCCTCGCACAGAAACGAAGACCCAACACAGCCAAAAATAAATAAATAAATAAATAAAAATTAAAAAAAAAAAAAAAAAAAGAATCCGCCTGCCAATGCAGGGGACACAGGTTCGAGCCCTGGTCCGGGAAGATCCCACATGCTGCATAGCAACTAAGCCCGTGTGCCACAACTACTGAGCTTGCACTCTAGAGCCTGACAGCCACAACTACCGAGCCCGCATGCCACAACTACTGAAGCCCGCACACCTAGAGCCCGTGCTCCGCAACAAAGAGAAGCCACCGCCATGAGAAGCCCGCACACTGCAACAAAGAGTAAACCCCGCTCTCCACAACTAGAGAAAAGCCCGCGCGCAGCAACAAAGACCCAACACGGCCAAAAATAAAAACAAATAAATAAAAAAATTTATTAAAAAAAAAGTTCGCTGCTTAAAGGTGTAGAAAAAGGAAGGGTATAACACATCGTCTGAATTTGCATTTCCTTGATTACTAATGAATCATTTGAATGCTTTCCCTGTTACTTCATTTCGTTCTGGGAACTGTCCCGTCACGTCCTTTGCCTGTCGTTCTCTTGAATCCTTAGCCAGACCAGAGGAGAGCGGCCCGGGAGAAGAACCCCGCCAACCCACCAGGCCGCAGGGCGGCAGCTCCTGATGCGATGAGGGCCAGGCCAGCCTGGAGGCACGTGGGCCTAGAAGCCCAGTGAGCTAAGCCGGGCCTGCCTCCGCCTTCAGGAGCCCGTCAGCACCGAGGCTGGCCTCCCCAGCGAGACCAGCCTGCAGTCTACGGTCAAAGAACAAGGGCAGGTCATTTGCAGTTAACCTTCAGTAAGTTTCAAAAAATAAGTAAACGTTCTAGAAATATAACTTCAGTAAAAGAAAATCTATCTGTTGAAACTCTATCTGGTCAGTTGAACTGTAAGTGTACATTTATTATTGCAAGAATAAAATGTCCTGACACATGCTACAACAGGATGAACCTTGAAAATGTTACGCTAAGTGGAAGAAGTCAGTCACAGAAGGGCAAACACTGTATGATTCCACCCATAGAAAATATGCAGAAAAGGCAAATTCGCAGAAGCAGAGTACATCTGAGATTACCAAGGGCTGGGGGAAGGGATATGGAACTTACTGGTTAATGGGGACAGAGTTTCTGTTTGAGGTGATGGAAAAGTTCTGGAGATGGATGGTGGTGATGGCTGTACAACATTGTGAAGGTAATTAGTGCCACTGAACCGTACACATAAAAATAATTAAAATGGCAAACTCTATGTTATATACATTTTACCAAAATGAAAAAATTGAAAAAAAAAATAAAATGCTTCATTAATAATTGTTAAATCTAATATTTAAAAATAATTAAGACCTTTCCAAACAAAAAAGGAAAATAGACTAGTAGCAAATATAAAATATTAAGATACCATTAGAGAAAACAAATCTTTTCCATCAACAAATATTTCTAAAACTAATAACGAAGAATTATTAAGATGAAATTCTATCATGATTCAAATTTTAGTATATTTGGTATACCTGTAATCTTCATATTAAACAAAATAACCTTTAAAAACTACATTTAATTTTTAGTTATTTACTTCTATTTAAATCATATGTCTCTCCTTGTTTTAGGTCCTATTTAGGAATTCTCTTGGGAAATGTTTAAAAGACCTCAACTTACCATCTTAAAATATCCCCAACTCTCTAACACTCACGATAAATTAACTTCAATTCAGACATAATAAATATAAAAAGTCTAAAGAAGAAAAGATTAGAGGAAAAAACACAAAAGAACAGAATTTATAAGAAAATGTTAAAATTTTTTCTTATAGCATTGAGTCCATAAAAGTAAAAATTTAAACAAAAAAACTCTGCTTAAAGACTGCTAAGCATTTTTCAGGAATTAAAGACCACAGACTTTGGAAATTTGTCCAAGCTATGAACCTTAGGTACACAGTTCCTTTCAGACAACATATTAGTGAAAAATGGTTTCTGGAACTCACATCCCTCTGGACGGGGTTGGGGTCAAGTTTCCCAGGCCCCACTGGGCGAGTTGAGATCAAAGCTACCTTTCTATGCACTTTTTTTTTTTCCCTAGATGGGACGAGACTAAGAGAAGGACTCTGATCCTAAGAGCTCTTGGTCCTGCCCTAAGCCGCCTGGCTCTGCCAGCCTGGATCTGCTGGGCCTGAGAGGGAGGGGCGTCTATCAGCAGAACTCCCTCGGTAGGGGGCGCCATCCGTCCAGGCTGAGCCCTTCCACCAGCTGTCAGACTGAAGCCAGGCAGGCCTGACCAAAGCAAAGTCCACAAAACTGACAGGGCCTGTGCGGCAGGGACACCAGGCTCACCAGGCCATGTGTCCAGTTTCCAGATGCTGCCCAGGTAGCCAGGCTCCAGCTGGCTGAACCTGGTACAAGCTGCCTGCCCTTTAAGACTGCAGAAGACACCTGTGATGATGACAGGCGGTGGTCCTGTCAAGACAGCACTACAGGGATTCAAAGAGGGGACGGAAGATGCTGCCGCCACAGGCACTTGCATCATCGTGCACACAAATCCTCTTTTTTTTTTTTTTAAATTTATTTAATTTATTTATTTTTTGGCTGTGTTGGGTCTTCGTTGCTGCGTGCGAGCTTTCTGTAGTTGCAGTGAGTGGGGGCTACTCTTCGTTGCGGTGCGCAGGCTTCTCGTTGCGGTGGCTTCTCTTGTTGCAGAGCACGGGCTCTAGGCGTGCGGGCTTCAGTAGTTGTGGCACTCAGGCTCAGTAATTGTGGCTCGCGGGCTCTAGAGCACAGGCTCAGTAGTTGTGACGCACGGGCTTAGTTGCTCCACGGCATGTGGGATCTTCCCGGACCAGGGCTCGAACCCGTGTCCCCTGCATTGGCAGGCGGATTCTTAACCACTGCGCCATCAGGGAAGTCCACAAATCCTCTTTCTGAGCGAGAGTGATCACCTGAACAGGGGGCCTGCCCCACAGCCAGCAGCATGGCTTCTGTATAAGCTCAGCGGAGACAAAGCTCCTCCGAGGCAGGTCTAGGTGAACCAGCAGTCCAGGCTCCCCACTAGCTTTGGCTCCAGCTCTGTGCTGAGACCCTCACGGCCTTGCGGTCTCTTTCCAGATTCCTGCACCCCGCTGCTGCCAGGAGCACGTGGCCTTCGCGGCTCTGCTGCCCTCGCTACTGTGCTGCAGGCTTAAAGAGGGCTCTGTGCCACCCCCCCCCCCCATGCCCTAGCACTGCTGGGACCAGGCCCCAACACTCAAGGGAGTGCAGAAAACCAGTGAGCCAACTACTGGGCACACTGGTGCTTAGGTCGAGAGCTGAAAAGAGGGCGAGTCCTCTGGGATCCCTTCTTGAAGGTGGGCCTAAGGGGGTTGGTGGGGGGAGGTGCCAGCGTGGCTCCAAGAATGTCTGGGCCAGAAAGAAACGACTGGTTTCACTGTCAGAGGCCTGGGTTCTCATCCTATCTTTGTGACCAGGGGCACACCACGTTGTCATTCTGTTTCCTCTCTGAAAAGTGAAGCCAAGACACACACCTCCTGGAGCTCGGAGGAGGTCGGAAGTTAACACAGGCCATGTCGCCACAGGCTGGCCCACCTCACCTTACCTTTGCCCACTCCAACCGGATGACCAAGACACACCCCAGTGGAACCCCAGTCACCACGAGGAGGCCCTCGTATGCAGAAACAGGGTGGCTGCTGCACTGGTGACCGTGACGGAGTGAGGTCAAGCCCCTCTGCTTCCCTCGAAGTGAACACGACCACCCCTCACCCTCATCCTGACTCACGACGCCATGGGATGAAAGTGATCCTGGAGGAACAAATGAGCCCGGGCAGAAGGTGGAAAAGCCTCATGGTACCTGATGACACAGTTGCCTCGGTTGGACGCAAAGATGACGATGGGGGCGATGGAAGACTCCAGCGCCCGGTGCAGGTAGGTGAAGCACTCGATATCCAGCATGTGGACCTCATCAACGAACAGCACGCCCGGAACCAGCTCCGCCACGCCCTGGTCGATGTACTTGTTCACCACCTTGTTAATCTCCCCTCGGAGTTTATCTAGGAGTCGGCAAGGATGGACAGGCAGGGTCAATGCCAGGTGCAGGAGGCTGTCGCCTTTCTCTTCTCTTCCACCCGCACTCAATCCAAGCCCAGGTTCAGGGCCGGGTTTGACTGCTAGCTGTGTGACCCCACAAGCAGGCGACGGCCCCACTCCAGGCTTCAGTTTCATCTGAAAATAGGGATAACTTTACCCAAAAGTCACAAAATTGGCTGCCGCCCCTGAAGTTGTGTTTTGTTAAGTTTGTAAATGGCTCTTCCAACATTCTGCACGTCGGTCACACTCCCCACCAGGCCTTATTACTCACACCCCCAACCCAGGAAGAAGGGAGTTTTCATATGCAAATTTCCCTGTGCAGCACTCGGTGAATGACCCTTTCTCTTGGCCCTGTGTGACAACACTTCGTTAATTAACTTTCAATCAAGTGCCTGGAGGAAGGAAGAGGGTGCGTGCAGAATCCTCTCCGGAGGGAAACCTGTGAGGAATGACAGGTTCTGAGGAAAGGCACCATCTCAGAGCTCTGAGAGGGACAGAGCCTCTCAAAAGCTGAATAACCGTCCAAGGTCACAGTTCTCATTGTCCAAACCAGCGCCTGTACTATCAGCAGGAGGGAGCAGCCCACAAAGCCAGCACCTTCCACCACAGCCATGAAGCGGGGATGGTCAAAGCTGAGTTAAGATAAGGACGCTGCTCTAGGCGAGTCTAATAGAAAGGGCTCAGATCATGCCACTGGCTGAAACTTTAAAGAAAACAGAGCTTTAGTGTTTAACATTTTCAGGTGACAAAGCTATAGGTGGTGATTAGAAAAAAGAGGGGCGTACCAGCTAGCAAGGGGGGCAGGTAAACTACAGCCCACGAGGGGCAACCACACTCCCGCCTCGCCTGGGGACTCCACGCGCCGCAGAAGCGACATGGCCCCTGACAGCCTCCGTCTCTGGGATGGGTGCAAGGACCCCGAGGACAGCCACACACTGTCGGGGTGGAGGAGGAGCGCGCCTCCCGACGCACTCGCCGGGCTGGGGACCGGGTCATCAGACCCCAGGCCCCAGCTCTGCTGCTTCTCTCACCTGTGATCTCCGTCTTCTTTGGCTTCATGAGCTGGCCCATCATGGACAGGATGTCTTGTCCCCCCTGCACAGAAGGAGACTCAGGAGTCAGTCCCGCTTCCTCAGGCAGCTGCAAATGCCTCGTCGCCACCCCCCGACCCCAGTGCCCCTCGTCAACTGCCCCACGTCAGCTCGTCAGCTCGTCAACTCGACGGGGATCCTGAGATGTGGAGACCCTGGGCACCTGCACTGAAAGCCTGGGGAGCTTCTCAGCACAGAGGAGTTTTTAAGAGGTTCCCCCGACCTGCCAGAATCAAACAAAATGCCTTTGTGGGAAGAACAAGCTCTGTGGGGCCTGCCCCCGCTCCCACCCCAGCCGTGCCTCGTCCCAATCCCGAACGCCTTCATCCCACAGGACTGCCAGCCCTTCCCTGGGCATCCAGCTCTTTTGGACTCACTTCAAGCCCACCTGCCAGGAACCACATTCTGTTTCCCGGGAAGCCCCCCTGTGGGGCGTCTGACCCCAACACTGTCCTGCTGCTCCAGCCCCCTGGGGACAGACGCACGGACTCGTGTCCCCCGCCTCCTCTCACCAGGCCCGGCTGCCAGACTTGCTCGGAGCCCAGGGCCCGTCCCTGCAGCAGGCCGACCCCTCGCAGGCTCCCCAGCTGCCGCACCCACCTGCCAGCCCCTCACAGTGCAGGCAGCAAGCAGTCAACGTTCCGTGGTCGCCTGCTGTTTCCAGGCCCTGGGGCACAGGCGCTCCCTGAATGTTCGACAGTGAAAGGGAGCTAATGCTTCCCGAATGCTTGCCGGGCCAGGTAGGAAGTATCACGCCCTTTTCACGGAGGAGCACACTCAAAATCAGAGAGCCCTAAACCACAAACGCCTGAAGGCCCGAAGCGACTGTCGGCCGAGCCCACAGTGCTGCAGCCACTCAATCCCGGACCCCACTTAGGCGAGGCTCGTCAGGCGAGCGGCTCCCAGCAGGCTGGTCTGGGGACCGCCGTGCCGCAAACTGCGGGGAGACTCTGCAGCAGTCTCTCGGCCAAGGCTCCAAGGGACAACACCCATGGATCACACTTCAGGTTAGAAAGCCTATTCCCTTGTTCGTGAAGAGGTGGCCTCTTTCAGGACGAAGAGGAAGCCAAACCCAAAGGCCACCAGCAGGGAAGAGCCGGGTTCTCTGCACTGCACATCTCCCAGAGATGGCATAAAGTCATCCTGTGCTTTCCCCGCACTTTATTAGTCAGGACACAGGCATCCGTCTTCTACTCGCATGAGGAGCAGGGACGGTTCCAGCTCAAAGCTACGAAACTGGGGGTTCTGCTAAGCCAGGGGGAAGACACAGCTCTGTCAGGCTCCCTAAAATCCTGCAAAGGGCTCAAAGAACACTCCTGCCCTCTGCCATTCACACCCAGAGCAGCCCAGGCCCGAGCCCCGTGCTGGAGAGAAGCCAGGGAGAAGCTGGCCAGCTCGGGGGCCGGAGGCTGGGCTGGGAGAAGGAACAATGCGCAGGAAACCATCTGTGACGAGAGCGTTTGAACTGCAACAAAGGAGCCCCTCGCAGCTCTTGTCCACGTTAATTGCTGAACATTACAGACAGAAAAGGGCTGCCCGCCCTCAGCAGCGGCAGCAAGACCGGCAGTTCATCCCGGAGCCTGCAGCACACAAAAGGCTCCCGCGCCAGCAGGGCCGCCAGCAGGGCCGGCTTCCCGGCGGTAGCTGCGGGCGGTACCTGGGGCCGTGCGTTGGCCACGTCCAAGTCATGCAAGGTCACATCCTGGATGATTTCCTTCTTCTTGTGCACGTCCCCCTTGGGCAACGGGACGTACTCTTCAGCTTCAAGGTCGAACTCGGTGGCGTAGGTATCACACCTGCCCTGCCTCTGCAGAGAGAGCGAAGCCTGAGTGCCTGGCGAGCTCCACTGCCAAGTCCCCAAGCGGCCCAGGGTGAGATAAAAGTCTCAGGCCCCACTGCGGCCTGACAGCCCCCTTGACAAACTGCAAACATGGCCTCTGCTTCCCTGCTGCCAAGAGAAGGAGCTATCTGCCCATCGCTGGGTTCCAAAACCCAGCTGAAAACACCCAATACTCTCTCCTAGAATCTTCCCCCTCTTTCTCTTAACTGTATGCAATTCCCGATAAAGGGCAAATCCAGTAGATTAACTGGAGACGGAGGGGCTGTTCAGACTCTTTTGTAGGTGGGTGATTTATTGTATGATATGAAGTATTATGCTCATCCATTCAACAGTGAGGAACTCTGTACAGGACACTGGAAATCAGATATAAAAAGAATGCCAACTAATGCAGCATTCCTTTCCACATGCATATATCTTGGGAAGAAAATACCAAAGAGATAAAAGGAAGATTAAATACCCTGCACATTTCAATTTGAAAATGACTACAGTTGTTTCGCTTCCTCACCATTCTCCCCCTCTAAGCAGGTTTTAGTATTTTTCTAATAGACTGTCTGTTTTAATCATGAGAAGGTTAAAGAATGCAGATAAAGGGAAAGCAAACTTGACTAAACATAAGGGGCAACTGCTGACCTTCCATCAGCATTGCAGCAGACACAGTGCCCCTCCCCGCACACCCCAGACCCCCTGAAGAAAGAAAGCCACTTCCCGGCCACCTGGGTCTCCTCGTGGCATTACCTTCACGGCCCCACTGTTGGCTTCGATGTAAATCACATCTCCAGCTTCTACTCGCTCTTTCTGCAAACTTTCAAAAATGCTGGGGTCCAGCTTAAAAAAAAAAAAAAAAAAAAAAGTGAACCAGAGAACTATAATCCACATTGTATTTATTTCTGATATACTGTAAGGTGGTTTCCTCTATGAGAGCTGAGGTGGCTAATGACCGTATGGAGGGAGAGAGAAAGGGGCGGGGGGGGGTGGAGGTAAGAGAGAGAGAGAGAGAGAGAGAGAGAGAGAGAGAGAGAGTGTGTGTGTGTGTATGCGTGAGACAGGCTTTGGGGTTTGAGTGTCCCAAAGAGAAGGCAGGAAGGAGAGGGGCACAAAGGGAGACCTAAGCTCCTTCTTCCTTTTACTCCAGAGGCTGCAAACTGGCAAATATGGCTCTGACCGCTTCCAGGTAGGGCCCATACTGTCCACAGGACCAGGGACCCTAACACCCCCTTTTGAGATTGCTTTCCCTGCTTCAATCCTTTGCCCTCCCCACGTCGGGCAGGGGTGGAGGTTTCTGCACCGGAAGCTCTGACAGAACCTGCTTACTCTCCATGGCTGCCCTTCTGCGGGCCTATGGTTTTAGACAAGGCTCTGTGAGCTTCAGTTTCCTCATCTATATAAGAGCACCCAGCTGTGATCACATCATAGATGTGTAAAATTCAAAGAAAACATAAAAGCAGGATCTTTCCCAAGCCAGTCGATTCAAATTCCAGTGTTTGCTCCCTTGGGCCCACCTGTTTACATCTCCAGGAAAGGAAAGTAGCACATTTTGGGAACTGTTGCCTTCCTCCAGATCATCCAGATTCAGGCCCCCCTAGGTGATCAATATTCTGGGACAGCATGTTTTGTACAGAGTCAGTATTTAGAAATGTTTCAGTTAAATTTCAAGGGGAGCTATTACTCTCAACTCTCAAACAAAATTAAAGAGTAAAAACTTACCAGGACTCAGTAGAAAGAGCAAGACATAAAAGAACACACACTGTATGATTCTATTTATATGAAATGTTCAGAAAAGGCAAATATATAGACAGATGGCTTCCCTGGTGGCGTAGTGGTTGAGAATCTGCCTGCCAATGCAGGGGACACAGGTTCAAACCCTGGTCCGGGAAGATCCCACATGCCGTGGAGCGACTAAGGCCGTGCACCACAACTACTGAGCCTGTGCGCCTAGAGCCCGTGATGCACAACAAGAGAAGCCACCACAGTGAGAAGCTCGCGCACCACAACGAAGAGTGGCCCCCGCTCGCCTCAACTAGGGAGAGACCGTGCGCAGCAATGAAGACCCAATGCAGCCAAAAATTTAAAAAAAAAAAAAAAATATATATATATATATATATATATAGACAGAAAGTAGATTAGTAGTTGCCAGGGCCTGGGGGTGGGAATGGGGAGTTGTTGCAAATAGGCATGAGGTTTCTTTTTGCAGTAATGAAAATGTTCTAAAATTGGATTGTGATGATAGCTGTACAACTCTGTAAACCGATTAAAATTCCTTGAGCTGTACACTGAAAATGGGTGAATTTTACTAAAAATGAGACCTCAATGAAGTTGTTACAAAGAGTAACCACAGAGGGAACCCAGGGCTCTACCTCCCCGGTGGGATGGGCCCGACGGCTCCTGGACCACTGCCATGAGCGTGAGGACGGGGGTGGCAGGCCCCTACCGCAGGGCTGGGATGAGGGAGGCTCTCCATAAAGATGGCGGTACCTCCGCCTTCACACTTAAATATTCACCGAGTATTTGAACTCCATCTATCCAAACAGCTTGTACATATGCTCAAAGAGGCTGGAACTACTCATTTTGGAAGCAAAACATTAACCCTTTTGTTATTTTCTTCAAGAAACTGTGCAAAACAGCTTTATGGGTAGCTAAAATTTAAACTGCATATCTTATTTTATATATCCTATATTGGATAGTACACCTTTTTTTTTTTTTTTCCTCCAGCATTTTTATATCGGTTAATTTCCCAAATGAAGTGACTGAAGATGTAATTACTGGAAAGGTGGTAGACCCTACTAAGAAATCTAATTACTACAGAATGGGAGCGATGAAGGTGGAGGGGTTTAAGAGAGATATTTGCAGAGGCAACCTCCTGAGATGGAAATGCTGTTAGGATAAAGAAAAATGGCCCTTTGAAGAAGTGACATTTTTATGATCTCCATAAAGCAGTGACCAAGAAACTACCTTACAGAATCAAAGAACAATAAAATCGCAGAGGAGAGCAAAGATGGGGAAATTATATGGTCAATCTACCGCACTTTACAGATAGGGAGGCCCAGAGAGCTCAGCTGACTTCTAAAGGTCACACAGCAAGTTGGAGGGCAGATAGCATAGTGGTTAGGACTCAGAGAGTCCACCCTGCCACTAACTAGCTGTGCGATCCTAGGATGACTGCTTAACCTCCTCATGAGCCTCGGTTCTTTTATCTGTAAAATGAGGGAAATTACACACATACACACACACACACACAGATTTGTTGATGCACTTGGCCCAGGGCCTGGCACATACAATAAGTGAGAGCTGTGAAGAAAAGGTTATTCATTGTTATTAATAAGGCAAAGCCACAATCATGCTGCCCCATCTCACAACAACACCAACAGCTACCACTTCTTAGGTAACTGGGTGCCACACCCAAAGCTACAACTTTTATCCTCACAGTAACTCTGTGAGATAGGCAATTATTATTCCCATGTAACAGATAAAGAAACTATCGCTCAGAGATGAAGTCACTGCAGAAGGCCACACTGCAGTGAGTGCAGAGACTCCAAACCCATGCTCCCCGCCAGGCGTCCCTTCTGTCGCCTCCTCAAGGCTTACAGGAGTGGGAGGACCACCCAGGGCCTTCCCCACTGCCACCACCACACTCTCTCCGGGACCCTGGCCTGAGCAGAACCGACCGCTGAAGCCACCACGGGCTAATAGGGCCCGACACACAGAAGGGCCTGCAGCCAGGACTCTGTGCTGGGCCCCGGGGGAGTCCGCTGTCATCACTCTTCAACTCCCACCAGATCCCTCAGCGCTGCTTCTCCTGCGAGCACGCGCACTGGAACTGAACAGCCGACGCCCAGGCCTGCGCCACACGGCCACTGCGTGGGACACAGAACAGTGCCACACGGCTCAGGCCCTGACATACACAACGCCCTCGGCATCAAGGAGAAAAGAAGAGGGCTGCCCTGGTGGCGCAGTGGTTAAGAATGCGCCTGCCAATGCAGGGGGCACGGGTTCGAGCCCTGGTCCGGGAAGATCCCACAGGCCGCGGAGCAACTGAGCCCGTGAGCCACAACTACTGAGCCCGCGCGCCTAGAGCCCGCGAGCCACAACTACTAAGCCTGCGCACCTAGGCCCGTGCTCCACAACAAGAGAAGCCACCACAATGAGAAGCCCGCGCACCGCAACGAAGAGTAGCCCCTGCTCGCCGCAACTAGAGAAAACCCGCGCGCAGCAACAAAGACCCAACAGAACCAAAAATAAATAAATGAATAAATAAATAAAAAGAAGAGAAGAAGAGCCACTTCTTTACTGAGTCCTCCGTGTGCCAGCCCTGCCCCACACGTGACTCCGTCGGCCCTGCGCACAGACAGGTCACGCCACGCGGGGCGACCCTGGGGCAGAGAGACAGCCCATGAGCAGGCACTCACTTTCAGCTGCTTGGTCCCCTTGGCTGTCTTGAGCCCTATGATCACGTGGCTGATGGTCTTGCCGTAGCCCCCCATGGGGTTCTCCGTCTCACACGGGGTGAGCTCCGTGACCTCGCCTTCGTATACCTCCTTGGTCTCCTTTATCCGCAGCCCTGGAAGAGACAGACAGCAGATGAACGAGCCCTGGTGAGAAGTGCGACTCCCTCTCATTCTTTTACCAGCCTTTTTAGCCATAAAACCTCCACGTTATAAGAACCAACAAGTCAGCCTCACCGTACGTAACCCCGGGTGGGGAGGCACTGCCCACACACACGCAGTGGAGGAGCTGCTCGGGACGCAGAGAACTGTTCTAGTTCACCCTCTCAAAGGGACCGTCTAGGTTCAGGTCTAGAAGTAGGCACCCAGGCCATCGTTCCTCAAAGCTGTTTCAGACATCCGCTACCCCTCCACGGGGCTGAAATTTAGCTTAAGCCTCTAATCCTGTCTCTGAACCCAAACCATCCTACTCCGCTAGAGCAGCAACCACATGAAGGAAATTGGAGGAGATTTTTAAAACCAGTGGCGTAACGCACCACACCCCTTCTGGCACCATCACGCCTGAGCAAGGTACAGGATACGAAAGAGAGGTCCGTGCTGAGAGCAAGGGACAGCCACCCCTCCAGGCACCTGGGCCTCTGGCTGCTCCTCACTGCACACCCCAAGAAGAAACACCCAGCTGTCATTCACGATTTGTAGCGGGTTGTTCTACAACTCTTCGCAATTCATCTCCAAAGCAAACCGCCCCCAATAATAAAGCATTTACAGTTCTTAGATTAGAACATTGTAAATGAAGGCAAACTTGTCTCTCCTTGTTCTAAACATCACCCACATTAGTTGTTCAATAAACGTTTGTTGTCAAATTAATTTTTAGAAGATGGCCTCAGTGCCCTCAAGTACAATGTTTTTGCTGCCGGAAGCATCCTTCCCTCCCTTTGGCCTCACAGACTTCCGGGTAGAGACTCGCCGGCTCTACAAAGCTGCCCTGACACAACCCTTCCTTCTTCCTCACCCTACAGTCACCACCTGGCACCCTGCGTCTCCCCCTGCCGGGACCTGCAGCGCTGAGCGGCCCCCGCGAGACTGTCAACACCCGGGCTGAAGGCTCAGCCCCACAGGCACACATGAATGGACGGGCCAAGGAAGTCACTTAGGGGTGAGGGGGTGTCATCAGGCAGACCATCCAACACCCAAGAAATCTGCCTGTGGGGCTTCCCTGGTGGCACAGTGGTTGAGAGTCTGCCTGCCAACGCAGGGGACACGGGTTCGAGCCCTGGTCTGGGAAGATCCCGCATGCCGCGGAGCAACTAGGCCCGTGAGCCACAGCTACTGAGCCTGCGCGTCTGGAGCCTGTGCTCCGCAACAAGAGAGGCCGCGATGGTGAGGGGCCCGCGCACCGCGATGAAGAGTGGCCCCCGCCTGCCGCAACTAGAGAAAGCCCTCGCACAGAAACGAAGACCCAACACAGCCATAAATAAATAAATTAATTAATTTTAAAAAAAAAAAAGGAAGAAAGAAATCTGCCTGCGGATGTGCCTGCAAGCTGTGCATAAGGCCCGCGGTCTCTTAGGAGGCGCCACGGGATGCTACAGCCCCTGCACCGCGCACCCCCAACTCAGCACGAAAACCCAGGCCTCGTCTGGATCAGACGCTTTTTCCCCCTCAGAGTCGATACAGGCGTGTCTCTGCCTGCTGGCCCAGGGGACAAGAAGAGTAGCTAGAGGGGGCATAAGGAGCTTCTGGAGTTCTAGCAAGGTCTGTTTCTTGATCCGGGTCCTGGTTACATGAGTGTATTGACTTTATGAAAACTCATCGAGCTACACAGTTACGATTTATGCTTTCTGTATGTATGCACGTTATGCTTCAATAACATTTACAGTAACTTGAGAAAAAAAGGAAACTGGGTTTTTCTAACAAAGCAATGATAATCATTAGTAACTGAAGTTTTTCTGAAAATAGGAAGACAAATGCACATCACCACCCCAGCTTCTCTGAAAACACACGTAACACATACACACTCCTGCACAGACTCTAATTCCCAAAGTTCAGGTCAAGAGACACAAATGGCTTCCTCCGAAACCATAGCCATGCCACAGGTAAGTTAACAGCTATTAAATCGATTTTCAGAGGATTCTAAAAACTTCAACAAGAAAGCCATTCTAAGTCACTGTGCCTGCCATCCGTTCAAAGGTAAGGGAAGCATCCTTGGGTCAGATCAGGTGAAGATGGGTACAGAAGGCGCCCCTGAACTTAGGGGAAAGCTGGCAGACCACACCAACAACAATAAACTAAGAATCAAGGCTGCAGCAGCTCTTTGCCTGTAGAAGCAGCCCCCCACCCGGCCCAGAGGGTTGGGGCCGGGAGACAGCAGGAGGGCCATCAGCCGCAAAGCAGCCGTGGAAGGACTCTGTCTCCACTTCACAGATGCAACCGTCAGTGCCAGCGGTGAGGCGGACAGTCCGTCCCTCTTCAGGGTGGACCCAGGACTGGGGTCCGAGTCTCCAGGACCCGTTTCCTCCGACCCCACCTCAAGGCCTTTCTCATGAAGCTTGCCCTGTCCTTCCCCTTCCAGTTAGCGCGTGCCCACAGCCCTCATCACCCCCTTTCTGCCAGCCCTTGAGTACGACCTCAGTCTCTATCTAGTCTGTATTTTGCCCAAAGGTAAAAATAGAAACATAAGGGAACACAGATTTAAAAGATAGAAGACACTTCCCAACCAATCTATTATGTAGACCTTTATTTGTATCCTGATTTGCATAATAATACTATAAAAGAAATATATTATGACACTTACGGGACAACCTGAAATGTGAACATTAACTAGATATGTGATGATATTAAAGAAGTTACTGTTAATTTTTTCTAGGTATGAAAATGGTATTTTTTTAAGTCCTTCTTTTTCAGAGATACATACTGAAATATTTATAGACATGAAAGCAGCTGTGCAATCAGCTGGGACCATGGGGGAGGTCATCGTAGCACTTAACTACTTCTTGGGTACTTGATATTTTCCAAAATAAAAATTTTAACAATGGAAAAAGAAAAAACAACGAAATACTACTCTACAACCTCCAGAATCACTAAAACTAAAAAGACTGACAATATCAAGAGTTGGTAAGGATGCAGAACAAAAGGAAAGCTTACACTGCTGGTGGGAGTATAAGTTGGTTTAGAAACAACATGGTATTTATTACCTCCTAAAGTTGAACACATGAATACCAGTGACCCTGCAGTTCAACTCCGAGGTATATACCCAAGAGGCCTGAGTGCACATGTGCACCAAGGGACACAGCCAGCAACAGCCATGCGGCATCATTCTTAGTTGCCAAACACTGGGAAAACTCCCATGTCTACCTGCAGTGGGAGAGGTAACTGCACTGTGGTGTATTCAGACAATAGAATATCATGGAGCAATGAGAAACGATTACGGCTACCCGCGGCCATAGGGCTGAATCTCAAAAATGGAAGGACAGATGGAACCATACAGATGCTCTGGGGTATTGGCAATAATCTCTTTCTTGATTGGGTGCTGGTTTCATGGGTTTTCAATTTATAATAATCCACCGAGGTATACATTAATGTTCCGTGCACTCTTCTGTATTTATGCGCCAAACTACCAAGTCACTTTAAAAAGAAATACCTAAGTAAATAATACCAGCGGGCCTGGGCAAAAGAGGAACACTGCTGGCTTAAGTTGAGGGAGCGCTGCTCCAAACCTCTACTGGACCCAGTCACAGGTCTCACCCTGCAGACTCACCTGACAGCGTCTACAATTCCTCCCTCCTTGACTGCACTCAGACCATTTGCCTCCGAATCTCAAGGACTGGGACCCTGTCAGCTTTAGGAGTTTAAAGCTCCCCAGATGATTCCAATGTACAGCCCCAGCTGAGAGACACTCATCTAAAGAATGAGTGAAGAACTCTGTTCTGCTCATGACGTGGAGCCGTACACTACTCTGAGGGTGGGAAGCCCCGTAATGGTTTGGGTGTCCTCACCACCAAGCCGCCTCGGTCCTAATAGGGAAATATCCCAGTGGCACAGGGAAACACTGCCCATGGTTCAGACACTCTCAGTCCCTTCCCACCTTCAAACCTGGTCATTATCTTATCACTGGGTTGTTTGCCTTCTTTCCCCAGAAACCCAATCAGGACAAAGACTCTCAGATATTAAAGTTAAGGAAAAGTTTGACTCTACCTTCCTTTAATCTGACCAGCTGCAAATGCAAGTCTTGGAATAGTCCCAAAAGAGAGGCTGCATTTCATTTCTACCGTACCTAATGCTTAGTTCCTGAATATCAAGACAAAAATTTTCCAAACAACATGAATTGTGACAACAGAAGATTGTGACAAAATTGGAAATTTCTGTACTTTTAAAATTAACTTTGATTTTTTTTTTAAATCAAAACTTTTATATCCCACATAGATAAGTTCCTTCAAATGGAATGCTTCCCTCTATTTACTGGTAGACGACTGTAACATGAAATTCCTTGAGTAGGGGAAGAAAGGCATTCCCGTCTCTCACTAGCCCCCATATTTGTTTAGAAGTTGCTCTGTGCTGACAAGCAGGCAGGGGATGTGGGTGACGGACAATGAAACCGGCTGTTAGCCAGGAAAAGGGTCAGGCTGGCGCTATCTCCGGCAATGACATCGTGAACGACACAGGTTTCATCTGCTGGCTCAGGTTTCTAAATCCCTGACAGGGACCTTCATCACGTCAAGGAAACAGCACAGACTCCTTGCTTTTTATTTCTGGTCAGCTTACCACTTCCTCCCCACCCCCTCTGCCACTTCACAGGAATTCAAAGGCAGAGGAAGATGGGCAGGGTTCCTTTTTGAAGACAGTCAATGACCTGTCTTTTTATTCTGTGTCAGGATCAAGAAATTTCTCTTCACCTTGCTGCCATCAAAAGAACTGCAGTCTCGTCCCCTCAAAAATGGCAAATCACAAAACAGAATCCCAGGAAATTTATCTCTATTTTTTCAAGTTTTAAAGCATTTAAGTTGCTTAAGTTAACTTTAAGAAACCCAAACATATGCATTCATGTAAAGGTGAGTTTTGTCATCTTTTATCAATGTCAGAAAAAAAAATACATATATATATATATATATATATATATGTGTTTTTTTTAATTTTTGGCTGCGTTGGGTCTTCGCTGCTGCGTGCAGGCTTTCTCTAGTTGCGGTGAGCGGGGGCCACCCTTCGTCGCGGTGCGTGGGCCTCCCACTGCAGTGGCCTCTCTTGTTGAGGAGCATGGGCTCCAGGCACGCGGGCTTCAGTAGTTGTGGCACATTGGCTCAGTAGTTGTGGTTCGCAGGCTCCAGAGCACAGGCTCAGTAGCTGTGGCGCACGGGCTTAGTTGCTCCACGGCATGTGGGATCTTCCTGGACCAGGGCTCGAACCCGTGTCCCCTGCACTGGCAGGCGGATTCTTAACCACTGCGCCACCAGGGAAGTCCAGAAAAATATTTTTTTTAATAAATAAAAATACATTTAAAAAGTACTCAGATATTTGAACTAATTGTAACATCTTACTTTGTATCTCATTACTTAATGAGTTAAATAAAATCTATCACATGTTCATTAAGTTTTCGAGAAGTACTCAGAAAGATTTTAAACTAGGAAGGGGGTCCTGTGAGCCATTTCCACTTTTATTCCAAATACAACACAACGAGCTGAACCTCACAAAGATAAGGCTGGTGAAGAAGCAAGACACAGCACCTAAAGCAGGTTCTGTTCAGATAAAGTCTATAAAAGGGACAAAACTAAGCCACACTGCCTAGGACACACACACGGGTGTACAGGGTTATGACTGCCACAGAAGCCACTGCCACACCACTCTCGCGCTCTGTGGGGATGTGTAGGAGAGGAGAGGGGCTATGACCTGGGAGGGCACGAGCCACGTCTGTGGTGCTGCCCATGCTCTGTTCCTTGAGCTGAATGGTGACTGCATGAGCATCTACTTCATTATTGTTAAACTACAGGTATTTTTACACTTTTCTATGTGTATGTTATATGTCAGTTTAAAATAGGCACAAAAAAAAGAAATCCAGTGTTTCAAGGTAAAAAATATTTCCAGTAGGAAATACTTGGCAGTTTAAAAAAATCCAGAACTTAGCCTACGGACAGAGTGCACCATCTCTGGTTTCTAAACCAACCTCTAACAAGAGTCCCAAACTCCAGCGCTCACAGGGCCCTGGCAGGGACTGTAGGGCAGCAGAGCGAGCCCCACGAGGAGACCGGGGTGAGCTGGCGCAGGCCGCTCTGCTAGGGAGGGCGCCTGATTCGCCTGCACCACCGCGGCTGCCAGGGAACGAAAGCGTCTTCCATTGTATGGGACATCTCCCAATTTCCAAATACTGGCAACTCACTCAAAAGCTATTAAAGAACACTGTGTAAACCAAACAACATCTGTCTATCGACCAGACACAGACTGAGGGCTAGAAGCCTCTGTTTTCTTCTACCTGCTTCAAAGTGCACCCCTTCTCTCATTCAGAAAAACGTCACGGAGCACCCCCTGTGGGCCAGGAACTGGGGCTACACTGATGAACGCGGCCCACTACACCCACAGTGACATTCAACAGACGCCCAGTCTGCTCCTCCCCATACTTCCCACCTCCAAACCCGGCAACGCCTGGCACTCATTCTCACCTCCTCTCTCTTCTCTCTCTTCCAGCCCCACATCTAATCTCTCAGGAAATCCCATCAGCTCCACCATCCCACCAGACCCAGAATCCAAGCGCTTCTCCCACCCCCAGCTCCACCACGCCGGCCGACGCACCACCACCTCTTGCTCAGACTCTTCATGGGCTCCCCGCTCCTGCCCTCACGCTCCACACCCAGCCAGAGGGATTCCACTCTCCCATTGCTTCTCCCTTCATTTCGCACCGCGTAGCATGCAAAGCCCTACCATGTTCTAAGGCCCTACGTGACCATACCCTTCAATTAGACTCTACCATTCTTTTTTTTTTTTTTAAAGCATTTTAATTTTTTTTTGGCTGTGTTGGGTCTTCGTTTCTGTGCGAGGGCTTTCTCTAGTTGCGGGAAGCGGGGGCCACTCTTCATCGCGGTGCGCGGGCCTCTCACTATCGCGGCCTTTCTTGTTGCGGAGCACAGGCTCCAGACGTGCAGGCTCAGTAGTTGTGGCTCACGGGCCTAGTTGCTCCGCAGCATGTGGGATCCTCCCAGACCAGGGCTCGAACCTGTGCCCCCTGCATTAGCAGGCAGATTCTCAACCACTGCGCCACCAGGGAAGCCCCTAGACTCTACCATTCTTGAGGAAAGAATTCTGGGCTTACACAAATCTACTCTTTCTTAAACTTTCATAATTTCCTTGAAGTTTTCTAGTAAGTTTCCTTCTTGAGAATACTTACCTTGTTTTTTGTTCGTTTGTTTTTTAATAAACTTATTTATTTTATTTATTTTTGGCTGTGTTGGGTCTTTGTTGCTGTGTGCGGGCTTTCTCTAGTTGCAGTGAGCAGGGGCTACTCTCCGTTGTGGTGCGTGGGCTTCTCATGGTGGTGGCTTCTCTTGTTGCGGAGCACAGGCTCTAGGTGCGCGGGCTTCAGTAGTTGTGGCACACGGGCTCAGTAGTTGTAGCTCGTGGGCTCTAGAGCGCAGGCTCAGTAGTTGTGGCGCACGGGCTTAGCTGCTCCGCGGCATGTGGGATCTTCCCGGACCAGGGCTCGAACCCGTGTCCCCTGCATTGGCAGGCGGATTCTCAACCACTGCGTCACCAGGGAAGCCCCTTACCTTGTTTTGACAACAACTCAGCAAGTATATCCTAGATATAGACACTCATGTGTGCATTAAATATTTTTTCATAGCTTAACAGGAATAAGCTATGTCTACAAGTAGGTCTGAGGGAAACTAAGATTTCCCCAGAACTAGACCAGCAGGAATGGGGCCAGGAGAATGTCCCAGAAGTCCCGGCTGGCAAGAGGTACAAATCCAGGAGAGCGGCCATTTTCTGCTCGCAGCGCATGGTCAGAGCACAGGCTCCAGAGGCAGACAGGTGTAGGGTCAGACTGCAGGGCCGCTGCTACTTACTAGCTGGGTCACAGTAGGCAAGTTATTTAACTTTATGAGACTCTGTTTCATCAGATGCAAAATGCAGACTGAGAACTTCCTCTTGGGGACTGAAAGGCCACAGTCAGTGGCGGGCCTGGCACGTCACAGGCTGTCAGTACAGCAGCTCCAGGCCCTGCACGGTTGGCACCACAGCCTTGAAGCTCCACCGTCCCACATGGTTTCCTCGCTCGCTGACCGGCTCAGCATGCAGGCCGGGCGTTCTGACAGCACGACACACAGTGCTGTTGGCTTACGTCCAGAACTTTTTCAGTGGACTGTCATCTCTAAAAGCACAGTAGGGCTGCCAGGAAAATCTACTTTGTCAGATGAAGAACCCCAGCCCCACAGCTGGGCCCACATTTGCTGGTTGCTAAAGCACTTCCATTGGAAAAGCTGGGTTTTTGTTTTGTTTGCAAAGATAACACTAATGGCACCAAAAGGAAAACAGCAGTGCCAAGAATACAAGTCCTAGAGGCATTTTCACAAGGAAGAGGCAAGTGAGGACAAGCCTCGGACAGGCACGGACAGGGTATTAGGTGCAGATGGGTACTGGGCGCAGGCAGGGTACTCACCAATGGCCCTGCGGAAGTTCTCCATCAGCACTTCTGTCTTCTTGATCTCCGTGGAGTAAACTTCACTCCCCACCATCGGGCAGAAAGGGACCTTACTACCCAGCTCCTGAGCAATAGCCAGAGCTAGAGCTGTCTACAGAAGAAAACAAAGGAAATGCACTTGTTTCACATTCTTGAAATATACTTCAGGAACATATGCTATAAAAAAATTATTAACTAGGAACTGAAATTCTAGCCCTTTAGTTTTAATACAGTTTGCATGTTTCACAATAAACGGTTAATGACTTTTGTGGACAGTCGATTTCTAGCATAATGGTCCCTGTCATCACAACAGTTGTCACGACTGAGACTTGGCCAGTCCAGTTCGCAATGTTTCACATGCCCCTCCCACTCACCCTACAAAGTGGACACCACTACTCTCCCCATTTCACAAATGAGGAAGCTGAGACACAGATTAAATAACACGTCCTCGGTACCATAATCTAGAAAATGGCACAGTGGAACCTTAAAGTCTGACAGCAGGGTTCCAGAGATCATATTCCCATCAGAATAGTCAGTACAGTCTTCCAAAACTGTTCCCTCAGTGTCAAAACGGGGTTCTGACCTCGTCGCAGTAGAACAGCACCACTGGGTCTTTGAGATACTGCTTTCTGTCTTTACAGACACAGGAAGGCACCAACTTACAACCCATCAGAAATCAATAATCAAGGAACAAATGACAGGATGTTCACTTTATGCTGAGTGGCCCCGCAAACCATGAAGAATGACACACAAGCTAGGATTCTGAAGCTATGAGCTGGTGAAGTTACACGTGAACATGCCCTAATAAACTACAAACTGACCTTTGCTAAGATAACTACTGTTGGCAGATGCTGAAGAGACGAAGACTAACCGATGTATGGTCAAAGAGCAAGTATGAAAAGCCAGTGCCTTAAAGCTGGTGCAGGACGGGGAAACACCACGGCCTTTTAATACCATTTTCACCTTTCCTCAACTTTGACACGAGAGCCCAGGTAAGGTCCCCAAGGTGTACAGGCTAAGGAAGAGAACAAGGTTGCTACTGAAGGATGACATGCATCTCCGAGACAGTTTTAAAACTGGCTCAGTAAAGGTTCCTCTTCTGTTCACTGCCCTTTTGGTGATAGTTTAATCTTCAGCGTGACCCTGGGTACATGGCAAATCTCTGGTGCCTGACTTCCTCATCTGTCAAATCAAAGTCCTGGGTTACATCACCAGTAGCAAACTGGTTGCCCACAGACTGCTCCTGTTTTGGCCTGCAGAGTCTCATGTGTGTTTTCTTTCTTTTTTGGCTGTGTTGGGTCTTCGGCTGTGTGCGGGCTTTCTCTAGTTGCGGCGAGCGGGGGCTACTTTTCATTGTGGTGCGCGGGCTTCTCACTGTGGCGGCTTCTCTTGCTGCGGAGCACGGGCTCTAGAGCACAGGCCCAGTAGTCATGGCGCACAGGCTTAGTTGCTCTGTGGCATGTGGGATCTTCCCAGACCAGGGACTGAACCCATGTCCCTGGCATTGGCAGGCGGATTCTTAACCACTGCACCACCAGGGAAGCCCTCATGTGTGTTTTTAAACTCAGTTGTTGCCCATTTTCTAACGCTGGGAAATTTCACATAAAAATACAATTATTTAGCTTCTTCTGAGAAGCAAGAAGGTCTGGCCACAGGGGGCCCCGTGACCACGTGGCAGCACAGGGAGTAGGCACGCGGGCAGCTGCCTCCCCAGCAAGGGCGCGTGCGGGCTCCCGGGCGCTGCACTCAGCCCCACTGCCCGTCTGAGCCGGCATCTGAGTTTGTGCCCTCAGGGCTGATACCTCTAAAGCTGCATCCTCTTGTATCCTAAGAGCGAAGGGAAAATCTCTGGAGCATAATGGGGCAGGTAGCAGCACACTGACACCAGGGGTCCCAGCAGGAGCCTCGGGCCAGCCACGCTCACCTTCTATCCCAACCCCGCCACCTCTCCAGTCACTCCTCCTCCTCTTCCCCTGTCGCTACAGGCCCCAACCCCCCTCCCGCAGCTGTGAACTCCAGAGGCAGTGCTGCATCTGATTCAATGCAGACCCCCACCACTACCAAATACAGAAGAGATGATCGACATATCCCACTAAAACATGATAAATGCTTGGTTAAGAAATGCTTCAGGTGTGTCTAGTTTCCTCCACTTAAAGCTCCCAGAAGGCTGGCATACGATGTGGCTACTGTGCAGACTGTACCTACACCTGCTATACAGGGCCGGGTGACATGCACGAGGGATCCCACTGAGCCCTCGCGCCTACACCTGCTCTACAGGGCCGGGTGACGTGCACGCGGGATCCCACTGAGCCCTCGTGCCTACACCTGCTATACAGGGCCGGGTGACGCGCACGAGGGATCCCACTGAGCCCTCGCGCCTACACCTGCTATACAGGGCCGGGTGACGCGCACGCGGGATCCCACTGAGCCCTCGCGCCTACACCTGCTCTACAGGGCCGGGTGACGCGCACGCGGGATCCCACTGAGCCCTCGCGCCTACACCTGCTCTACAGGGCCGGGTGACGCGCACGAGGGATCCCACTGAGCCCTCGCGCCTACACCTGCTATACAGGGCCGGATGACGCGCACGAGGGATCCCACTGAGCCCTCGTGCCTACACCTGCTATACAGGGCCGGGTGACGCGCACGAGGGATCCCACTGAGCCCTCGTGCCTACACCTGCTCTACAGGGCCGGGTGACGCGCACGAGGGATCCCACTGAGCCCTCGTGCCTACACCTGCTCTACAGGGCCGGGTGACGCGCACGCGGGATCCCACTGAGCCCTCGTGCCTACACCTGCTCTACAGGGCCGGGTGACGCGCACGAGGGATCCCACTCAGCCCTCGTGCCTACACCTGCTATACAGGGCCGGGTGACGCGCACGAGGGATCCCACTGAGCCCTCGTGCCTACACCTGCTATACAGGGCCGGGTGACGCGCACGAGGGATCCCACTGAGCCCTCGTGCCTACACCTGCTATACAGGGCCGGGTGACGTGCACGAGGGATCCCACTGAGCCCTCGTGCCTACAGGGATCCCACTGAGCCCTCGTGCCTACACCTGCTGTACAGGGCCGGGTGACGTGCACGAGGGATCCCACTGAGCCCTCGTGCCTACAGGGATCCCACCGAGCCCTCATGCCTACACCTGCTATACAGGGCCGGGTGACGCGCACGAGGGATCCCACTGAACCCTCTTACCTACACCTACTATATAGGGCCGGGTGACACGCACGAGGGATCCCACCGAGCCCTCGTGCCTACACCTACTATACAGGGCCGGGTGACACGCACGAGGGATCCCACCGAGCCCTCGTGCCTACACCTGCTATACAGGGCCGGGTGACGCGCAGGAGGGATCCCACCGAGCCCTTGCGCCTACACCTGCTATACAGGGCCGGGTGACGCGCACGAGGGATCCCACCGAGCCCTCGCGACTACACCTGCTATACAGGGCCGGGTGACGTGCACGAGGGATCCCACCGAGCCCTCGCGCCTACACCTGCTGCACAGGGCCGGGTGACGTGCACGAGGGATCCCACTGAGCCCTCGCGCCTACACCTGCTGCATAGGGCCGGGTGACGTGCACGAGGGATCCCACTGAGCCCTCGTGCCTACACCTGCTGTACAGGGCCGGGTGACGTGCACGAGGGATCCCACTGAGCCCTCGCGCCTACACCTACTGCATAGGGCCGGGGGACGTGCACGAGGGATCCCACTGAGCCCTCGTGCCTACACCTACTACATAGGGCCGGGTGACGTGCACGAGGGATCCCAATGAGCCCTCGTGCCTACACCTACTATATAGGGCCGGGTGACGTGCACGAGGGATCCCACTGAGCCCTCGTGCCTACACCTACTATATAGGGCCGGGTGACATGCACGAGGGTTCCCACTGAACCCTCGTGCCTACACCTACTATATAGGGCCAGGTGACTTGCACGAGGGATCCCACTGAGCCCTCCCAAGCAGCCTATGAACTTGATACTCTAGTTCACACTTTGTGAATCTAGAAACTGAAACTCAGAAACTTCCAGCTCCCCCAAAGTCAAACAGTTAGCAAGCAGAAGGATCAGGATGAAAACCCCAATCTCCAAGACCTACTTCTGTGTGCCCACCCCCCACGCAAGTGGCACAAAAAAGAGGCTGTTGCCTCAAGATTAAAAAACCTACTTTGTTTTCAACTTCATCCGAACACCTTTTTCTAAAACCCAAACCCAAAGCCCCATTAAGAGTGTGCAGGCCTCAGGAGGGGAATGGCCATACCCTGAACAAGCACCACACTCCTGCCGGCCACTCAGTTAAGTTGTCTGAACATTGAGGTCCATGGGTACAATGTTACAAAAGCACCAGAGACCCATGCTTCCAGCAAAGCGGCCACTAGAGCCACGGCCACTCCTTCCTGTTACAAAACATCTAGAATAAGTAAGTAGTCATGATAGACCCAGAGTAGTAAACTATCGTTGCAAGGTAGTTTACTAGTCTGAAAAGCTGGGCAGGTGTTTGACAGATGCCAGAAACCCCTGGATAAAAAGGAGCCTTGAAGGGCACACGTCAGTAGACAAGGTGGCCACAGACAAAATCTCCAAGGGACAAAGACAAGCTTGTCCGTCTCACCGCAGCTCTGGCTGAGGAAGTCTCACGAGCAGGTTCTCAAACAGATGAAGGATTGGTCTCTACACTGCGTGATGGCCAGAAAACCCAAGTCACAAAATTTCCTTCATGTGCCCTGTGCTGGCAGTACAGCAGGGGCTCTCCCAAGTCCTCTCAGGAAGCACTCGGCCCTAATCAAGAGATCAGGGAAGCCTCAGATTTGATCAAACAGGAGTCCACAAGCAGATACAGGATACAAAATAAATAAGAAAGTATTTCACGCGGCTTCCCTGGTGGCGCAGTGGTTAAGAATCCGCCTGCCAATGCAGGGGACACGGGTTTGAGCCCTGGTCCAGGAAGATCCCACATGCCGCAGAGCAACTAAGCCCGTGCGCCACAACTACTGAGCCTGTGCTCTAGAGGCTGTGAGCCACAACTACTGAGCCCGCAAGCCACAACTACTGAAGCCCACACGCCTAGAGCCCCTGCTCTGCAACAAGAGAAGCCACCACAATGAGAAGCGCACGCACCGCAACGAAGAGTAGCCCCTGCTTGCCGCAACTAGAGAAAGCCCACATGCAGCAACAAAGACCCAGCACAGCCAAAAATAAATAAATAAAATGAAAATAAATTTTAAAAAATTAAAAAAAAAAAAGAAAGTATTTCACAAACAAGGAACAAGAGGCTATCAAAAATAGCCAGATTTTGGGACTTCCCTGGCGGCCCAGTGGTTAGGACTCCATGCTTCCACTGCAGGGGGCATGGGTTCGATCCCTGGTCAGGGAACTAAGATCCTGCAAGCTGCATGGCACGGCCAAAACAAACAAACAAATAAATAAGCAAAATACAGATTTTGTAGAAATGAAGAAATTAAAACTAATGAGTGGGGGAGGGAGGGGCTTCTTCATTATAAAAAAAAAAAGCAAGCTAATATACGTAGAGGATACGACAGATTTAGAAAATCACCATTTTGCAACCACCAATGTGATAACTGATAAGGCAATGACCATCAGTGAATGCTACAGCCATAGGGTAAAAGGATATTCAGGACATCTCAAAGTGTCACTTCCCAGATGATTATAAATTTCAGAGGGAACCAGTCCCCTCACAGTGGAACGTGGCATCAGCCTCCTGTTGTGATGCAGGTTCCAGACACATCACCTGCATTGCATTCTGCCAAAGGGCTGAACGTTTCAGACACAATCAGACAACCACTGGAGGACAGCTGTAGGGTACTCTACAGAACAACTGTCCTGGGCTCTTCAAAAATGTCAGTGTCATAAAAGAAAACAAACCAAAAATGCAGGGGACGGGAACTGTTCTCGATAAAGAGACTAAAGAGACAATAATGAATGCAATGTGTGATATGTGATTATAATTCAATTAAAAAATATAAAAAAATGAAAGAGCCACAAACTGAAATGACTTGGAGATATTTTAATATAAACTAGATATTAGCTAATTTTATTAGCAACATTACATTTCTTGGGTGGATGACAGTATCATGGGAACAACAGAGAAGGTCCCTTGCACTTACTTTCAAATGGTTCAGAAGTAACATAGAAAAAACACAAATCTCACAAAATATTTACACTTAGTTACCTATGAGTAGGGTACAGAGGGATTCATCAAACTGTTCTTTCCACTCTTTTGTAGGTTTCAAATTTTTCAAAATGGAAAATATTCATCAGACTGGATTAAAGAGTAGCTTCCTCACAGCTTACAAGACAGACTGGAAGAGAGGTCTAATGAAGCTACCCAGAACGCAGAAGAGTCAAAACAACAGCAAACATAAAAGAGGTTCAAAGACTAAGAAGACAAAATGAGAAGCTCCAGCCCAGGATTTCCCAGTCTTGGCACTGTGGGCATTTTGGGCTGGAGAACTCCTCTTGCAGGGGCTGCTCTGTGCTCTGCAGGGTGCCCTGCAAACCCCACGGCCTCCACCCACAAGATGCCAGCAGCACTCCCAGCCCAACCAAGTGTGACAACCAAAAACGTCTCAGGACAGTGCCAAATGTTCCCCGGGGGGCAAACTCGGCCCAGGCGGAGGACCTCTGCAGTGGAACCTCACCTAGCTGGAGTTCCAGAAGAGAAGAGAGAGAACAGGGAAAGGCAGCATCTGAAGAGACAAAGGCTGACCAGTTCCCAGAACTTATTAGACACAATATGTACTCAGATCCACATCAAGCAGGATAAATGAAAATAAATCCACCCTTTGACATATCACAGTGAAACACCAAAACCAAAATATCCCAAAAACATCGAGAGAAAAGACAAAATCCTCAAAACCAGTCTTCTCAAAAGCAACACTAGAAGCCAAAAGGTAGCGAATATCACTGAGAGAAACAGTATTGAGAGGACACATCTGTCAACTGAATTATTATCCAGCATAACTATCTTTCAAAACAAAGGCAACACAATAAATACAAACCTGACTTTGCCACCAACAAACTTCTAGAAGGAACTTCTTAATGATGTACTTTAGGAAGGAAACGGAGGGAGAGCAAAGCTCTAAGATATGAGAAGGAATAGTAAGCAAATAAATGGTAAATACAGTGACAAGCAGAAAGGGAATTAAAGCTCACGTTTATACTTGTTCACAAATATAGCACTTCCTCCTCTACTGTTAGACACCAGTAAAAGACATATTATCAATTCAATCATATGACTTCAAAATGATAATTAGAGTCATCATCTTACAACTGCCACTTTCATAACTCCCTCAAACAGGCAGGGCTGTGCTACTGCTTCAGAAAGGCTAAGGGACCTGCCTGGGGTCTCAGCACCAGAGCTGGAACCCCTTTCTTTACACAATGACTCCCCCAGGCTCCTCCTCTCCTGCACCAAGCAGCCCTCCTGAAGAACAAGCAGGGCCCAGACTGGGGGCTCTAGTGCGTTTCAAGCACCCAGCCAAGCCCCTCACAGATCCCACAAGTTGTCCTGCACCCTCGGCCTGGAAGGTCCTTTTCTTCCCTGCAAAGTCAAATGCCAAGCTTCAACCCCTCCAGCCACACCAGCCCCAGTGTCACCTCCTGCTGCGATTCCAGCTGCATTTAAGATCAGGCGATGCCTGGCAGCTTAGTGCTCAGCTGGAGTTTTCCGTGCTGCCACGGTATCCTCTCTGCCCTCGAGAGACTGTAAGGCCCTTGGAGATAAAGATCACGTCTCTAATTCTTTTTTCCTTTTTCTTCCCATCTCTCACACAGCCAGAATAGTGCTGGGTCAAGTTAGCATTTGGAAAATTGCTTGCTGACTGGTTTTCTTTCCCCCTCAAGTAAGATGTCACTCCCAAGATTTTATGAAGCCCTAGGCCAACAGAAATGTATTTCCAGAGCAAAGGAGACTTGAAGGAGATAAAAGACAAATTACAGAGACAATGAGACACTTCTGAGGACTTCACTCTCTTTTCTCTGGAGGTCAGCCAGGGTAATTTGAATTTTAGAAGCATGGATTTTAGATACTCAACTGTATTATTGTACATCGGTTTTAAAAACATACGTATAACCAATTTAGCTAAACAAAGACCAGTTAAGGCACAAATTGAATTTGGCTTAGACGTTAAGATCATCCTCTTGGGTAGATTTTAAAAAATGAGAGAAAATGAGTACCTTGCCAGTTCCAGGAGGCCCTGCCAACAACACAGCTCTTCCAGCCATTTTCTTGCTTTTGATTAATTCCACTATCACACCACATGCCTAGACACCACAATAGAAAGAAATAATAAATCAATATTAAAATGTTTCACAGGAGGAAAAAGTCCAGTGCCTGGTCCACACAAGTCAGACTCGAGTGCCAGGACACCATAGGCGCTGTTCTAGGTGCCAGAGGCAGTAGAGGGCCATGGAGCTCATGTCCTAGTGGAGGAGACATACAAACACAGAATCTCTACTATGAAGAAAAAAGGGCAACAAACGAGCAAGTGGCTGGGGGCAGAGGTTACTCTATAATAAAGAGTGATCTGGGAAGACCTCTTTGACATTATATTTGATATACGAAGCTGCAGGCAGGGCAGGAGTCAGTGCTCCAGGCAAAGGAAACAATAAAGTCAAAATACAGGACTGAGCTTGGCATGTCCAAGGGACAGAAAAGCTGTGCTGACCAGAGTTCAGAAAACAAGCAGACCGGGAAGATGGGGTGGTAGAGGCAGGAGAGGCAGCACCCAGAACAGAATTTCCAGTCCATAGTAAAGTTTGGATTTTATTCTACGTGTAGTGGGAAGCCAGGGAAAAGCCTTAGGCCACATGTCATGTTCTGAAAATTTGTTTTTAAAGGATCTTGATGGCTGCTATGTGGAGAACGGACAGGAGGGGTACAAATGGGAGCAGTGGCATATACTCCAGGGGCCCACACACCTCAAAATTGGAAACAAGACTGTGTGTATATGTTCAAATGTGCGTTTTTCCAGGGAGGGGTCACAGCTTTCATCAGATTCCCAAATTAACCCGCTAAGGGCTAAGAATCAATGACATATTCTACTAGTTGGCCATCAGTTAACTATCCCAGAATGCCGTAAGCAAATGCTGCAAGTGAGGTTTAACCTACGGCATCCTAAGATCCAAGGAATGCCCTTCAAATCCTCAAGATTAAATTACTTGTTTGTTCGTATATTTTAAATATTCTGAGTATTAAGCCATTTACAGCATATATATTATATATAGACAGGTATGTACATTATATACATACAGCATGTATTTCGCATACACATACACATATATACAGTTGACCCATGAACCCTTGAAGTTAGGGGCGCCCAACCTCCACGCAGGCGAAAATCAGCGCATAACTATACAGTCAGCCCTCCATATCTGTGGTTCAGCAGCCCTGGATTCAACCAGCTGGGGGTCATGTTGCACCCTAATACGTATTTATTGAAAGAAATCTGCGAATAAGTGGACCCGTGCAGTTCAAACCCATGTTGTTCAAGAGTTGACTGCATACTGATATGTGTGTGTATATATGTTTAGAAATTCCATAAATGGGTTCCTGGTTTTATGTATTTTAGAATATTTAACTCTAAAGGAGTAAGGCTGAGAAAGTCACACTCCTTAAACACCTAATCTCAAGGTTTCTCACACTGATCTAAAAACCTAAAGCAGAGCTGTCTCCAAGGTGCACCGTCCCTGCCTCAGGGCAGACCCACAGCTCCTCTCCCTGGGTGGTACCTTGTGGACAGGGTCTTGTGAGCGCCTCTTATCTCCTCTCCCACTTTCCCCATGGACTGTGGAGACGTACCTTGGTCCCACACTTAGCCCCTCAAAAACATGGGTTCAAGGAATGCATGTGGATGTACCCTATTCCATTTCTGGCTCAGCTGGAAAAGCACAGTACACTTAACAGAGCCTAGAAGATATTCTTCAGATGCTGCGTTTCTAAAAAGACAGAAGAGCCATTACGGTCTTTCCACAGTAACCTCTGATATCATAATCCTCAGCACTGGAACTCTTTGGGCAACTCAAAAGAGGTAGAAGAACCTTTGCCAACCTTGACTACGTACTCTTATTCACACACTTCCCCTTCCATTTAATCTTCTTCCATTTAGGCTCCTTCCCTCCAGTGAGACATGTCCAGTGAATTCCAAAATTTAAAAAGTATGAACTGGAAGGGCCTTTAAAAGATGACCTAGTCTAACTCTCATTTTTCAGATGAGGACATTAAACATCAAGGAGGCTACTAATGTGACCAGACTCAGACAAGGACCTGGTAGCAGAGGTGGGATGACCAATAATTCAGTACGTAAATTCTGAGTCCCTATAATGAGTCAAGTTCTGGGTATATACTACTACCCGGTCTCTGTCCTTGGGAAGCTCATATTCGTATGGAGGTACACAGCGTCAGAGTTAAGAGTATGGATTCTGGAGTCAGATAGACTTGGGTTTAAATCCTGGCTCTACCAATTACCAGCCGAGTACCCTTAGATCCATAACCTAACCTCTAGGAACCACAGTTTCCTCATCTGAAAACAGAGTTCATAGCATAGTGGCACAAAGGCTAAAGAGTTTATGGTAAAGTATACTAATGTCTACAACTTACTTTGAAATGCAAAAGCAGATTGCTAGATGGATAAATGAGCAGATAGAAGACAAAGCAACAGAGTAAAATGTTACTTGTAGAATTCAGGCACACAGGTACGCCCTACACAAGTCTTTCAACTTTTTGGTATGTCTGAAAAGTGTCATAACAAAGTGGAGGAGAACAAAGACAATGGAAACGGAGCTGCTTAGCACAGCGCTCGGCACACAAAAAGCGCTCAACAATGTCAGCTACTTGCAGAGACAGGCCCTCCGAGAGCAGAAGCTGTAAAAAGAGAAATTTCAAAGTCACCTTGGCCCTGTCACTATTTCCTCTCTGGAAACCTGATGTTCCAAATGGAAACCAGAGGCTTCTCTTTGGCCCTTTCTATTAGCACAATCAGGCTAGGAGGCAAGAGTCTTACCCAGGAGTTCTATAGCTGCCGAGCCACCGCAGGGGCGAAGGGACAAAATGGGCTGACGTTAGGGCTGAAGAGGGCCCGAGGGGGGCGGTCCTACCACAGAGCGCGCTGCTTCGGGAGTCAGGGGCACACAGGCACAAACTCCAGCATTACTATTACTAAACTCGGTGGCAAGCGGATGGGTGAAGTGACCTCTCACACCCTCAATGTTTTCATCAAAAAAAAAAAAAATAATACACACACACACACACACAAAGAGCCTGAACAGTTTTATGATGATAATGCGGGCGAAGGCACTTGGCACCAGCATCACTTAGTAGAAGTGGGCTTAACTGGAATGTTCAGAAAGGCCTCTGTACCTGCCACTTGCTCAGGCGGATCACCTCCCGACTTTAAAAGCCCCAGAGCCTCCCACTGCGCTCACAGCAACTCAAACGCCGTGCCCGGGCCCGCAGAGCCCCGCAGGAACTGATCCCCGAAGTCTAATAACGGCCCTTCTGTTCAGCGGTTTAAACGCTTGTGTCTGAAACGCGAGCTCCCGGAGAGCAGGGACCTGGCCCATCTTCTCCCCGCCGACCCCCGTGCTGCGCGGACGGCCTGGCCCAGAGCGGCGGTCAGTCAGGACTCGCGGCCAGGGACGAGGCCGCGAGGTCGTCGCCGCGCCCTGGGACGTCCTCCCCACGCCCCACCCCCAGGCCAGGTCCGCGCCGCCCGGGCCCACCTCAGCCCCGTCCCCGCCTCGGTCTCCCCCTCAGTTCAGTCCCCCCGCCTCAGCCCCCGCGCCGCCGCCACACCTCGCGCGCATTCTCCTGGCCCACGAGCCCCGAGGCCGCCTGCTTGGCCAGGCCGCTCTCGTCCAGCCCCAGCCCCTTCACGTGGCTGTGGGAGGCGATGCGCTGCGTCTTGGTGGTGCTCTTCACCTCCTCGATCTTCATCCTGCTCACCTGGAGCCCGAGCGCCCGCTCAGCCCTAGCAGCGCGCAGCCGGTTACCACGCGGCCGTTACCAGGCGGCTGGTCCGGGCCCGCCTCGGTCAGCTCCCCATTGGCCGCGGCGGGAACGCCTCAGCGCCCCATTGGCTCCTGGCTGTGCCCGTCGCGGCTGCCGGGGAGGCTCCGCCCACCCGCTTCCGGCTGTGTCCCGAGGTTGGCTTCCCCCGCGGCCGGCGCTTCCTGCCCGGGTGGGCCCGAAAGGGCCGCTGAGCCCCAGTGAGGGCCCGAGTCCCGCTCTTAACGGCGCCTTCGCGTCCTTGACCGCACTCGAATGGATACCCTTTTGCGGAGCTCAAGTTCGACCTCGGTGTTGGATATGAAGAGACAGGTTTAGAACTTAAGCTTCGACTTGCGCCCACTAAGCAGTTTTCTGACTCCCACGCCTTTCATCTCCCTGGGGATGCCGTGCTCAGCATCCTCCTTGGGATTGTCCTCCTCTGCTTCTCCTCGCCTCCACCTCTCCCTTTACTTAGATTAAGTTGGCTGTGGATGACGTTTAGTGTAATTCCTAATGCAGATAAAGATGCGGGCTAAAAGAAGCCCACTAACTTACGGAGAACGCACAGCAAGTAATCAGAAGAGTTGGAACTCCACCTGAGGACTTCAGGCTTTGCAGCCGGTGTAAACCTCATGCCATCCCACGACCTCAGATGAGACAATTAGCCAGCGGCTGTGTCCTGTCCGGTTCCATGATGATATTAACACACCCCTGAAAAGTGTACTCTTTCCATCCACCCAGTCATTCCACAAACATTTGTTAGCACCTGCTGTGAGCCAGACACTACAATGCACTAGGATGCAGACACAAAATACAAAATCTCCAGCCTTGACAAGCTCAGTCCTTAGTTGGGAAATTTGCAACATGAGGTGTGCCAAAGCAGGTACACCCACGTGGTGTGCAAGCCCAGAGCAGGGCCATCTGGAACAGCTGGAGAGCCAAGGAAGGCACCATGAGGTGGTAACGCCTGGACCGATCCCTGACGGAAGGATAACATCCTCGGAAGCAGACGGTATGTCACCATTTCACAGATGAGTGGACTCAGGTCCAGAGAAAGGGAGGGACTGGCCCAGAACTCAGGGGAGCTTGCATTAGGGTTGAGACAGACCTGAAGTCAAATCCAGTTGCAGGACTTCCTGACTCTCACATCTCCTTGTACTTCTCCATCATAACTTTTGAGTCTAGGTTTCCGATTACTTGCAAGACTATCAGGTCAATGTTAGTCTCTCCCACTAAATGGCAGGCATTAAGAAAGTGTAGACCACATCTGTGTTCATCATTTTAACCCCAGTGTCTCCATACAGCCTGGCTCACAGTTAAGACTTCTTATAAATTCAGTAGGGTTCTGGACCCTCACATACAGAATCATGCAGTTTTGCTGCACGTACTTTACACAGCGGATCTTATGGGACTTGATAATGGTTTCTGTCAGTGAATGGAACCTTTTGGCCCCCCCCTCCCCCTCCACCAGAGCTGTTACATTTTTTTCCTGCTAAAGAACAGTTCAAACATCTGATCCAGCCTAGCATTCTCTTTTTACAGGTGAGGAAACTGAGGCCCTAAAAGGGGATGGAGTTTGTCCAAGATCACAAATTGAGCAAATGCCTTTCCCAGGCCTAGACCCCAGGTCCAGTGTGCAAAGAAGCTGGGCCTGGCTGCAGAGCCAGGCAGATCCTTTCATTTCAACAGAAGACGACGCGGCAGGCCAGTGTCCAAAGTGTGCCAGGTGCATGAAGGTAGGTGAGGCCCATAGCAGTGGACAGGGGTTATTATGCCTGCCCAGCACCCTTCCTACCTCTTCTGGCCACCTTCACTCTAATTTTCTGTCGAGAACCACCCTTCCGCCGCTTGGCATCTAGGCGGTTTAGATGGGTTGACCCTCCCCCCCCCCCAGCTTTATTTCAGGAATGGACACGGGACCCTGGCCTGGCCTATCAAAGTATCCCCTCCTCCCCAGAATGGTGATTGGTTCAGAAATGTGAGCAGACAGTCCAATGACACTCAGACCTGCACTTTTACTGGAAATATCAGGAAAGAAAGAGACTTGGGTCCTAGGTTTCCAGGTCATCTTTGCCACTTCATGGGAAGACTCTGTCTGAGAATGAAGCCAGCACAAAGGAAAGGAAAGCTGGCAGATTCCTGATGAAATCCTTTACGTTCCCAGATCCAGCTTTGCCCTACTTGGCAGTGTAAATGGCACTGCCATTGGGGCTTAAAATAACTTGAGTTAGGGTTCCACCCATGGGTTTGTGCAGTGACACACATACAAGGAATGGAGTGGACAGCTGCATCCCAGCTTGTGCTGTGTGACAACCCCAGACCTGCCTGCTCTCTCACTCTCGCTCCCATGAGCCTTGCTCTTTCACCTCCAGGCCCTTGACCCCTCTTTTCTCCAGTCCAAGCTTGATCATCTCAGCCACTTGGTTCCCAGCGCTTCTTCTCCCTCCTTGCTTTGACTTCTTTCACACCTGACCTTTGAGCCCACAAGCCCAGGTCAAGCCTGCCTCTGCCTTCTCCAACATCTTGAGAAGGCTGCTGCATGTGGAGGGGGGGCAATGACCCAGGGGCCCCGTGAAGCCACACATTGTCATGGTCTCCAGGCTCAGCTGAGTGCTGAGAGCGTATCCTAACTAATAGGACATTTAATAATGGTCTGCAGTAATCTAACAGCGTGGCACTGGCATAAGGATAGACATATAGACCAATGGAATAGAATAGAGAGCCCAGAAATAAACCCTCAGTATATCAGCAAGGGTGCCAAGACCATTCAAAGGGGAAAGAGCTGAAACTTAATTCTTTTTTTTTTTTTTTGGCCATGCCATGTGGCATGTGGGATCTTAGTTCCCCAACCAGGGATCGAACCTGCTCCCCCTGCAGTGGAAGCGCGGAGTCTTAACCACTGGACCGCCAGGGAAGTCCAGTAATTAAGTCTTGATTTGGTGGCTTGAGGCTTAGCATAAGCCACTGCATTTTGGGCCCACTGTCTTATTTTTAACAATTTCCTCCTTTTGACCAGTCTCTCAGCCTGAGAGATGCAATACAAATTTAAGGCATTAGCGCTATTCCCAGCTACCACTCTGGAGGCCCTGCAGCTTCTGCTGACCCTCTGTGTGGTGCTCACAGGTTATGACGTCGGGTTCACGTTCTTTGTCAGTCTTTCCTTCATTCTTTTTCTGATGTTTCAGTCGTAGGGAGATCATTTGCTTGGTGGTTAGTGGCTGCGAACATGCATTTAAAGCTTTTGAGAGAATACAACGCACTACAAAGATTATAACGATGATTACAAGCAGGATAATTCCCAGTGTCTGGGGTGCGCTTCAGAGCTATGGTCCCCAAAATCCAAACCAATCAGAATCAAAATCAAAGAAAGTCCCTGTTGAAGGGGTCCCCTTTTTAAGCTAATTGGCTTAGTCCCTGGTCTTATATTCCCACATTCTCACCCCCCTTTCTGAGTGTTGCCAACCTAATTGGCATGCTTGTTATTTCAGCCCCAGGCTGATTTCTGGGGACAGAAGGGACACCTTAGAGGTGGTACAAGACATAAAATTAAATAATGTTGCTGGCATCTTAGAGGTGGTACAAAGACATAAAATTAAAGTTGATCCACATAGTGAGAACATTATTGCCTTTTTAATTCTAATTTAGTGAGTCTTAGAGGGTAGAGTGTGACTTTAACCCCTTTCTAACGCTTGCTAATCTCTCTTTTTATTAAAGATCCTGATTCTGAGGTTGTTGTGGTTCCCAGCTATTTATGGCAAGTGATAATGTTTTTCTGTGTAAGGGAAATACTTTTATTTAAGTCAAACTTAAAGAAAAATATGAAGTTGTAGGTGGTACCTGGATATTGCATAAATTATGAAGATGGCTCATATCACTGAGGTTGAAAAAAACCTGACATAAAACAAGGATCAGCTGGCAGCGAACAGAGGGCCTGAGCAAGTCACCTCTCCTGGTCCTCCTCCCTCTGCTGTAAAGTAGCAACAACAGCACCTCCTAGGATTATTGAAAGAATTCAGTGAGATCTTTTACAATGGGCTCAAGCACTGGGAGGAGCACAGAAAATGGCATCAGAGCTCTGGAACATAAAGACATGGGCTATTTCTCCCTTGGATATCTGCCTGCTGTGTGTGTGTCCTGCCCTTCGTGGTAATTTTGTCATGCTTTTCAAACGGAAACAGTACCCGAGGGCACTCACAGGAATTGCTTTGGCGCCCGAGGCAGGAAATGGGGCTGGGGACGGGGTCAGGTTAGCCAGGGTGAGGCCTGTGCCTCCGACTGCAACCTTCTCTGCTGGGGAACAGTTTCCGTCCGTCTCAGCAGGCACCTCCCACTGCGGTGGGGAAACCCGGCAGCAGATGCCGAGAAAGCAGCTGGAGCCTGCAGGTCCCCAGGGCTCCGTCTGGACCATCGTCCTGCTGGCGTCCCACTGGCGTCACATGGCAATGGGGTCAGAGGTCAGGGCAGCCTGGGCGAAAGCAGCAGGTCTGACCAGAGGACAGGCCGTGAGGCTATTTCCAGTGTAGGTCTTAGCTGTCAGACTCTGATTCTCTGAGCAGGTGGGAGGGAGTTAGGAGCCCTTCACTGATTTAATAAATGGGAAAAGAGACTCCACACTCCAAGTAAAGGTTTGTATTAGTTTCCTATGGCTGCAGTAACAAATTGCTACAAACTTAATGGCATAAAACAACACACAGGTATTCTCTTACAGTTCTGCAGGTCAGTGTCCAAAATGGGCCTCACTGGGCTAAAAGCAAGGTGTGGGCAGGGCTGCGTTCCTTTCTGGAGGCCCTGGGGGAGCACCCACAGTCTGGGTTTTTCCAGCTTCTACAGGCTGCCCACCTTCCTGGACTTATGTTCTGCTTCCACCTTTAAAAACAGTTAACGGCCAGCGGTGTCTTCTCATGACGCCATCTCTGATTCTGATCCTCCCGCCTCCCTCCTATAACGACCCTGCTGACTACATCAGGCCCACGGGATAATCCAGGGTGAGCTCCCCACCTCCCCCATCCCCGCCATCGCAAGATCCTTAACTGAATCACACCTGCCGAGTCTCGTTACCATGTAGGGCAACACCATCACAGGTTCCAGGACACGGACATCTTTGGAGGCCACTGTTGTGCTGTGGCCAAGCTTCCCTCCAGGGGTCCCATTAGGGCCCAGACTGATTTCCCCAGGCTTTAGTCCAGTATTAGAGAGCACACTTTTCTACTGCCTGTCCTGGAAAAAATTCCAGGGCTTTCTCCAATTGTGCTAACTTGGGTCACACGCTCACTGCCAAACCAATGGTCATGGCTACTGGAATGGACCTGAGTCTCAGGCCCACCCCTAGAGCTAGCGTTCAGTCAGCCCCCATCGTGACCTGGAGGAGAGGAGTGTGATACCTCCAAGGAGAGTTGAGGAGTCTTACAGAAGAAGAGGGAGGGGACGCCGACCACTGTAGACCTTAAAGAGTTTGTATCCATATCCAGGTGGAAGGTGTGCTCCCAGGCACACAGCCAGCACGAGGTAGGGCCATGATTTGAACCTGTGTGGGACCAGTTCTTGCCAGGACATCAGCTCCCACCCTGCAGCTAACGGGGCATTAGCAGATCTGTTCAGTACTGGGAGTGCCATGGAGCACAGTGGTGGCCTGGGTGACAACCTCATCTGAGGTTACTATGGGACATGTCGAGGAAGGTACGTGGTTAACACAATCACTGGCAAGGTAGATACCCTCAGAGAAAAGGGAAATTTCCATTTTACTCCTAAAAGAATCTTTAAAGCCAAACTCAAATCAAAGAGCAAAGTATAATAACTTCCTCTGAGCAAATTTATAATTAATCCTGGATTAATTGGCCTTAATGAAGTTGAATTAATTACTAGCTGTTCGTAAAGAACTTTGAACTACCTTCGTACAAAATGGCATTAAAGAAACAGAAAGGAACCAGCATCGCATTAACATTAAGAACAAATCCCAAATAATCGCAGTTCTGCAGGCCGTTCCCTGTCAATCATTTCCCAGGGACCAGGCCCAGCCTTGGAACCCAGGCTGGGACCCAGAAGTCTGCTGCAGAGGATGGTGTCTTTGTGGGCTGGAGGTTTGGAGGTGGGTCCACTCAAGAAACAGCTATGGAGCCTTTGACGTGCCAGGCCGAGGGCAAGCAAAGATGTGTAAGGGGTCCTCAGCCTGCTGGGACAGGGGAGAGCACCAGGGCACCAGCCTGGTCTAAAGCAAACTCGCCTCACTGGGGGTAGAAGCCAGGATAGAGACAAAGGACAAAGGACAAAGGAGGGGGCGTGATGCGACCTGCATTTTGCTGGCAACAGGGCTCCAGTTCCTACAGGGTGTCCCTCACACTCTCCCTGGCTCTTGGAGTGAGCTTATGACTCACACCTGCCTAGGCAGAGGTCTGTATTTCTCTGCTTGGTGCAGGGGCACAGCTGACCCCAGGATACAGTCTGAATCTGGCTGACTTTTCAGACGACTCAGAGCTGCCGTCTCCTTGGCACTTGTGGAGACAGGGCTGGACTCCAGGCTCCTGCTGGGGTAGCACTTGTCTTGGAGCCAGCTGTGGTGGGAGTTGGAGACGGTAAGACCTGGCTTAAAGCCCCAGCCCTGCCGCTGGTGAACGCTTAGGTGTAAGTCGGGCCGCGTAACTGCTACAGCCCGCAGCCCCAAGTCTTGGTGGCTTCACCAGGCAAAATGTCTCTCAGACTTCAAATAGAAACACTCTCGTCTCTTGAAAAGCGGGAAGATGAGGCCATGTTGGGCTAGCATTCCCGCCTGGTGTCGCTTGGCCGAAGCTGAGCCATGGCTCCCCATCTGTCGACACAGGACATGCGCTCTCCACCTCCGCAGTCTCCACCACCCCGGGCACCTTAAACCCTGCTGATTTCTCTCCGGCGAGTCACCTGCCTGGCCAGGGCAGACATTTCAATTTGTGATCCGTGTTGTTGCCCGTGGGCGACACCTTTTCTGTGGGTGACATTTGAAGAGCATGAGCGTCGCGGGCCCTCCCCAGCACGCGCGCGCGCACACACGACCTTCTGCGTACAGTTTGGCGGCCCGCTGAGGCCAGGCTGACTGCCCGGGTCCGAGATTCTCCGAGCAGCCTTCCCAGGTTTCCCGCGCTGGCTCTTCGGCACGACGGGCTCAGCTTCGCGGCCCGCCCTCCCTGCCCCGGGCCTGGTCCTTCCACCGCTGCTGTATTTCCCCAGGGCTTCTCGGGGTCCGTAGTGGTCTGGTTCCGTCTTTACTCCCGGTTATTGTTCCCCCCACCCCGGGTCCCCCATGTCCCGCGGGGAGAGCGACCTGTCCCCGCGCGGTGGACAGAAGGCGCCGGGTGCCCAGAGGGCGCTCAGCTAGAGCCCGTGGAAACGAACGAACGAACGAGAGGACGGACGGAGGGCGGCCCCGGCCCCGGGCTCCCCGGCTAGGCGGACTGAGCGAGCGGCCGGAAGCTTCGGCGCCGGAACGCGCGAGCGGGGCGCGGGCGGCGGGGGCCGGCTTAGCGGGCGGACCGCAGCGGCGGCATGGCGGGCCGGCGGGTGAACGTGAACGTGGGCGTTCTGGGCCACATCGACAGCGGCAAGACGGCTCTGGCGCGAGCGCTTAGCACCACGGCCTCCACCGCCGCCTTCGACAAGCAGCCGCAGAGCCGCGAGCGCGGCATCACGCTCGACCTGGGCTTCTCGTGCTTCTCGGTGCCGCTGCCCGCGCGCCTGCGGCCGGCGCCGCTGGGGGCCGAGCCCGAGCCCGAGCCCGGGGCCGAGCCGCGGCTGCAGGTCACGCTGGTCGACTGCCCCGGGCACGCCTCCCTCATCCGGACCATCATCGGCGGTGAGCGCGGGCGGGGGCGGGTGCGGGGCTCGGACGCCCCGGGGCGGGGGCACCCGCCGAGAAGCCTCTCGCGCCGCCTCGAAAACAGCGAAAGTGTTTTGGGTTTTTTTACCACATGCGTTCGTAATACACGCACAGGTGAGGGAAACTCAGAGACCCCGAAAGTGCCCAGAAGGTGTCCACTCGCTGTCCTTTGGTCTCCTGCTGCCCGTCTCCGGAGTCAGCCGCTGTCCCCTCCTGTGCCATTTCGGAGGAACTCCGTGTGAAGGCAGCGTTCCTGTGTATATGTCGACCCCTCCTTTTCTCGTTCTTTTTTTTTTTTTTTTTCCACAAAATGGTACCACCAGTAGATTGAGTACTTCACTCAATACTCGGGCCTCCCCATTCGTACATATAAAGCAACATCATTCTTTTTAAAGGTCACGTGAAATTCCGTTGTACACTTGCACCACCGTTTTCTGAATGTCTTAATGATGGACATTTATGTCGTTACTCATTTTTGCGAACGATGCTTCAGTGAGTTTTATAGAACAGACGTCTTTGGTGGGTGTGCTAGTGTGTCTGTAAGGAAAGACCCTAGAACTGAGATGCTGGGGCAGAGAGTCGTGGTGGGTACTGCCCAAAGGCCTTCCTGAGATGTACCATTTAATTAATTTTAATTATACAAGTAGTACATGAATACATTCTACTTCTGAAGAAATAGAACGTTACAAACCAGGCAGAAGGCCCCTGATTACCCCTCCCATCTCTCCAGAGGAAGCCACTAGTATACCTCTGTGGATTACTTTTCCACACCCATTTCAGTATACTTGACTCCATGGACAGGTGTTTTGTTTATATAGAAAATTGGTAGAGTAACACAAGCACATGGCACAAAGGGTGTATATATAGTTCAGAGACTCCCCCTCACTGCTGACCCAGGGACCTGGTACCTCCCTGCTTTCCACTTCCTCCTGTCCCTTCCGGTGGCATTCTCTGCACCCACGAGCACGTATAGGAACACTACTTGGTCAGATGGTTTTATTGGCCTGCTGGTGGGCAGCTGCACTGGTCTCTCGCTGGGCATAGCGGGCCCTGCTGTATGATGAGTGTTGAGTGCTTTCACCTTGTCACCTCCTGTCTGGTCCATGCTGCGGGCGGTCTGAGATCATTTCCCCATTTTCAGGAGAGGAACTGGAGGCTCAAAGAAGAGCAGGAACCTGCTCCGGTCCCCCGCCTCACATCTTCTACTCTGGCCGTGTTCCAGCCACAGATGCATGTGAAGGGGCACGCGATCCTCTCTGTCTCCCCTCCCCTTGTAACTGATTTCTGTTTGGTCACATCCAGGTACATTTTAGGACACGTTCTCTGAGCCAGTGTAGGTTGGAGGTTAAAAAGTAGGAAGGCAGATTGTTGGTCTTTTCTTGTGACAGGTGTAGGGAGTGAAGGACATTCTTCTGGAGTCTGTGGTGAGGCCTGGCTTTCTCCCTCACCGACCTTGTGACCTCGGACGTGATTCTGGACCGTCCACACTCTGGCAGATCTCAACTGGCTTTGCTTTTCTTGCACGTTTGCCACTTCCCGGGCAAACACTGCAGGGAGTGTGGTGGCTACTGTTCAACCATCGAGGGACTTGGGACTTGGGGAGGCTGCTACGAAGTGGCCGACCCAGGGCTCTGCTTGACTCCAAAGCTGCCACTTCCCGGGTCACTGTACTCTGCCCTCCCCTTCCACATGTACGTTCGTGGTGTTTCTTCATAGGACAGAAGGTTTCAGGCGCCAAATTATAACGCCTCCAAGCATTTGACAAGTCCTTGGTTTAGACTGTAAATTGTTGAAGAAATGAAGAGGGATTTCTCTCCTCTTGTACGAACATTGCGGCTCTTAGGTTTCTCTCGCCCCTGAGAGGGGAGACTCTCCTTGTCTTCTTACAGGTGTTAACATGTGACCTGAGCACATTGCAGTGGTGGGACCAGGGCTGCTACTCTTCTTACTTCAGTAGATGAGATTCCCACCCTCCACTCAGGGAAGTGAGAAGAAAAAGTGGCTTTTTTCCTTTGGGGGGATAGGAGCTGCGTCTGAGTGCCTGCCCGGGCCCACACCTGTGGCTACAACTTGCGTCTGTGCGATAACGCTGAGTGATGGGGGTGTAGGGGGGCGTGGGCCCCACTCTTCTGATGAGAAAACTGAAGCTTGGAAAGTCAAGTTCCCTGGGCAGGCTCTGGAACCTGCTCTGCTGCCCCTGACCTGGGTCTGGTGAATCCCCTTCGTTATCCTCGTGTTCCAGAGGCCACGCATGTCTCCCAGACCTCGTCCTTCCTCTCCAGACGGTGGGCCCTCCCCTCCTCCCTCTGCTGGTCCCCCACGCGGTGGACAGTCTGCTCCTTTTATGGATGTTCTTCAGATCAGGTCAGCCGTCAGCTGAAGACTGTGCAGGCACTGCTCACTGCCCTCCCAGCACCCCACGGTCTGGCCTCTGCCCTCCCCTGAGCCTCATCCATGGCTCCTGACCTCCAGTCACGCTGGCCTCCTCCTACCTATTGGATGGGCCAGCGTTGCACCTCCTGTGCCCTCCTCCTTTAGGTCTCAGCTCGAGTGTCACCTCCTCGGAGAGGCCTCCTCTGACCTACCGGCCTAAAGTGTCCCCAGTTCTCTACCATCATACTTTCTCATGTCCGTGTTTTGTTTCCTGCTAGCCCTTGGTGCTGTCTGATACGCTTGATGTGCTTGTTGATGGCCTCTGTCCTCCACGAGAGCACAGCAGGAATTGGGCCCGAGCCTGGCATGTAGGAGGCACTCGGAAGTCCCAAATGAATGAAGCCGGGGTTGGGGGGGCTGGCGATCGAAAGTCACCAGCAGGGCCCCTCTGGGGGCTGACAGCAGAGCCAGGCGGAGAGTGCCGTGAGGTGTGCAGAGTGACTCATTAGGGCTCTTTGCACAGGGGTGACTTGCTTTGCTGGGGCATGGTGGAGCTTGCCCGGTGGCGGCACAGCCTGGGTGGGGCTCTGAGGCGTGAACCTCCTGTCTTGTCTGTTCAGAGCCAGGGGTAGCTGCCAGCACTTAGCAGCTGGAAATGGGCCTGGTGAGTGGGGAGAGGTGTGGAAGGTGAAGGCGGGATCGTGTAGAGTGGTGAGTGGGGCTTAGATCAGGCCCTCGGTGCAGATTTCTTCTAAGGGCCCTGGAATGCTTTTAGAGTAGGTTTGTGACGTGATGAGGCCGGAGCTTTAGAAAGAGGCAAGGTGGCTGAGCAGGGGCTCCAGCTGGCAGCGCAGCTGTGCCCGGATTGCTGGGAGGCGGGGCTGCCGCCGTGGTTCCCAGCTCGCTGGGAGTGACTCAGACCCCTTGCTGAATGCCCTATCCCAAGCAGAAGGAAATTAGAGTGACTGTCTGAGTTCCATGATGATACCTCTGAAGTTTAGTGTATCTTAAAGCCGGCTCTCTTTAATTCTATCGCTCCCCCAAAATACCTTCATGTACAAAAAGATCATTTTTTAACTTAGAGAAAATTGGGTTTTATCTCCTTGATCCCTGTGGCCATAGATAAAACTCCTAAGTGGTGCTGGGGTTAATAGTGACAACAGTACTTAGCATGTATTTAGTGCCAGCATTGTGACTTTTTTGTTTGTTTGTTTAACCCTCAGAGCAATCCTGGGAGGTAAGAGGTGATACTCCCATGGGACAGATGAAAAGGCAGAGGCTCAGAGAGGTTAGGGAACACAGATCAGAAGGGTCAGAGCTAGTATGAACCCACGCTGATCTGCCCACGGAGCACTGACATTCGCAGTGTGAGTGGACAAGGGTGCCCGTCTGCTCCAGGCGCTGTGATGGTGTTTCTGGGCAGTATTTTTCTCTGATTTGTTTTAGAGTATAAATCTTTAAGGGTTAGAACTTCAAAAAGATTCAGTAATGTACGTTTTAAAGACTTGGGTGGGGGTGAGGGACTTGGACCCATCCTCAATCTCACTCTGGCAGGAAGGAAGAGGTCTGAAAAATGCTGGTATCTTGGCTTGGCAATTTATAGTCCTCTGGTGGCTGCTACGATTAACAGTGCATTGTCTCCCAGGCTTTTGTTCCTGTGGTTAATGAACAGCAGCTCTTTTGCCATGACTGTCACCCTGATCGCTAGCCTCCTGTGCACCCTCGACGCCCCTCCGTTTAAGCAGTGCTTCCCGCCAGGTTTGGGCCCTCTCCGGACCCCCCTGGCTGGAGCTGCTGATCTACCACAGCCTTGCAAGTGTGACTCAAGGCTCCTAGCTTTGGAGGTCAGTCAGCAGCCCTGGGGGTGCCTGTCTCTGCGGCCTGGGAGGGAGCATTCTTTATGACACTGAAGCTACTTCCCCTTCTCTGTTTTTCCAACTCTCTGTGCTCGTGTGACAACATGAAGAAGCACAGTCCCTTGGGCCGTTTTATCCAGGAGTGCGCCTGCAGTCTGTCTGAGATGCTCTCTTTGGACCCGTGAGACAGGTTCATGTGCGAACGACCGTGTGCTTTCCACCAGGTTTTTACACTGCTCTTTGGGCGTCTGCACTTAGTCCCCAGCTGGCAGTGTGGCCCAAGCAGAAATGACAAACCAGAGGCCTGGCCACCCCAGGAATGTGGGTGTTTTTCTGATGCAAAACCAACCAAATAAACAAAAAAGACACTCTGGTTTGCTTAGCCCCTAGTCTTTTAATGAACTGTCCAGAAATGCATTGTGATATGTTATGGTATCATACGTTTGTCCTAAAATATTGAGGCATGTTTAAAGGCGTTGATGTAAGTGGAAATGCTTCTTTAGCCCTAGCTTCTTTAGCTCCTAGAATCTGTTGGGTCTTCATTTCCTTTTCCTCAGTGCGCACCTGGGCAGGACCCCCTCTCCTTCCAGGCTCAGCGCCCTCAGCGTCTCCAGGAGATGCAAGTCCAGCTCTGTCTGCGGCACTTTCTCTGCCCCTGGATAGGGGGTGACTGCTTGGGTTTGGGTGACAGTGTGGCAGCAGCATAACATCAGAGACGCGGCCTTGAGTTTAAATGAATGCAGAATATTTGAGCAGGAACCAACAAGAAAGAAAAGTGGAAGCAGGTCGTCATATTTCATTCTGTTGGGGTACATTTTTCTTCTCGTGGGGCTTGCCCTTGAGAACAAAACATATCAAATGTTAAATCAAAGAATATTTTGCAGTCATGCTAAGAATAGAAAATAATGCAGACTTGCCTTGATGAGACAAATATTTTGCTGGAAGGTTATAATCAAAGTCAGAAGGAAATCATAGCCACAGCTTTTGGTAAAGCTGTAATCATTTAAAATTAATTGCTTTTAAACTTTTCACTTAGCATCTCCTTTGTGGCTCTTGGGTTTTTCTTCAGAATCACTCCATCCAGGTTGGAATAAGATTTGGGCAGGTGCCCCAGGAACCAACCGGTAAATTAAGCCCTGAGACCTATTCCCCACTCTCTCATCCTTGCATTGGCCAGGGCCTGGACCACGCTGGGCCCGAGTCTCCCTCTGACCAGCAGGCCTTCGAGGCCGTGCTGCGCGGGGTGACAGAGATGATGGTCTCTGGAGCTCTGGGTCACCTGAGGTGACTAGGAGGCGTTCTACCTGTTGTTCCCGTTAGCCTGGAGGCCTCTGCGTGGCTCTAGGGCCAGGCCAGGGCCAGGCACAGAGTGGACAGTCAAGGCTGTTTTTAAACATTTGTACTGAGATATAATTCACATTCCGTAAAATGTGCCCATTTCAAGTGCACACTTAAGTGTTTTCAGCCTCTTCACAGAGTTGTGTAGCCAGTGCCACGGTCTAAGCTCCACCACTGCGAAAAGAAACCCCACAGCCATTAGCAGTCCTGCACCTTCTCCCTGACCCCAGGCCTGGCAACCTCTAATCTACTCGGTGTCTCTGCCCACGTGCCCATTCTGGACATTTTGTATAAATGGAATCGTACAATATGTGGCCTTCTGTGTCTGGCTTCTTCCACCAAGTGTAATGCTTCCAAGGTTCATCCATGTTATAGCATGACCTATACTTCATTCCTTTTTAAAAAATCTATTCTTATTTTTAATTGTGGTAAAGTACATATTACATAAAATGTACCATCTTAACCATTTTTAAGTTAATAGTTCAGTGGCCTCCATCTCTAGAACTCTTTTTATCTTACAAAAGCTAAACTCTGGGCTTCCCTGGTGGCACAGTGGTTGAGAGTCTGCCTGCCAATGCAGGGGACACGGGTTCAAGCCCTGGTCTGGGAAGATCCCACATGCCGTGGAGCAACTAGGCCCATGAGCCACAACTACTGAGCCTGCGTGTCTGGAGCCTGTGCTCAGCAACAAGAGAGGCCGCGATAGTGAGAGGCCCGCGCACCGCGATGAAGAGTGGCCCCCGCTTGCCGCAACTAGAGAAAGCCCTCGCACAGAAGCAAAGACCCAACACAGCCAAAAATAAATAAATAAATAAATAAATAAAATAGGTAAGCAATAAGGACATATTTATAGCATAGTGAATTATAGCCATAAAAAAAAAAAGCTAAACTCTGTGCCCATTAAACTCCCCTTTCCCTTCCCCCATGATTCCTTTTTATGGCCAAATAGTATCCATTATATGGATGGATCACTTTTTAAAAATCCGTTATCAGTTGAAGGACATTTGAGTTGTTTTCACTTTTTGACTATTATGAATAATCCTGCCGTGGACGTTTGTGTTCAGGTCTCTGTGTGGACGCACGTTTCCATTCTCTTGGGTTTATACCTAGGAGTGGAATTGGTGGGTCAGAGGGTAACTCTGTGTCTGCTTTTTGAGGAACTGCCAGACTGTTTTCCGCAGCAGCTGCACTGCTTTGCCTCCCACCAGCAGTGTAGGAGGGTCTGATGTCTTCACTGCCTTGCCAACACTTGTTGTTGTCTGTCTTTTTGATTGTACCCGTTCTAGTGCGTGTGATGTGATATCTCATTGTCGCTGTAACTTTCATTTCCCTGATATTTTCTTGTGCCATTTGTATATCTTCTCTGGAGAACTGTGTATTCAGATCCTATGCCCTTTTTTTTAGCGGGTTATTTGGCTTTTATTATTGAGTTGTAAGCGTTCGTTATGTATTCTGAATACCAGTCCTTTATTAGGTATATGATTTGCAAATATTTTCTCCCATTCTGTAGATTATCTTTACTCAGTAATATTTGAATTAAACAAATAATTGAGTTGGATTAAATAAATGAACATATTTTGAGAGGATTAAATGTGCCCGACACATTATTTAGGCTGTGGTGGGTGTGTAGGAAGGGCCATTTGCTTGTTTCTGGAAGGCCTTTAGGGCACCTCCTGACCTCTTCCTAGACCGGCCCACTCCTGTCCTTAGTGCCGGCAGGAGGCGGCTCATCCTGTCTGTCCACCCCTGGGAGGGTCTCGTCCCACACTAGGGTCTTGTGCAGATATGTTTTGATGGCCCATATGCTAAAGTCTTATTTTATTTTATTTTTAAAAATTTTTTATTTATTTATTTTTAAAATACATTTATTTTATTTATTTATTTTTGACTGCGTTGGGTCTTCGTTGTGGCACGCGGGCTTTTTGTTGTGGTGGCTTCTCTTGTTGCGGAGCTCTAGGTGCGCGGGTTTCAGTAGTTGTGGCTCACGGGCTCTAGAGCGTAGGCTCAGTAGTTGTGGCGCACGGGCTTAGTTGCTCCGCGGCATGTGGGATCTTCCTGGACCAGGGCTCGAACCTGTGTCCCCTGCATTGGCAGGCGGATTCCCAACCACTGCGCCACCAGAGAAGTCCCTTTATTTTATTTTTTTAATTGATTTAATTAATTTATTTTTGGCTGCATTGGGTCTTTGTTGCTGCGCACGGGCTTTCTCTAGTTGCAGCGAGTGGGGGCTACTCTGTTGCGGTGCACAGGCTTCTCACAGCAGTGGCTTCTCTCATTGCGGAGCACGGGCTGTAGGCGCGCGGGCTTCAGTAGCTGCAGCACGCAGGCTCAGCAGTTGTGGCTCGCGGGCTCTAGAGCGCAGGCTCAGTAGTTGTGGCGCACGGGCTTAGTTGCAGCGCGGCATGTGGGATCTTCCCGGACAAGGGCTCGAACCTGTGTCCCCTGCATTGGCAGGCGGATTCTTAACTACTGCGCCGCCAGGGAAGTCTGCTAAAGTCTTTTTTTAAAAATTCATTGCCAGCGTTTAAAAATTGGCAGATTTCATAAAACAACCCAGAAGTTCGGTGCTTCAGGTGTGGGCAGGTGTGTGGCTGAGCTGCAGAGTCCGCGGGGCCCAGAGCTCAGGAGCTTGGGGAGCCTCCTGTCGGGGGGAGGGTGGGTGCGTTTTCAGCTGGGAGATCCTTCGGGTGCTTTTAAAGAGTCTGAAGAGAGGACCTGGGACAGAGGTCCAGGGCCATTGGAGGCAGGAGGGGGACACCGCCAGGACGGAGAGTGTGGCTCTGGGGGTACAGATGCAGGAATGCCCTGTGGAGGCCCGGAGGAGGGGCGTGGTGCCTGGGGAGCATCTCCTGTCCGGACGGACGCTGTTCTGGACCCTTGATTACCTCACGGCATCCTGCCAGCCAGACCCCGAGGGGGTGTTTCCCTCTACACTCAGGGTGTCGCCCACAGAAGCGAGGCTGCAGAGGTCAGGAGCCGGCGCCAGGTCACGTGTCGGCGGCCTGGCTGCCCAAGCTGCCGTGGCACCTCAGCCTCACCTGCGTCGGTGGGGGCCCGGCTCCTGAGCAGCACTTTCTGTGTAAGTCATTTTGTCAAAAGCAGAGACTTCCGCCTCCATTCTCCCCGGGATGATTGGAGTTTTGTGCTTTGTTAATTGGGTCTTTTATTTTCTTATGCTTCGTGATTAGGCTCCTGCTGCTTTGAAGTGGCTGTGGCTGTGTGGGGAGGGGGACTTAGTTAACGTGGTGATCCTCTCTTGGCAGGAGAAGAAACAAGTTTTGCTGTTGAGAGAGAAGTTGACTTTCCCTCTTGCCGTATCTCCTGTGTTGTGATGATGCCTCTCTTGTCTTGGGGCCTTCAAGGAGACTAGAATAATTCCCTTTGTCTCTAACCTACTTCCCGAGGATATTTATTTGGTGGCATGCACAGGTGCTACCTAAAGATAAACCTGACTTTTTCCTTTTAAAATTAGTGCTTGGAACTGCCAGCGTTGACATGCTTGGCCTCTGGAGCCGGCCCTGCTTGGCCACGGGGCTCCACACTTTGCTGTGGGGTTACGCGGGTGGCTTAAAGCTCCAGGAGTGGGTGGCTCGGCCTTGGTCACCTGATGCTGGGACGAGGTTGTACTGCGGGGTGGCGCTTACTCTGCTCGGGGTCATTTCCAGGTGAATTTCAGGGCCTCATGCCCTAGGCACCCAAGACCCTCGCGAGTGTGTGTGTGTGTGTGTGTGTGTGTGTGTGTGTGTCTGTCCCCAGTGTTGCCTGCTCTCTAAAATGATGATCTGTTCAGAGACGGTCCTCAGAGCATCTGCTCTAGAGAAAAAAGACTTTCTGTAAGCCGGTCTCCATTTCCTGAGCGCTTGCTGTTTGGAGCCCGCGGACAGGCAGAGCACGGGAGGCTGGGAGAAAGCTGGGGGTCACCACTGGCGTCGACCTGGCTGGGGAGGGCTGGCACACGCTGGCTGCGAGCGACAGTGTTTGAAGAGTCTCTGCAGAGCTTTCCCAGCACCATCCAGAAGGATCCTCTGTGCTGGTGGGAGTGTCTTCCAGCAGCACAGCCCAGGGTGGCAGCCACGCGCCACCGTGGCTGTGGAGTCCTTGCACGGTGGCTGGTGTAACCGACGAACTGAAACTGTAATTTGATTTTAGTTAAGTCACATTTCAGTAGGCAGCTCTCGACCTGCTATCCAAGTGCCTGCTGGGCTGGCTTCTCCATCAGTGAGCCCCACAGGCCCCCAGACTCCACGCTTGCAAGACCCCTTCCCCACCCCCGCTTGGCAGTAAGTGCCCACAGCGGGGCAGGCCAGTCACGCGGTCCCCAGCGTGTCCTCCTTCGCCTTCACGGACTCCTTACGGACTCTTGCCTGTCCTTCGCCTCCTCTGCCCATCACCACAGCTGCTCCTTGGACAGGCCTCCGTCCACTCTGCACTGGACGAGCACGACCTGCCTGCAGTGTCTCGATTCCAGCCGCCTCTTGAAACTCTCCTCCCCTCTGTGGCCGAGAACTCTTTCTAAACGGATAACATGATTATTTGACTCCCCTGTCTAAAAGTCTTCCTTTGTTCTCTGTTGGTATAAAGGCTAAACTCCGCATAGGCTGACAGGGCACTTCCTGATGGGTCAGTGTCTCTGTGTTGCTCAGGACTCCAGGCTTAACGAGCTGCCTGCAGGTCTCTGGACAGACAGACCGGGGTCTCTCATGGCGTCTTCTGGCTACACCACGTCTCTGGGAAGCCTCACCGTTGGCCCTCCCCAGCCTCGACCAGGTGAGGGTCTATACCATCCCGCGGGGCCCCCGGACCCCGTGTCCTCCCATCTGTTGTCATTGCATTTACTCGACCTGATCCCTTTGAGGATGGGGTCCTGCTGTCATCCGACTCTAGGACCAAGGGCAGGGCCTCCGTGCAGGCGCGCAGCATGGACGAGTGAGTGAATGAATGAGTGAGTGGGTGACAGGTCGTTTCCCTCTGCCCGCGGCCAGCATCCAGCCTCCTGTGGGGCTTCAAGCCACCGGCCGGCCACACAGGGTTCACAGCCGAGCAAGCCTGCCTGGAGGTTAGACAAGTTAATCTTTCAGTGGAAATTCAATCCTCATATTTCATTTTCAGGCCACTTTGCGTAGCAAAGTAGTTTAACTCGGAGCAGATTTCTGCTGTGCTGATGGTTAATTTCATGGCCCACAGAGGGTCAGCACACTGATGCTGGGGACACGGCGACCCCGTGCAACTCACCGCACACGGTGAGGGCCCGCAGCCCTGTTGTTTTAGAGAAGCAGTTTTCAAACATCCTTCAGTGGGCTGATTTTGAGTTAACAGGGGTGACCTTTTCAAGAACATTTTTAAAAGCTATAACATATCCCTCCCAGACCGTATATTTTCCTTTCTCCACGCAGTTCAAAGGGGCTGAGTTGTCTCATAGGTTTTTGCCGGCAATCTTCAGCTTGACCCTGGTTGTTTAAATCTGCCGGAGGAAATTTGAACAAACTTGTACTTTGGTAATTCTTCTGCCTCTGTGAACCTTTAACCTTAAGGTTTCTTTCAGAGCCTGGGGCTGCATTGTCACCAGCCGTCCCTGCTGGGGCTCTCAAAGGCCATTGTTGAGCACGTCTGTTTTCACTTTGCTACTGGAGTTCTCTGGAGGAAGGGTATTAATTCAGACCTGATCTGAGACAGGACGAGGACTTCTAAACTTGCCCCGGAGCTCGGGGACGGGGAAATGAGCCTAATGCGAGCCTGTGGCCCAGCATGGTGTCCTGCAGGTAGCCTGTGAAGCTGAGGGGGAGGAGGCCCTCCAGAGGCGGGCTGGCGTGGTGGCTTCCAGCAGGTGACCCGGCTCGGCCAGGTCTCGTCGGGCCACGTGACCAGAAGTGGTTGCCGTCCCTGGCGGTCAAACCGGGGGCCTGAGTTCCTCCTGAACGTAGGCTTCCTGGAGCACCAGGTTCTTAGGAACCCGGGAGGCTGGCCGCAACCTCGGGGTCCACACACGCTTACAGAGCCCTGGTGTGATGCGATGCTCCTGGGGAAAGAGAACAGGCTCCCTTGGCCAGAGGGCACAGGCTGGACCCTGGGCCTGCCAGCTTCTCCATCGAGTCCTCCACGCGCGTCCCCGAAGGAAAGCTCAGAGGCCCCGGAAGTGTGTGCTGCCCCAGTCCCGGCACCAGGGGCGCTGTAGCGTCTGAGGTGGACTCTGCCCGCCCCTCTCCTGGCACCTGTCTCCTGGTGGCTCCTGGCTCGCTCTGGCACCTGCTCTTTGCAGTAGGCTGGGGGCTGTTTGCATAGGTTAGCCTGGTTCCTTGGCTGTCTTTCCCTTCTCTTCCCAGGATTCTTAGTGTCCTGAGATCTGGCTAGGTGACCTAATTCCATAAGATCAGACATGGCAGGAGGAAAGGCATGTCGATGCATTCATTCATCCATTCGTTCTGCAAACCCCGAGCCGCCTACTGCACGCTGGGAGCGGGGTTTACGTGGGTGAGCCGGGCAGGAGTGGAGCTCAGTGTGCGTTGTGGAGGAGGCGGGTGTTACAGAAGTGAGCAGCAGCACGCAGCACTAAGTTGTGAGCGTGCTGGAAGGCCGGGGTAGGACGCCCGCAGAGGGAGTAGCACGTGGGAGGGGTTTGAGGCAGGAGCTGGTCAGGCTGCTCCACACACGAGAGGTTCTGTCTGGCTGACTGTGTCAGAGCCAGCGTCCACAAAAGGAAGCTGCTGTGGGGCTGGCGTGTCTGGACAGATACGTATATGTGGAGCCTGTCGGTCTTGGCTTTGCTGGAGGTTAAAGCAGCCGCATGCCCTGTCGTTCTGATAGGGGGGCAGAGAACGGGAGGGAGGGCCGCAGCCAGCCTCCTTCCCGTCTGGCCTCCGCAAGGCCGTCCTGTTGGCTTCATGCACCTGAGCCCTGTTTCTGGTCCTGGACCCCCATTTTCTTCCCGTGCTAGAGGAAGGGGCTGACGTGGAAACAGGTGGCGGCAGGTAACCCTGGCATAACGTGAGCTGGACAGCTGTCACGACTCTGGGGCTGTGGCTGGCCGTTTAACACCGGCCCTTTGACCACCTGTGGTTCACACATTCCCAAACCACTGAGCCAAGCTCTGGGCATCACAGCCGGTACGTGAAGGAGCTGAAGTCGCTGGCACCCAGCCCACCTCCTGACTCCTGGCCGCAGGCATGCAGACACTCCCCGAAACATTCTCTCCATCCCCTTTCCTTCCGGGGTGCCCACTGGGTCGAAGGTAATGCACTGGGGGCAGATTTTGCCTTTTCTTGCCCAGAAATGAGTTTGGCGTGAGATTTGGCCCATCCTGGCCTGTGCCCGGAAGGGTGGAAGAGTGGGTGCAGCCTCTGGGTGGAAGACTCACTCAGAGAAGACCAGGGCTTCCCCTGGAGGCTCCTGCCACGTAGGCCTGGCCTCAGACTGGACTGGGTCTTTGCCTTCGCTCTTGTCATTTTACGTCCCTTGAGGCTCCCTTGAGGTGCCAGGTTGGTCTTCTGGGCATGGAGCCCTGTCCCCAGATTGCAGGTAACCCTGCAGGTCGGGGCTCCTCAGCAAGAAGAGGGACCATGACTGAGCTTTCGGCGTTCCTCGGAGAAACAGCAACGTGGGTTCCCTCTGCCTTTTTTTTTCTCCTTCTGGAATCAAATGGAATCTTTTCCTGGCAAATATTTCCTAGATAAAAAAAAGTGCTATATACTGTTATTGTAGATTCATTAGTCACTTCTAAAAGTTTTTTAAAGTAGGCAAAAAGAAAACTTGTCATGGTAACCAATAAAGTTTTTTTTAAATTAATTATTTATTTTTATTTTGGCTGCACCGGGTCTTAGTTGCGGCATGTGGATTCTTAGTTGCGGCATGCATACGGGATCTAGTTCCCCGACCGGGGATCGAACCTGGGGCCCCTGCATTGGGAGGGCGGAGTCTTACCCGCTGGACTGCCAGGGAAGTCCTGAGGAATGAATCTTTTCTAGGAAAGATAAGACTTAGTTATTTTTGGTCTGATTTCTTCAGCTGAATCTTTCCCTCTTCCTCTTACCTCACAGTCTGTCCCGGAAGGCAGTCTGGGGACACTTTGGCAAGCACCCTGGACACAGATGTGTGTCATCCTTTCCCGACACCCCTCCGGGCCGCGGAGACGCAGCTGTACGCCTGCCTGCGAGGCGTCCACGGGTGCTGGGTGGAAACATCTCCGCGCCGACTCGGCACTGTTCAGTGCACAAGAGGGCAGTGTTTGCTTGCGGTCCTGGATGGAGATGATCACTGTGGAGGGTAACAGGTCAACAGAGTTAGAATGACCTCGGGCTTTTCCAAGACAAAATAAACCATAAGCTGCAGCCAGGGTGGCGTCCGATATATGCCTTTAAGTGGTGACCCCTCCAGAAAATAGCTGCTCGCTATCTTTTTTTTTCCTTAAAAAGAAAAATATTGTTTCTTTCAATGTTTGTTTTTTATTTTTTTAATCAATGGAAGTATCGTTTGCAGCCTTGTACCTACAGTGGCAGAGGTTAAAGAGTGTTGCGAAAGCAAAACAACTGCCTTCCAATTAAAAACCATAGGGGAAGATTTCTGTTTGAAGCAAGGGGTCAAATGTGTATTCTCCCCTTTTCACATCATCAGATTATGTGACTTAACTTTGAAAGCGTCTGAAGATGTGGGCCCGGCTGTCAGCCCTCTCCACTCAGTTTGCTCTCTCTTTGTGAGCCCATGGTGCTAACCAAAGCAGGGTGTCTCCAGGAGAAGAAGGTGGCCCCCCCGCCTCCCAGAGGGACAGGGTCCCACCGAGCGGGGCCGTGTCTGCGCTTGTATGGGGACTTGCCTGTTTCCAGCTCTTAGGTGGTGTTTTCCGGGAGCGGCTTTCAAGGCTGAAAGTCACGTATTGGTGCACGGCCGCTTCCCCCACCATGTCCCCCACCCCCAGACCCGGGATCTCAAACCCTCTTTGTTCCCGCCTGACCTGGAAGCACTGGCTTTGGGTGCCTCCAGTATGTGAACACCCCAAGCAAGGCCCAGCACCCCGAGGAAGCAGGCGGAGCTCAGGCGTGGCCCAGCCCGGCTCCGAGCATCCCAGCGCAAGGCCACTTCTCTAACTGAGCCTGTTGCACACCTGAACCGCAGGTGATTACCTCGCTCAGGTGGCTGTATCTGAGGAGCCGTCTGCAGAGCTTCCGGCACACGGTTGGGATGGTTGTGACGACGTTGACCCCTCTGCCCCGACCGTGAGAAGCATGCGAGGTGGAGGTTGTTGACGTGAGGCCAGAGGCGTGGACGCCAACGGCTGTGGCTGTTCGGCGATGTGCCGCTCGGCCCCTCTGAGCACGTGCGGCGGGGGTGGAGTCTGCGCGGGGCTGCCACGCTGCCGCCCCCGTCCTCTGCCCTCCGACGGCCGACAGCCGTCCAGGGGGAAAGCTGGGATCCCAGACTCAGCCTGTGTGAGACCACACGTCTTCTTCTAATCTTTCCTAGTCGCAACGCAAATCTTCCAAGGTTAGTGCGTCTACAAGATAGACGCCGCATGCGCGTGGGTACGTTAGCACGCGTGACGCCCTCGCGGTCGTTCATTGAGCAGTGGCGTCTACTACAAAATTTGAGTTTAACACCCCCAGTGCGGAGAGCCATGGGTGGCCTTCTCCTTTGCTTCCCTGTGAAGCCCCTGTCCTGGCTTTTATTAGAAGGGTCCGCGTAGGAAAGGAAGCCTGAGCTGAGGCTTTCAAGAGACGCTCACGCCATGTTTTTCCAGGAACGTAATTTCTGAAAAATGCCAGAACCCTCAATTTCCAAAGGAGCCTGGTTTGTAAGGGGAATGAAAAGTTGTTTCTGCGTGTGGATTCTGAGTTGTTTTCCATCTTCACTCCCCGAGGCAGGGTTGGCAAGCGGGGTACGGGACAGATGTTCCTTGGTAGTAATTTCCAGGCAGATTCTTGAATGCCTTGTATACTCTGGGTCACCGTCAGCTCATAATGGAGCAAGATTGAGTGAGAATTCCTGCAATGAGAGACGTGAACGGCACACCGGAGAGATATGATGGTGCAGATAGGGAGCATTCTGTGAGAAAATATTTCCCGTGCTATCTGTAAAATTCAGATTGAATAACCATTCTGAAGTGCTCCCTTTTAAAAGAGTTCCTTCCACAAGCATTGCAGGCTGAGTAAATACCAATAATTTTTATTTCCCTCTCCTTATCGGTCCCCCTACTGAAATGTTCCTGCACAGCCTATCTGGTCTTTTCAAGTGAACATCAGATGATTAGTGTCAGCCTCCAATTTGAATTATGATCCGCATTTCAAAACACAAACTGCTTCTTCGCTTCTGCCTTTGGAGGTAATTATCAATATTTACCAATACGGGGGAAGGGCTGGAGAGGGAGGGTGTGCTGCTGAAGCGTGGCCCCAGACGCAGAGGCGCGGGGAGGTGTGTGCCCACGTGTGCAGGGGGCACAGGGTCTTCCCCGGGCGCCCACCCGCCGCCTCTCAGGTGGGTGAGGGGTTGTGTGGCCCGGGGGACTCAGAGGAGGTTGGGAAATTCATTCCCGACGCCTGTAGGAAATGCCCGCTCTGGCCTCTGCTCTCCGAGGCCCTCCCCTCTCTTTCCTGGGGACTGCCCAGCGCGCCTGGTGTGGGTGCCCTGCGGGGGAAGGGCTGCTCTGAGACCTCGTGGGCCTGAGGCCACCCCACGGCCTAGAAGGCAGACACACAGGAGCAGAGTGTGCTGACGTCCCCCCTAAAATACGTTTATGACACTTACCTCCACGTTGCATCCCAAGTATACTAGGCGGCCTTCTCTTATATCTTAGTAGACATTCAATTCAGCTTTGAATAATTCCAGTTTTTGCAGTTTTATGTTTGTATTTTGGAGCCAGTAAACCTTTTAAGTTTGCAAACACTGTAAAAACTTCAGTACTTTGCTTGTCGTGTCTGATTAATGGTGCCTTTGGGAAGTCTAGAGCTGGTTCCGACTTTGCCCTGCGGGACTTCCCTCGGAGTTAAGAGGCTGCAGGCAGTGGGCCCCGGCTTTGGGCTTGGAGAGACTGAAATGGGAATTTCGGCTCTTCTAGTAGCTTATTGCATGACTGTGGATGTTTTGCTTTTCTGAACCTTAGTTTCTTCACCTGTTTAAAAAAGGAGTAATACCTTTTTTATGGGGTTTGCCGTTGGGATCCGCAGTGGTAACGGTGATGTGGTCAGCGGCGGCCCGGGTGCTGGGGGCGGCCCCCGCGGGGAGCTCCTCCTGCCGGGTGCCTGCGGACCCACCCTGAGGATCTGCACAGGATGTCCCGCTTCTGAGGGCTCGGGAGGGTCGAACACCCCCTTCCCTCAGCGTTGCAGACAGCAGCAGCAAGCACTGAAATTATGCAAGAGCTATGTTTCAAAGAAGGGAATGAAATTCTTGAATTTTTTAAGGCAAAGAAGGGGAGGGAAAAAAATAGATTCATTGTTTTCCTTGGCTGTTCCACAGGATGCGAGACAAAGCTGGCCTCCCTCCTGTCTAATGGCATCATCGGCCTTCTTTCTTTCTCTTCCTCTTTTTATTTTTCCCCTCCTCCACCTCCCCCCTTCCTACTTGTACTGCAACAAAACCCCCCTTTTCTCCAAGTCGGGCTCAGGTTCTGGCCTGGGATTAAGTCTCGTGCTGTGGAGATGCTGTAAGGCTGGGATTGTTTCCTCTTTTGTGGTCTCTGGGCTCCTGGTCAGCGTTTCCTGTTTCGTTCGAAGGGAGGGGCCAGGGGCTGGCCCCGTGGCTAGTTTTGGGTCTTGTGAGGAGGTGGTAAAGAGGGGCTGTGGCTCCCGGTTCTGGGGAGTGTGCTGTGCTGTCCCTTTGTCGTGCAGCCAAGACAGTGGGCTGGTGACAGGCCGAGCTCGGCCTGAGCCAGAGTTGGAGGGAAATGGACGTGGATGGAAACTGCGGGCTGACCGCTGGGTCAAGTGGGCCTGGGGTCTCAGGCCCGGGAGGCTGGCAGGCGCTGGGGGAAGTTGTCTGGGAGGGTTGATAAAACCCAGCGCCACCTCACCATTCAGTAGGGACCAGCAGTTTGGGCTCTGCCAGCCCAGCACGGGGCAGGCTTAGCAAAGGCCAAATGGGAAGGACAAGGGCCCTGCTTAGGGGAAGCTCAGTGCAGAGAAGCTTGCCTGGCTTCTCTTTCAGACCTCGGGGAAGCAGCTTGGGTCGCGAGCGCCTTGGCTGGGCCCCGGTCACTGCTCCGCTCCGTGTGGTGCGTCTTCCCCGCCAGGGCCTGGGTCTGCACGCGTCCTTCTCTCCTTGACAGCGGTGTGTGATGCCGTAGCTGCGCTTCCGTATAGGGAGTCGTGGAAAGAGCCGGGCTCGCATGCTGGCCCAAGTTTGAACCCCAGCTGGGTACGGTGAGCTGCTCGGAACCTCAGTTTTCTCGTTGTCAAGCTGGGGAGAATCACCAGCTTGTGGGCTTTTTTGAGAATCCATGAGATACGCTGTGGATAGTGCTTATCTCAGCGCCTGCAGCCTACAGGGTTCTCAGTAAATGGTGTTAACTGTCGTGATCGTGATCGTAGCTAAGTAGGATTTGATTTTTTAATCTTTAAGAGACTGTTCATATAAAAATAAATCTTCCCTGGTGGCGCAGTGGTTGAGAATCCGCCTGCCAATGCAGGGGACACGGGTTCGAGCCCTGGTCCGGGAAGATCCCACATGCCACGGAGCAACTAAGGCCGTGAGCCGTAACTACTGACCCCGCGTGCCACAACTACTGAAGCCCGCGTGCCTGGAGCCTGTGCTCCGCAGCAAAGAGAAGCCACCGCAATGAGAAGCCCGCGCACCGCAACGAAGAGTAGCCCCCACTCGCCGCAACTAGAGAAAGCTTTCGTGCAGCAACGAAGACCCAACGCAGCCAAAAATAAATAAATTTATTTTTTTAAAAATTAAATAAATAAGTTGTTTGTCAGAAGTCTCACTTGTGTTTGATGGGGAAGGAAGGCCGGATGGATGGCGACCGATACCACGTGAATGTATGATTTTTGTCTCTGCTTTTAAATTGGTGGTAATGTCATTGGGGAGAAACTAAATTGACACAATTGAAGTACAAGTGCTTAATTATGTTGATTTGGCTGTAAAACTGTGAGGCAGTTGGAGTTGGAAGGAGGACGGCCCACAGTGGGGAAAGACGGGATGGAAACCAGAGGAGAGAAGTGGACGTTTGTTAGAAAGCAGCGTGTTTTGTCTACCAGGAGAGGTCGGGCTGCAGGAGGCCTTGGCTTGTTTTGTGTTTGGAAGCGGAGAGGTGCCCAGTCACTGCTGAACGCAAGCGAGCCCAAAATATGTGATGCAGGAACAGAGCTTTTCTTGAAGTGATTTATGCATCCGTATTACAGGAAAAAAACGCACCCACAGAACAGCATAAATGCAAACATGGCATAACTTAAAATCCTTGAAGTTTAGAGTCTGAGAAGCTGAATTTGAGTCTGGCTTCAGCATCTGTTAGCTGTATGTTCTTGGGTAGATTCCCTAACTTCCCGGTGCCTGGACTTCCCGGTCTGCAAAATAGGAAAGAATCGTTTTAAGGATTAGAAGAAATATATCTGGTGCGTGATGAGCTTTTAATAAACTGGTGTAACTGTTGTGACCGTTACTTTCCTCCTGACAACAAGGCCCCCCGTCTCTGCTGGGACACGATGTTGCAGTTGTAAACGTGGGCTTCCCTGAAACGCTCTAGTTCCTTCTGTCGTATAAACGAATATCCTGGACCATCGATTCAGTGTCATGGGAGGTTTATAGGTGAGTTTACATGACTAAGCTTTGGAAAGCTCTTTTTTGTTAACTCCTTATTTTAATACCAGGACAGAAGAGGGCCCTTCATAGCTTAATATTTTTGAAGCCTGAACTTGGCCTGTGTATAGACCCGGGGAAAAATTCAGAAAATGTAAGTTTTTCTAAAGACTGGATTAGGGGTGCCCTTCTTTAAATTGGGGAAACAATTTTTCCCCCTGAATTTACTGTTTATTTTGGGGGCATGCATATTTCCAAATATATCAAATATAATACATAATGATGATGTATTTTAAAGTTTCTAAACTAACAATAAAACATTAGCCCTTTACGGGAGGTTTTAAAAGGTCTTGCTGATTTTTAGTTTCCCCCAGATTTGCATGACTGAAATGTTTGGAAGCTTTGCCTCTCTAGCCAAGCAGAAAACACCTCTGTTTAGAGATGGTAAGGAGATCCACGTCCAGCCAGTCTCATTACAGCGAACTCTGGGGACCCTCCTGCATGCTTTCATTTTGCTGTAGTGCACACAGATGGCTTAAACCAAGGGGATTTCTTACAATACAGAGATACTCATTTTTGTCAAACGTGTCTTCGAGAAGCAGAATCCAGTGTGTTTTTATAAACAGGAAAGTTGATTTGCGAGGAGGTGAATGAAGACTCCAGACACGAGGTGGCACGTGGCACCTTTAGGGCTTGTTTGGAGGCGTCACACCATGAACGATGTGTAGACGTTCTTTGTGTAAATGGTCGGTGTCCCGGTCTCCGAAGATGCTGTTGATACAGACACATGGCACTTGGGCGGATTTCAGGTTCGGGATGGGTCAGTGCATGTGTGGAAAACTCAGGGCAAAACAGCGTGTTGTAGTCAGTGCAAGTACAGCAAAGAACGCAGAGTCGGGGTCACCAGGGACGTAGTGAAACTCGTTCACCAGAGGCTTTGTTACTGAGGGACTAGACTTTTTAGTTGTTTTAAAGGAGAGTCTCTTGGGCAAATTTAAAGTGTGGAAACCATCTTATTTTCCTACAAGTGAAACATTTAAATACTTTTTCCCCATGATATTTTTCAGCATATGAAGTGAAACTGGAAGTGGTTTTAATAAGTAACTTATATTTTGGGGGCCGAGGAGAAGCACTAAAAATTCGGCTTCCGAAGATCATTCTTCACGGGAAATCAGCAGCATCCAGACAAACTGTCGGGTGAATATTTTCTAAGCCATAACCAAATTTTACTTCTGTTGTATTCAGACTCAAATTTAGTTTAATAGTGATATTTCTAAATGAAACTTTCTAGAGGTAGGTGCATTTGGGGGCCGACAAATTGGTAGAAGCAGTACACAGAATCCAAGTTCAAAGTGGCACATTGTTTTTTCCCATTAAGCTCGCTTACTGTGTGACGTTCCAGAGTCCATATTGAATCTTTACCACGGAACATTTGTGATTCCAGAAGCCCAGAACCCAAGCTGAGTTAGTCTGACCTCCTGTTCCTTTCCTGTGCTGGCTGTCAGGACCTTTTTGCTTTACCACGGACCAAAAACCACTTCTCACTGATAGCTCTGCCTTGTTCTGTTAAATCTCCAGATCCCTGTTGTTATTATTTATTTGTTATTTTACTGTAAAAAATATCGTTGTCACTATTATTGAACAAGTCTGGATTTCAGTGTGAAAAGATGCAGTCGTGCGTTTTGATTCAGTGCGTGTGAAGCCACGCCAGGAGTTTGAATGTATTTTAGGGCGTTTTCACTGTGAGGCCGGGAGTAAGACCTGTTTTCACAGCCTATAAAGGTTGCTGTGAATTCCAGCACTTGGGAATCCCAGCTTTCATGCTGACTTGTTCTAGTAAAAGGAAAATTAGCCCTTGATACTGTTTTAATCTCTTGAATGAATGGGACCTATTTCTGATTCCGATTTGACTGAGGCGATCTCTCCGTTTCCCTAAGTGCCACTTCCCAGGGTGGACAAAACATGTTCTGTGCACGAGAAACGTGAGATGCTGGCAGCACGGGGGAGGAAGGGGGAGAGGAAGCTGTTTGCAAAACTACTTAAAATAAATTTGAGGGGTCAAACATGGAACACAGTTGCAGAAGAGAAAGGAAAAAGTGCCTTAGGTCAGTTCAGCTGAGTAGCTAGGCATTCACATTGGCTGGGGGGTTGAGTACTTCTTGCTAATCAGATACAATCTGCGCAGATAATATTTGACTATCTGAGGCTGGATCTCACCGCCTCTGTATCAGGGAAATTAACCAAGAAGGGCGTGTTTTAAAGGGCTGATTTGGGCGAACAGATACCATTCGGAAGAGATGCAGGCAGTTCACCTCGTCATCCGAAGCGCTCAGACTGGACTCTCCAACTCGCGGTGTGTCCGTCAGAGCCTTGGGCTGTGGCAGCAGGGCTGGCTGGCGTTAGCACTTCATTTAAAAGCGATCGGTACTTTTAAATTAAACATGCAAAGTTATCTTGGTGAGGCATTGAATGGGAGGTTGCTGGATTATTGAATTTGACCCACAGTTTAGCCAGTTCAGCAGGGATATGGGGGTCTGAAGCAATTAATATGCTAGTACATTTGAGTCAGCAAGGTAGGAGATTACTGTCTTATAAGGGCAAAAAAATAAAACCTTTCTTTCCCCAAGATCCATACTTTTTAGGAGGTAGACAAAACCCATCGTTTGAGGTTCCTGTTTGAGAGTGACCACCTCAAATTGCCAGATTTTAACCACTAAAACACACAAGATGGAATAACTGCATTAAGGAAAAAAAAAGTTTGATCTTTTATCTGCATTATGCTTAACATAGAGGAAACCCTGAGTTCTTTTCTCATGTTCTTTTTTTTGCTCATATGGATTGGGAGAAAACTTAATTTTCTTTGTTGAAAAAAAACATTCACTGAAGTGATCCAAGCACATGAAGTTGTTTTGTCCCGTCAGATTGAGTGCGTGAACAGACAAAACTGAAAAGGATTTCCTTTACTCCTGCCGGCAGGGACGCTTGGTGCACAGGAAGCTTTAGTCTTTGAAAATCACATTTGCCTTAAAAATGAAAAATAAGAAAATGATGGCCCATGGAGTGGTGAAGGCCTTTATTTCTGTATTTTCTATGGAGACCCTTTCCTTCTGGAAGCTTTGATTTGAACCGCCTGCCTAATCAGGACTTGGGAGGCCTCAGTGACTTGGAAGAAGGTCATTCTTCCTTTTGCCAGGGCCTGAGCGCCCCTGAAAAGCTTATGGCCCTGGCTGTATGGGGGCACTTCAGGACACGGCCCTGGAACACGTGGCCGACCGACCACGTCCTCTGGGCAGGTGACACGGGGACGCAGCCTGGGCGTGAGTGGGTGTGTGGCCCCGTTCCCTGGCGAAGGGCCTCCAGGGTTTCCTCTGGGGCCTTTTCCATCCAGTGCAGCCCCTTTTCTACTGCAGATGAAGGATAAAATGCTTGGGAGAATGACTGTCATTGTTCCCATTCCCAAGTCCTTTCTGTGTATGGAGAGAGCATTCTGAGTTTGTCTGTTTGTTTGCTCTCCTCCATCAAGACTCATGGCCCAGCCGACATTCTTCCGAGCAGATCACATACGCTTGGCAAACGGGTGGGCTTTCTGAGCACTTTTTTTGTGTTTTCAGCCACAGTCCTTATTAGTTCTCAAGGGGTCCTCCTGTCAGCCTCCATCCTAATTTCAGATTTAGGAAAAGAAAAAAAAAAACACAAAACAAAACAAAAAAAGGAGGCTTGATGTGAAATGGAAGTGGAACTTGGCAGTGGCCAGCGAGATTGTGATATGGGTTGGAAGCGTCTCTCCTCGGAAAGGTCTCTCTTGCTGGAGGAGTGGGCTCGCCCGGCGGCAGCTGGGGTGGGCGGGCTCCGCCTCACCCGCGGGCTGGGTTTCCTTACCTTTGCACTGAGATGTGGCCCCTTTGTTGGTTGCTGGCTTTCCTCAGTGGGAGAAAGCCCCCGGACTAAGTCTGTGGACGGCAACTGAGGGTCACAGACCTGCAGGCTTGAGTCCCTGTTACTCTGCATTGTCTCCTCTGACCCTCCACGATTTCTGGGAGAAGAGTTTGTTTTGTGTTTTCCTTTTTTAATAAATGAAGAAAAGGTAACTCAGAGGGTACCCCAAACTCTACAGCGGGAAAGTGACTGACACAGAATTTTTATGAAGAGTATTCTGTTTTCCTTTAGGTGCCACGTGCCCGTGGTGGGAAGCGCACCCGGGACTGAAAGACGCACGGTGGCAGTCTGTCGTCCTCCCGTCTGTCCCCATCCGGCGCCTCATTGACGCTTGTGTCTGGGGGCTGCCCTGGGGACGCCACTGCTGCTTCACACTGTACTGCGTGGACTTGGTGGTTTCCTCTGCTGCATTTGTGCCCGTAGGTTAAAGGGTGGATCCCGAGACAGCGCTGCCCGGTGACCTCCCTCCAGGCCTGTGCAGATGCCCCTGCCCACTCTCCTCTCCTGGGTTAGTGTTGTCCTTGCCCACAGAGGCCAGCAGAGGCCTGCTGCCGGCTTCTGCGCTGGCTCCTGGCCTGTCCCAGCCCGCCTCGCAGGGGTGGTGTCTCGGGTCGGTGGCCTTGCCCGAGAGGAGGAGCAGCAAGAGGCCTTTCTTTCCATTTACGCTGTTTGTGCTCTGTCATCTCGACCTTCTTTGCAGTCCCACCAGCCCAGGCTTGAATTCTGAGTGACCTTAGGCTACTACTTAACCTTTCTGAGCTTCAGATTTATCGTAAGTAAAAATGATGCTCCTGGTACCTAGCGGTGAGGGTTGCTGTGAGAAAACAGGGTAAATGATCCAGCTCGCACCTTCAGTAGTCGGGTAGCTTTGCTGAGCTCGTGCCTGACGCTGTCGTAAATCCTCTGCCCTGTGTTATCTCGTCTAATCCTGATAAACCCCCCGTCCTGTCCTGCTAAGTGACTTAAGTGAGGTCCCCTGCTGAGGGCCGTCGTCTAATAGTGGTGGAGTAGACTTCTGATGCCACCTTGTCCCTCCAGAGCCCACAGTCTTGGCCACTAGGCTGTGCTGGCCTCCTGTGGATGTGGCCAGAGGACTGTACACATTGTATGATGCTGCGCTCAGTGAATTCTGCTTCTGGAGAAGCTGAAACTCTCTTCTTGCACGTTCGTGCCAGAGAGGGTCATTTCTTCCTGAGGAAGGCTCTTGGAGTTTTGCTTCTAAGGAATGTGACCTGGAACGGGATGAGCCATCTGTCTGCACCTGTTTCCACGTCTGTAAAACGGGGTGGCAGCACTTCATCTTCTTGTGGTGCCTGGCAGGCAGTAGGTCCTCCGTTAATGTGTTGGCTCCTTTTTCTTCTTATTTGGCCAATTCATAAGACTACTGGAGAGAAATCTGAAGTTCTGCAGACGTCCACAGAGTGACTCAACACGAAGTTGCTTTCGGTTCTTTGTGCCCCTCGGCAGCGATGGGCTGGAGTGCTGGGGCATGGGGGCAGGGTTGCTGCTCGAGGACACGCTCTCTGTGTTGCGTGTCTCTATGACTCTGACCCCTCTAGGCACCTCACACAGTAGAACCCTGCAGTGTTTGTCCTCTGCGACAGGCTCATTTCACTGAGCACAGTGTCCTCAGGGTTCATCCAAGTTGCAGCGTGTATCAGAATTTCCTTCCTTTTTAAGGCTTGAATAATATTCCATTGTCTGTATATTCTTCCAGGTTTTTAAAGCATAGGTTAAGTACATAAACACACACCTGTACTTGCCAGTATATTTATTTACAACCATCTTTGTAGTTTTGTATTTTGCTCTGACTTAAAATGTTATCTTTTCTGTGTTATTACTTGCTCTTTGTTAATATTATTGTTAGTGACGACATAGTGTTGGATTCTGTTTAGAATGAGCTATTTATTTTCCTTATTTCTTACAGAGTTAGTTGTATTGAACTCATTGCATATTTCTAAAGTTAGCAACATTTCTCGGGGACACTGGGAAGTTTGCGGTCTGCTCTGCCTCACTGTCTCTCTCTGAGATTCTTGGTTGCATTGTGAACTCTGGCATGGGTGAGCAGCAATGGCTGTATTTTGTACCTTACCTGGACATGGTAAGAAATACAGGTCTACCATGTCTGATCCATAATTCCGAAATTCCAAACCCTCTAGAAATTGAAAGTGTTTTTTTGGGAGTTTGGATGTAAGCCTGATCTGAACTAACTGAGGCTATTTATAACTTTTTATAAACTTTTATTTATAAACTTTTCAGTTTTCCCATTTAGTGTGAATACATATGGGGAATGCCCCATTCCTGCTAGTGCATTACATAATATGTGGTATATTTTTATATGTATAGAATTCCCTTTTTAGGGGTAATATTTTAAAACTTATTCATAATTTCATAATTGAAGTACTTCACATGTAACTTCTTTTTGCTTAATGATGCAATGTGGACATCTTTCCATGATGTTAATTTGTAATAGAACATTCCTTTGTACAGTAAGTATATATTTTTTAAAAACTTTTTATAACAGCTTTATTGAGATACAATTCATACACCATACAACTCAGCCATTTAAAGTATCCATTTAACGGCTTTTAGTATTCACAGAATTGTGTAACCATCAGCACAATCAATTTTAGAGCATTTCATCACCCCAGAAAGAGGCCCCATCCCCAACAGCAGTCACTCCGCCTCTCCCCCTTCCCTTTGCCCTAGGCAACCACTAAGATACTTTGTGTCAACAGATGTGCCTATTCTGGACATTCTGTATAAATGGAGTCATATATAATATGTGGCCTCTTGTGTCTGGCTTGTTTCACTGAGCATCGTGTTTTTAAGGGTTGTCCACCTTGCCACAGGAGTCTTACTTCATTCCTTTTTGTGGCCAAATAATATTCCATAGTATGGATAGGTCACATTTTGTTTATTAATTAGTTGAAGGACATTTGGGTTGGTTTCACTTTTTGACTATTGTGCATAATCCTGCCATGGACATTTGTGTTCAAGTCTCTGTGCGGACGCATGTTTCCGTTCTCTTGGGTTTATACCTAGGAGTGGAATTGGTGGGTCAGAGGGTAACTCTGTGTCTGCTTTTTGAGGAACTGCCAGACTGCTTTCCACAGCAGCTGCACTGGTTTGCTTCCCACCAGCAGTGTAGGAGCGTCTGATGTCTTCACTGCCTTGACAGCACTTGTTGCTGTCTGTCTTTTTGATTGTATCTGTTCTAGTGTGTGTGATGTGATATCTCATTGCAGTTTTGATTTGCGTTTCCCTGATGGCTAGTGATGTGGGGCATCTTTTCACGTGGCCATTAATGTACCTTCTTTGGAGAAATGTCTATTCAGCTCTTTGCTCACTTTAAAATTGGGTTATTTGTCTTTTTATTGTTGAGTTATAAGAACTTTTAGTATACTCTAGATAATTCCTTATCACATATATGATTTGCAAATCTTTTCTCCCATTATATTGTCTTTTCACTTTCTTGATGGTGTTCTTTGAAACACAAAAGTTTTAAATTTTTTTAAAAAATTTTTATTGGAGTATAGTTGATTTACAATGTTGTGTGAAAGTTTTTAATTTTGATGCAGTCCAATTTATTTTTCTTTTGTTGCTTATGCTAAGAAACCCTTGCCTAATCCAAGGTTATGAAGAAGTATGCCTATGTTTTCATCTAAGAGTTTTATAGTTTTAGCCCTTATATTTAGGTCTTTGATCTATTGGAGTTAATTTTTGTATATGGTATGAGGTAGGGGTCCAGATTCATCCTTTTGCATTGCGGATATCCAGTTGTCCCAGTAACATTTGTTGGAAAGACTATTCTTTCCCCCAAAGAATTGTGTTGGCACTCTTGTCAAAAATCAATTGACTGGAAATGTGAGAGTCTGTTCCTGCAGCTCAGTTCTATTCCATTGATCTATACGTCTGTCCTTATTCTAAATCACTTTTTAAAAAGTTCTGAATTCTGAAACACATTCGCCCCCAGGGTTTTAGGGACTAGATAATAATAATAGCTTGCTGTTGACACTTGGGGAGGGTACTGTTTTTTCAGCTCCACAGACACCATTGCACTTCCCTCTCCTGCCTGTCTCACTAGGCGATCTCCATGGTGCTCTCTGCAACCCACGAGCAGGGCGTCCACACTGCCGCTGGGTCAGTGTGATAATGCCGTTACTTTCAGAATGCAGGCTTGAACATAAATGGGAGTTGTAGGCACCAGCTGGAAGGTTGACAGCCCACAACGAGTCCCCCATCTCCAAACACACTGCTCTGCAGGTGTGGGCACCCAGGGACCGTGTCTGAGCTTTGTGACCCTGGCCACCCCCAACCCCATCCATGTTTAACTGGTCCAGGGAGAGATACCTAAACAGATGTTCTCCTCTGGGGACTTGAGACTCAGGGAAAGAGGCAGAGAGAGACCCGTGAGTCCTGGAATCGGCATTGGATGCAAATAGTAGAGAGAGAAGGCTACCGAGGTCCCCAGAGCTGCTGTGAGGTACCCAGGATACTTCTTGTAAATCCTCCTTTTTGCTTAAAGTTAGTTTCTGTTGCTTGTGAGGAAAAATTCTTCATCAGTACCTTAGTGAATGGGCCTGCGTGGTGAAGGGTGGATGTCATTTTTTTTTTTTTTTTTTTTAACAAATGTGCATTTCACACCTGCCGGGAGCAGGGCATTCTGAAGGCTGAGACCCTGAGAAGTGCCCTGGCAGATGAAGGGACCCGCTGTTCATTGTGTTGGAGTATAGGAGGTAGACGTGTAAGCAAACGTGGCGAATACGAGATGCATGTACTATAGTCAAGGACCAAGAGAAGTGCCATAGGGGTTGAGAGGCAGGAGAGTGAAGGAAGGCTCCCCAGAGGAGGTGACCTTATGTGGGGTCCTGATGGATGAGCTGGAGTCTGCCTGGTGGCAAATGAGAGATTGGGAGTTCCAGGAGAAGGGCACTGTCTGTGCAGGGGCTCAGGAGCGCAAAGGGTTGGGTGGGTTTGGGCCCCTCAGCGACTGTGTGATCAGGTCACAGGTGTGAGCAGCAGCTAAAGCAGGTGGGAAGCAGGTCACGGAGGACTTTGCATCTCGGGCCAAGACACGTAGACTTTGTTCTGGGGGCTGCAGGCCCCTTGCGGGGTTGTGAGCCGGGACGTGAAGATCTGTGGGTTACAGAGCTCACCCGCGTCCGCGGGGTGGAGGGAGAGGCCGGCATGCGGGGCCCTGGGTCAGGGAGGTGGCAGGGATGGGAAGGAGGGAGAAGGGAACCCAGGTTGGGGGGGGTGGGCGCCGGGAGCTGGCCGCCCTGGGCGACCAGCTCCCGCTTAACCAGGGGCAGGGGAGGGGCGAGGGTGCCCGGAGCAGAGTGGTGTGAGGTGTGGGCGGGGGGGGGGGGGGGCGGGGGTGAGGCCTGCACGCAGCCTCAGGGCCCCTCTCTTGTGGGCTAGATGAAAGGGGCTCCGTTTGACTTTGCCTCATGCCCGTCAGGTGCAGTTCTTGGGCTCCTGGCGAGCTGCCACGTGGCCCCCAGGCAAAAGTTTGGCAGCCTTGCTGTTGCTGACCCTTTGTACTGGATGGGGAAAGTATCTGCCTTGCAGACCAGGCTCTGGGATCAGGTATTTGGAATGCATAGCTAATGCGTTCCACGCCGACCTTTGGTATTACTATTCCACAGAATCACATCTAATTGACTGTTTCCAAACATCCTTGTACGTTTTGACTGTAGAGCAGTGTAGGTTGCCAGCAGCCCCTCTCTGCTCCGGCTGCCTCTTCGGCAGAGGTTGTTGGTACCGCCCCCTTCCCCGGGCTCCCAGCTCCTCTGTGCCCAGGCGCCTTGCCCTTCTCTAGCCTCGGCCACCTGTGTCCTGGGCCCTCCTCACCTGGGGTTGGAGGAGGGGCTGTCGTGGGGGGAGGACGGCTTCAGCCCCCAGGATGTCCTCCCGCGCCCGTGGGTCTGTGGGGAGCTGGACGGCAGTGGAGGGGAGCAGTGCCCCCCGAGGTGGGTCACCCACCCCAGTGCACGGGGGATGGTGTCAGGTGACCTGCACCGCCTGCTGGGCCAGCCCTTCCGTTCTCAGTGCTCTCGCCCCCTGACCACCCAAGGGCGAGGGGCCGTGGTGCTGGCTCTGGACACTGCCCACCGCGCTCTCTGCCCAGGGCAGGCAGCTCACAGAAGGCACAGGCAGAGCAGCAGCATTTCATTTTTTTTTTAATGGTTGCCTTCTCCTTGTGGCATGTCACTGTTTTCCATTTATGGCAGCCATACAAACTTTCCTATTATTTTTTTTTATTGGGGTAAAATATACATAACATAAAATTTACCATTATGACCATTTTAAGTGTATAATTAAATAACATTAAATATATCCACCATGTTGTGCCACCATCACCTCTATTTCCAGAACTTTCCATCACCTCACACTGAAACTCTGTCCCCGTGAAGCACTAACTCCCTAACCCCATCGCCAGCCCTGGCAGCCACCGTCCTACCTCTGTCTCCACGGTACTTCCAGGTACTTCCTACGAGTGGAATCGTACGATACTTGTCCTTTTGTGTCTGGCTTATTTCACTGGGCGTGAGGTGTTCAAGGCTTCTCCATGTTGTAGCCGTCGTGAGAATTTCCTTCCCTTTCAAGGCTGAGTAGCCTTCCCTGTATGTGTACACCGCGTTTTGTTGCTCCCTCCCCGTTGAGGGACGCTTGGGTTGGTCCCACCTGTGCCTGTTGTGGATGGTGCCGCTGTGAACACGGCGCACAAGTCTCTGTTTGACTCCCTGCATTCAGTTACTTTGGGGATCTAGCTAAGAGTAGAATTGTTGGGTAAAATGAGATGAATTTTCCTTTAAGCAGCGTCTGGGGTGGGCTTCTGGCTGCTCCAGCATCATCTGTTGGCCTTGGGCTGTTACCCCACCTCTGAGCCTCAGCCCGACAACCTGCAGAATGGGGAGGACCCTTCGTTTCCCTGCAGGTCGTGATGTTTCCACCATCGGGGGCGCCCGGCTGCTGGAGCCCCACCCCGTTCCTCTCCTGCTCGGGCCCCACGGCGCTGGGCAGGCTCGCTGGCGAGTGTGCGAGCAGGGTTCCGAGCCCGAGTCCTGTTGTCTGGGACCACATTCCCCCCTGGCCGCCTCCTGCTCTGACGCCTAGACCGGAACCCAACACACTTGGGGATCTTCCCCAGCTTCACACATGTGAACAGTGCTTCACCGTGGGCCGATTTTCTCTCTGGCTTGGTTTTTTCTTCTCCCTCCTATTGAATCTGTCTTTTGACTCCTTTTGTCGTTTAACTGATAACTCTTTCCCCAACATTATTGAGCACCTGTTCTGCTGGGGGGACACTAAGGTGGAGACACCTTTCCTGCTCCCAGTACCCTCAGTCTCCTTAGATAGAAAAGAGAGGGATGGTCGCCTTCGTCAGGGGGCAGTAATCACGTGTCACAGACATTTCCTTCCTTCTGGAGGCTGCCCCCCGCCAAGGCACAGGGCGCTTGCTTGTCTTAAGTGAGGGGCTCCGTGACGTTATAGGAAAGAAGATGGGTCTCAGAGTCTAGGTTTGAGTTTGAGCTGCGTCCAGGTGTGTGCAAGGAGCCCGCAGGGTGGTTAGTTGCTATGCCCCCCAGACCGCTCGCTCTGTCCTCCCGAGTCACTGAAGGGTGCTGCAGTTCGGGTGCCCCACCAGGTGCTGTGCCGTGGCCACAGAGCCCCCTCCAGAGAGAGCAGCCCCCGAAAGGAAGCAGAGGAGGCCAGCCTCCAGTCATCCGTGCTGGCGGGGCCCCCACACTCGGGGGGTCCTGGGGTCGTGACGGCTGCTGGTGCTGCAGGAGGGGACCCCTCTCCCTGCCCCCAGCCTGCGTTGTTTAGTGCCTGCCTTCGAGGATGACTCACCTGGTCGTCTGGGTGATAATAATGACTTTAAAAGGCTTTAACTTCCTCGACTTGTCCCGGCCACCAGTCTTTGCACGGTTACCTTGCACAACCCCACGACAGCTCTCCCTGGTGGGCTGGGATTTGAATGGAGCTTGCCCAACTCCAGAGCAGTTTCTCTGAAGGAGGAAGGTTTCTCCTCTGGACGGGCGGGGTGGTGGTGGGGCAGGCACTATCCACCGGGCGGGAGGGCAGCCGCTGCCCCCGAGGTGGACGGCCGCTCCGAGCCCCGCAGGGCCGCCCCGCATGCCTCCCCGGCCCCTCCCACCCATGCAGCGCCTGTCCTGGTTGGTGGCCTTTGCTCTCTTCCCCTGCAGGACGGAAACAGCCTCTCGGGGGTGCCTGCACTTCAGACACCTTTGGGGCAGCAGGGGCCGTGGGCTGGCAGGAGCGCGACGGCCAGTTCAGCGGCAGTTACTGGAAAGTTTTGGCTTCGCCCGGCCTTTCTGGGGACTAATTGTGGGAAATCTCTCTAGAGCCTTAAATAAATTCTATTTGTGATTTCGTAATCCATCTTCTAGGAAGTTATCAAAACGAGCCAGAGCGTTATGCTCAGAGGCGTTCTCGGCATCCATCACTTACAGTAGCAGAACATCAGAAACCGCCCGAGTGAACAGACTAAGGCGCTTTGTGCCACCCTTCCTGAAAATGATACTTATGGAGAAATTTAAAACATGGAAAATCACATTAAATATAATGTTAAGTGAAAAAGCAGGGCAAGGAATTCCATTTCAGCCTAGTTCAGTAACGCACGAAATCCACAGGCACAGGAAAAACGCTAGAAAGAAAGACGTCACATGTCAATTTAGGGACTTCCCTGGCGCAGTGGTTAAGAATCTGCCTGCCAGTGCAGGGGACACGGGTTCGATCCCTGGTCCGGGAAGATCCCTGGTCCACATGCTGCGCAGCAACTAAGCCCGTGCGCTACAACTACTGAGCCTGAGCTCTAGAGCCTGCGAGCCACAACTACTGAAGCTTGCGTGCCACAACTACTGAAGCCCACACGCCTAGAGCCCGTGCTCCGCAACAAGAGACGCCACCCCAATGAGAAGCCCATGCCCTCGCTTGACACAACTAGAGAAAGCCCACACGCAGCAACGAAGACCCAACACAGCCAAGAATAAATAAATAAATTAATTAATTAAAAAAAATGTCAGTTTAACGGCCGACTTTAGGGGATGGGAATATAAGGTCACTCTTAGTTTTCATTTATAAAGGAGGTATTTTTTTCCAAGGTTTTTTCTTTCCCCATGTGATTTCCCAAAATGTCTGCAATGAGCATTATTAGTTTAATAGTCCTCGCTTCCCCCCAATTACATAAAAATCAAACCAGAGCTCTGGCCTCAGAGCTCCTTCCTGTCCCGGGAGGTGGCCAGGCGTCGGCTGTTGCCGCCGCTCTGCTCCTTCTGTAGGAGCCGCCCTGTACTGCGTACTTCACACAGTCTTTGCTTGAAGTCTGTTGGCAGTTTGGGGTTCTTCCCTTAACCTAAACTAATTTTAAAGTTTAGGGGCCAGGCTGTCCTGTGGCTTTTGTTGAGGAAACATGAAGAAAATCTGCCCTCCTTGTATTTGTTTAACTATTAAAGCATTTAACGTATTATTTCTCCTCCTTTCAGATAACCAGAACACAGCTGACTGTCCACTGCTGTGCAGTGCTGGAGGCTAGCCCCCAGTGGTTAACTCCATGGTAGTGGAGAGGGAAAACTTTAAAGAAATAATTAGAAAGCTCTTGGGAACTTGTTAGTCTTTTGTCTCATGATAGAAAACCAGGCCTGTGTCTTGTTGAGCACAATGCTTGGTGACCGGCAGAAAAAAGAACACTCCAAAGTCCACCTTGGATCGGTTGTCATCTGCCAGATCTGTCCTGTCTGGTGGGGTGTGGGCGGCTCCTGGTCGTGAGACCCTCTCTGAGCCTCCGTCTCCTCACCTCCACGATGGGCGGAAAAGCGCCTCTCAGGCACAGGTGTAGGTGCTGGAGGCGTGTCAGTTTCTGAAGCTGGCTAAGCCTTCCCTGTGTCCCCAGAAGGTGGGTTGGGGTTTGGGCAGAGGGCAAAGCCAAGGGGTTTGCCGTGAGGACTTGCTCTGAGGTCTGGGACAGCACGTCTAGACAGTGACCAGAGAGCCCTTTGAGCAGCTGGGTGGGTGGGGGTGACTCTGGCCCCTGTCCCAAGCAAAAGGTACAAAACTGTTGCAGGAGGTGTCGGATGCCAGGCCTTCAGGAGGCAGCTCTGGCCTGGCTGGACTCGGGCAACAGGCGCCCTGGGTGAGGGTTGTCCTTGCTGCCTCTCTGGGGGGGCCTGGAGTGTGGGCAGCCCTCCCCGCTGTAGTTAGGAGGGAGGCCTCAGAAAGTACGCCTGTGCCTCTCTGCTGGCTTGTGTGAGAGTCCCCGCCTGAGGAGAAAAATAAAAAGGAAACAACTCATTTATAGTAATTGTCTTCTGACATGCATAACCCCAAATGGTTTGTAAAGACAAAGTTCCGAGCAAAATGAAATTGTTCCTTTATGATTAACAGAACGATGGACACAAACACAAGATGTTCCTTGGCTGATGTGTACTTTCTGATTCTACTGCATATGTAGAATTTTTATGGAAAGCAGAAGTGAGTTGGTGTGCGCATGGGTGGGATGTGTGCTGTGATACAAGAACACAGAGGCCCTTTATATAGTTTTTAAATACAAAGTCATTTCTTTTCTGATTATAAAACTAATACAGACCTATTTTAGAAAATATGGATAATAGGCAAAATTATAAGGAAGAAAATAATCATCTAGTTTACATGGTTGAAATTATAAACTTTCTGTACGTTTTTCTGCAGCTTTTAAAAATTTAACATTATATCCTAGGCAGTTTTCTCCACACCATTAGTCACTTTCTCTAAACATCATGTTTTCATGCCTGCAGGCGTTCCATTGTATGAATATACAGCTTCTTTAAGCGTGTGGTGTTGGGGAAAGCAGACACGCCTTGCCTTAGAGAAAACCTGTGTTCAGAACCTTGCAATGATTTCCTGGCCCTGGTGACCTCTGGAGCCTGGGCTCCTTATCTGTGAATTGGGGACAGAATCAGTCCCTGGTGGGCTTGCTGAGAGGGCTCTGTGAGAGTGGACGTGGGCTGGCGGGCACTCAGCAGGTCCACGCAGGTGGCCGCTGCTGTCGCGGTGGATGGCGGCAGTGTGAACGTGGGCCTCCGCAGCGCATTAAGAAAAAGCAGCCCAGCTCTGGCCTCATTTTTTAAGCACATTCTTTTTTCTCTTGCTGTGATTCCTTCTCTTGCACTTGCCCCTTTGTCCTCTGTATTTATGTAACCTGCCTTCCATCCTCTTTGCAGTAAGGCAGATAGAAACGCACAAACGCTTAACCATTTCCCCCAGCGCTGGACGTTACGTTGTTTCCCATTTCTTGCTCTTGTACATGACGCTGCACAGAGTATCTTTGTGCACCAAGTCCTCCTGGGTTGGATCACTTCCCGGGGCTTGAACGCCAGAAGTGGAATTACAGAGCCAAAGGGCACGTGCATTTTCATGCCTCTGATCCACACCGGCAAGTTCCTCTTAGGAGGTTGTACCAGTCTGCGCTCCTGAGCGTGGCGTGAGGGACGCCCTGTGTCGCCGGCTCCCCGAGTTCACGTGAGCCGTGTCCTTCTCTAGCCCTTCCTCCCCGTGGCCCACTGGCTGCTGTGCCCCACGCCACCCTCGCTAACTGGAGCCCGGGCCTCCTCCCCCTTGGTGACTCTGACTTGTGACGGGAAGGCCGTGCTGTCGCCAGCGAGTCCTGCCTGTGTAGACGCCCCGCTACTAAACAATGAGCACATTCAGGCCCAACTCGTGTTTTCAGTTATTAAAAAACGGAGCCGGCTGTCTCTGCCTGTGACTTTAATCTTTAAGCCTTTATTCCCTCTACCCCACCCCCTTCCCCTAACCTTTTGTTTGTGCAGTTCCGAGCTCGGGATGTGTGGGTCCAGGAGCTTCTGAATGTGCGGCGCCTCTCCCGGCAGCTGCAGATGGTGGTGGCCCTGAGCGGTGCTGTTTCAGGCTGGGGGGCTGCAGACGGGAGGGAAGGCTGGTGCTCTTGCCCCCAGTGGCCCCTGGGACTTTGCACAAGCTGTTTTGGTTTTAAGTAGCACTGGAGCCAGTGCCCAGTCCCATCCTCTCCCCAGATTCAGATTCGGTAGAGACCCCTTCTGACTCGGAGTCACTTAGTCTTAATAAAGTTTACGTCTTCCTGTGGCCTCTTAGCATTTCCTCCTGGGGAATAGTTCTTGTGGTTGAATTATATTTGTGATATTTAAATAAAAGCAAGAGTCCCAAGAAAGGATCTTCAGTAGTAACCCTAGGCCTCCCGAAACAGCCAGAAGCGCACAGCCGGACAGACGTGTCTTCAGGGTCAGGAAGGCGCTGTCCTGGCAGCAGCGTGGACCGGGTGTTGATATGGAAATGGAGGCAGGGCTGAGCCCTGGCCGCAGACACGGGCACACAGGGGAGGCGGGGCTGCGCGGGTTCTGGCCCAAGAAGGCCCCCCTCCTGCGGCTGCAGCGCCGTGTCCTCCGAGCTGCCTGCCCTCCTCCCAGGGCCCGGCCAAAGGCGCTGCACGTGGAGGGGCCTGTCTGAGTGAGGCCCAGGGGAAGGAGACGGTCTTTCCAAGTCTTCTTAACGAGTGTATGCGTTCTTACCTGCAAACACGCCTTGTTTGACTGCAGACTTTTCGTAGCATTCCAGCGTTTCATAAATGCTTTAGAGAGAGTCTCCCCACCCGTCAGAGGTTAACAGATGGGCTGGTGCATAGTCATGTGGCTTTTTCCACGTGGATTTATCTTAACACCCATATTAATTAATGTATTCATATTGTCATTTTAAAATTTCACAGTAGGGCTGTGCCACACCTGCTCTTCTGCACTTTGTTTTCCCCACTTAACAATGCCTTGAGGTCTTTCCACGTGCATTCAGACCACTCAGATCCAGCGTGTTAGTGGCTGCAGGATTCCCCGTGTGCAGGACACACCCCTGTGTGCGGGATTCCCCCGTGTGGGGCACCACGTACCTAGTCTTCCGTGCTGGCCGTCCAGGGTGTCTCCCGGCTCTGCTGGAGCACACCTTTTGCACCTCGTGGAAGTGTTTCTATGAGTTTCTGTCTTAGAAGTAGCGATTGTTGGGGCAGTTACATTTTAATAGCTATGCCACCCCCCCCCCATGTACTCTTTATCTTGGTTTTATAAAAATAATATTTTAAGTGAGTTACCATCAGGGCATCAAGAAAATGTAGGCTGTGTCTAAACTCTCAGGACTGTATTTACTTCACGACTCTCTGTGCACACCATCACACACCTGGGTTTGCAAACTTGAATTTGAAAAGCCAGGCTCCAAGCTTAGTCGCCTTCCCTCTCTTCATCCTGTTTTTACTGCGTGCCTACTGTGAGCCAACCTCTGACCCCGCAGCGAGAAACACGGAAGACGTTCCCTCTCTGAGCGCTAACGTGAACCTTTCTTGGCGGCCTCGTTTTTACAGCTCTCTTGCCACACCTTGGGGCAGGAGGGAAAGAGTATGGGTTGAAACCATGGCAGCACGTAATTGTGCAAAAATAAATGGGACGCAGGTTTCACACAAAACCACCACCACAGAGCTGTTGAGGAATAAACCTTTGTTCTGCGTGGTCAGGGTTTTGGCCTTTATACCACCCCGACTGTCCCATTAGGACGTCTGTGGTCACTGGGTGAACGTGGCACCTTAGGGTGGAGTGGAGGGGCTCAGGGACAAGAGAAGTTAGAGCTTCTCGTGGGACGGGGCAGTTCGCTGTTGATTATTTTGTGAACTGCTGGTGACCCGTGGTACTGGCGATCCCAGGCTTGACGTGTTCGCGGTCACCCTTGCAGTTTTCATCTCGTCCACATACTGCTACTAGTATGTTATTGTTATTATTTTCCTTTAAATTGACTCATTCCTTCTATTTAACCTTCTCCTAAGTCACATTATCCTTGAAATATGGGTTTAAAGTGCTAGTTACATTTTCCTGCAATGCATATTAAAATCAATACGTAACTATTACAGTAAAAGTCTGATGGGGCGTGTCGTCTGCTTTGGGAAGCACCGTGTCCTGGCCTAGTTGCTCTGCACCCTCTTCCCTGCCTGGGACGTGGGGTCCGTACTGGTAGGTGTGGTGGCAGGGGCGGGAGGGGAGACGTCTCCGGCCCCGAGCTGTGGGTGTGCTCGAGAGGGAAGAGGGAGATTCTGCAGAGCAGAGATGCTGTGAGGGGCTGGGGCCCGTGAGTGGGGAGAGGCCTGCAGGGTCCAGGTCCCTGGGACTTGGAGGGGCCGGGTGACGGGCCAGAGACTGGAGCACCCGCAGGGCCCCAGCAGCCACCGGACGAGCCCTGGGGCCGAGGAGGACTTCTCTGTCCCTGGACTTGACCGGCTCACGTGCGGATGGCCACCTGGCCTGACTCGGGGTGGACGCTGACCCAGGCTGGGGAGGCAGCTCGGGGTGGGAGGAGGCCCAGGGAAGAAGTGTCAAGTTACTTCAGAGGGAGTGCGGCGCTGCAGGCTCTAGGTGTTTCTGTTTGTTGTTTTGTGATGTTTCCTTTTTTACATTTGTTTTCTGAGAATTCATTATATGTAAAATGTAACCCAAATCTTACTTGTATGATTCTTGGAGTTTTGACAAACTCATACCTGTGTAACCCAAACGCCGACCAGGACGTAGAACACGCGATCAACGCAGAGCCGCTGTGTTGCCGGTTGGAATCCCCTGGGAAAGCTGCCTGGGGTGCTGATCTGACTGTGGGGTCGCTGGGCTGTGGGCTTGTGCTGGGAGCTTTTCTGGGCTCCTCAGGGGATTCTCATGTGTAGACAAGTTTGGGAATCAGTGCTCTAAAAAGTTTCCTTTTCCCCTCCTCACTCCCTGGAGATAATCACGGGGTGTGATTCTTTTTCCACATAGATTAGCCTCCCTGTTCTAGGACTTGTTGTAAGTGGAATTGTCCCTCTTCCCTGGGACAGCACAGTATTGAAACTAGGCCAGTTAATCACCCTACAGTGGCCTCTAAACGTTCAAGTGAAAGGAAGACTTGCACCTCTCTCATTTTAAATCAAAAGCTAGACATGATGAAGCTTAGCGAGGAAGGCCTGTCGAAAGCCCAGATGGGCCGAAAGCTGGGCTTCTTGTGCAAGCAGTCAGCCAAGCTGTGAAGGCAAAGGACACGTTCTGGAGGAAATTACCAGCGCTCCTCCAGCGAACACACGAATGGTAAGAAAGCAAAACAGGCTTATTGCTGATGTGCAGAAAGTTTCAGTGGTCTGGATAGAAGATCAAACCAGCCACAACATTCCCTTCAGCCAGAGCCTCATCCAAAGCAAGGCCCCAACTCTCTTCAATCCTATAAAGGCTGAGAGAGGGGCAGAAGCTGCAGAGGAAGTGTGTGAAGGTAGCCGACTTGGTTCATGAGGATTAAGGAAGGAAGCCGTCTCTATAACATCACAAAGTGGAAGGGGAAGCAGCCAACGCTGATGTAGAAGCTGCAGCGAGTTACCCAGAAGATCTAGCTGAGATAATTGGTGATTTTCAGTGTGGATGAAACAGCCGTCATGGGAAGAAGATGCCGTCTAGGACTTCCATAGCGAGAGAGGAGAAGTCAGTGCTTGGCTTCAGAGCCTCAAAGGACAGGCTGACTCTCTTGTTAGGGGCTAGTGCAGCTGGTGACTTCAAGGTGAACCTAGTACTGAGTTATCATTCCAAAAATCCTAGGGCCCCTGAGAATTACGCTAAATCGACTCTGCTTGTGCTCTAATCATGGAACAACGAAGCTTGGATGACAGCACATCTGTTTACATGGTTTACTGAATATTTTAAGCCCACTGTTGAGACCTACCGTTCAGAAAAAAAGATCCCTTTCAAAATGTTACTGCTCACTGACAATGCACCTGGTCACCCAAGAGCTCTGATGGAGATGGACAATGGGATTAATGTTGTTTTCATGCCTGACAACACAAACACAACATTCTTTCTGCAGTCTGTAGATCAAGAAGTAATTTTGACTTTCAAGTCTTATTATTTAAGAAACACACTTTGTTAGGTTGTAGCTGCCATAGACAGTGATTCCTCTGATGGATTTGGGCAAAGTAGATTGAAAACCTTCTGGAAAGGATTCACCATTCTAGATGCCGTTAAGAACATTTGCGGGACTTCCCTGGCGGTCCGGTGGTTAAGACTGCATGCTTCCTGTGCAGGGGGCGCGGGTTCGATCCCTGGTCGGGGAACTAGGATCCCACGTGCCTCGCGCGCATGGCGTGGCCAATAAAAATTAAAAAAAAAAAAAAAACATTTGTGATTCATGGGAAGTGGTCAACATATCAAAACTAAGAGGAGTTTGGAAGAAGCTGATTCCAGCCCTCCTGGATGACTTTGAGGGGTTCGAGACGTCGTGGAGGAAGGACTGCAGACGTGGTGGAAACGGCAGGGGAACTAGAGCTAGAAGTGGAGGCTGAAGGTGGGACCGAACTGCTGCCATCTTGTGATGAAACGTGAACGGATGAGGGGCTGCTTCTTATGGATGAGCAGAGAGAGTGGTTTCTTAACACGGAATCTACTGCTGGTGAAGAGGCTGTGAAGAGAGTTGAAACGACAGCAAAGGCCTTAGGACACGACACAAACTTCGTTGATAAAGGCGCTGCAGGGTTTGAGAGGACTGACCGCAGTTTTGAAGGAAGTTCTGTGGGTAAATCGCTGCCAAACAGCATTGCTGCTCCAGGGAAATCACTCATGAAAGGAAGAGTCCATCAGTGCGGCGAACTTCACGGTGGCTTTGTTCTCAGAAATGGCCGCAGCCGCCTCCATCCTGACCGGTCAGCGGCCGCCAGCCCTGGAGGCGAGACCCTGCACCAGCAGAAGGGCTACAGCTGGCTGAGGCTCAGGGGATGGTCAGGGTTTTTTAGCATATTTTTAAGTTAAGGTCGTACATTGTCTTTTTAGACATAATGCGATTGCACACTTAATAGACTACAGTATAGTGTAAACATAACCTTTTACACATTGGGAAACCAAAGAATTCATGTGATTCACTTTTTTGTGATATTTGCTTTATTGAAGTGTTCTGGAACCAAACCTGCAATACTCTGAGGTAGGCCTGTAATAATGTTGACTACTCTTTAATATGTTTATTGCTATCTGTATATCTTCTTCTCTGTAGCATCTTTCAAATCTTTTGCCCATTTAAAAAAAAAATTATTTATTTGGCCACACCGGGTCTTAGTTGCGGCACGCGGGATCTTCGTTGCCACATGCGGTATCTTTAGTTGCGGCATGTGGCATCTTTAGTTGCGGCATGTGGCATCTTTAGTTGCGGCCTGTGGCATCTAGTTCCCCGACCAGGGATTGAACCCGGGGTCCCTGCATTGGGAACATGGAGTCTTAGCCACTGGGCCACCAGGGAAGTCCCTCTTTTGCCCATTTTTAATTGGGTTTAGAATTTTAAAAAAATTATAGAAGTTCTCTGTGAATCTGTTTACCAGTTCTTTGTCAGATGTATGTTTTGTAAATATTCTGTCAGAATCTGTGGCTTTGCCTGTTTGTTTTCTTGATGTCTTTTGATAAGCAGACGTTTTACTTTTTTTGTTTTGTTTCGTTTTGTTTTGTATTTTGGCTGTGCTGTGCAGCAAGCGGGATCTTAGTTCCCCGCCCAGGGATCAAACCCGTGCCCCCTGCAGTGGAAGCTCAGAGTGTTAACCACTGGACCGCCAGGGAGGTCCAGCAGACGTTTTAAATTTTGATGAAGTCTCACTGTTCATTTTTTTCTCTAATGGTTATCACTTTCTGTGTCCTGCTTAAGAGATCTTTGCCTGTTCCAAGTCGTGAAGGCATCCTGCTCTGTTTCCTTCTAAAAGCTTTATGGCTTTAGCTCTTTTTTTTTTTTTTTTTTTTAGAAATTCGCGTTCTTTTATTTATTTATTTATTTATGACTGTGTTGGGTCTTCGTTTCTGTGCGAGGGCTTTCTCTAGTTGTGGCAAGTGGGGCCCACTCTTCATCGCGGTGCGCAGGCCTCTCACCATCGCGGCCTCTCTTGTTGCGGAGCACAGGCTCCAGACGCGCAGGCTCAGTAATTGTGGCCCACGGGCCCAGCCGCTCCGCGGCATGTGGGATCTTCCCAGACCAGGGCTCGAACCCGTGTCCCCCGCATTGGCAGGCAGACTCTCAACCACTGCGCCACCAGGGAAGCCCCGGCTTTAGCTCTTATATTGAGCCCTTGGATCCACCTGAGTTAGTAGTGTTTGTATCTACCATGAGCTGGGGTCCAGCTGACCTTTGTTTACCTTGTTCACAGGGCTCTTCGGCAGTTCCAGTTCAGCGTTTGTCCCTGTCTGTTCATTTGCTGACCTGGTCACTGGTCCGTGCACTTGTCTGCACCCAGCATGTGGGCCCTCCCTCCTATGGGCCAGGAGAGACCCCTGCCCTGTGGGAGCTCCCGGCCGCGGGGACAGACACAAAGCCCCCTCCTCAGGGCTACGGGCCTAGAGAGGGGAGAGCAGAGGCGGGACCCCTGCCGACGGGGTGCGGGTGGGGTGCATTCCTGCCATTGCAGTGAAATCTGCCTGATGAAAGGGTCGCCGGACCCCAGCACACGGCGTGCTGGTCTCAGGCAGTCTTTGTCTGTAAGAACCTTCGCCTGTAAACATTTTATTAGACCATTAAGTGGCCTTCAGCCTCTCCCACATTCACTAATGCAGGAGAAGGCGGAGCATATGTTGCCATTTTTATGAAACTCTTGCTTTTCCAGAGGCTTATTCTTGGACCTAATTTACTCTGAGTCTCATCCCACAGCTCTGGCTTAATTTGTGTGTCTGGGATGACCGTCTGTAGGCAGGGCCTTCCTAGAGTTGGGAGATGAGCTGCATGACAGTCACACGCCTCTTAAAAACCATTCTGCTTGTAAACGTACCGACCTTGGGACACTGGGTGCGGGGTGCCAAGGGCACCGACCCACTTGGACCAGACCTTTGTCCTCCTTTTCAAGTTAACATAGTGATTCCACGTGTCTTACGGTGCAAAGCATGTTGGTGTTCAGAACGCTGCTGAAGACGTAGGGGTACATGCAGAGCACAGGGCACTCTGGTGCTTGGTGCCCTGTCCCGTGTTCCTCTCCGGATGTGGAGCTGGGTCGTGGGATGCATTCTGGAGCAGCTCTCTGGAAGGGGCTGCCTGGAGAGCCTAGGCAGAGTCTTCTTTTCCTTCTGGCCCCCAGGTGGTATCTGTACACCTGTGTTAGCGGTCCCCTCGGGCTCCAGGGAGGCGGAAGTTCCCCGTGCAGTCAGCTTGCTTGGACTCATGTGACCAGCCACCAGCCTTGAAAAATTATCCTTGCCCTTGTCAGGCATCCGAGGAAGGGGTGATCTCTGGGTGACGGGCCAGGAGCCGAGGCACCAGGACAGAGCGGGGGCCGGGCGCCCAGCACTTCCTGCCACACCCAGTGCCTGGGCAGCGGGCAGAAGGGAGGCGGCTCTAGAGAAGGCTTCTCCTGCCTCCCCAGAAGCCCACCCGCAGGAGGCAGCTGGGGTCGGAGGGTGGGTGGAGGGCGGGCAGCCGGGAGCCTGCACCAGCAGCCTGGGCTCTGCCCACATCGCAGAGGCCCTCGGGGCTCCAGTTCAAGAAGATGGCATCTTTGAACATCAGCATGAGACTAGAGTACATTTATGTCTATAATTCAGAGTTTCTTGCTTCGTTTTAAAACCTCAAACTTGTTCAACCTGAGTAAGAGCCTTAGAAAACAGTACCTACAGGTGACGGCCCCTCCTCCCATCCCTCCCCGCCCCCCCCCTCCATTTTCCTTCCTCCAGCTCCCTCCCGCCTTCTTGCAATGTAGGACTCAACTGTCATTTCACCTCAATTTCCCTCGAAAGTGGGTGGCAGCTTGGGGAAGGTTCTGTGGAAGCAAGTCTCTGGGGTGTGTTGCCTTTGTCCTCTCACTAGAAATGAGCTCCTTGGGCAGAGGCCTCAAGAGATGACAGTGAGGCCAGGAGGTGTGGTGGGTGCAGCAGCCTTTGTGACGGTGGCACAGGAGTCAGCAACATTGGAGGAGCCGCTGTGTGGCGGGACTTGCCTTCAGGTCCTGTTGGAGTCCTTGCTGACTTTTCTTTTCTGGAGCATCTTTAATATTATATTATGATTTCATAAGAAAAAATTTTGACCTAAGGAAAATCATTCAGTGACACATCACTAATACAATGCAAGTTGGTTCGAAATATGATATATTTTTAAAGTTTCGGTTTGCTCAGTTACATAAAATAAGACAGCTGAACTAAACATTTTGTCTCCGCCAGTGAGGCACAGTTCCTTCAGTGACTATTTGCAGCCACCATGGAAGATACTTACTCGGAAAGTGACCTAGCACAGACCCAGAGGCCATCATCTGACACCAGAGTATTAACTAAGTGATGGAGGATGGTAGAATTCCTGAGGCCTCTTTGTTTCCAGGAGGGAAACTGGAAATTGCCGTGCTCTGTGTCACCTGAGAGCTATAATTAAGGTGCTTTTGAAGAAGGAGCATGGGCAAGAGGGAACACCTCCGCAGTCTTGGGGGTGGGGTGCGACAGCACAGTCACACCGTTGAGGAAACCTTGGTTGACAGGGGAGTGGGGGAGTCCCGGCGGCTGGTGGAGAACTGAGTCTGAAGGTGCGGCCCTGGGTCGCTGAGGTCACAGCGATGGGGAGGCTCTGCACCAGCCTCCGACCCTGAGATGTGGCCTCTGCGCCCTCTCACCTCCCTGCCGTGTGGATGGTGCCTGGACCTCACACTTGCACTCCTAGCTGCGCTCTGGCTTTCCGCATCCTTAGTGGGCTCATGGACTTACGTCCAGGTTCCAGGCGACTGCAAGCCCTTGATGTGAGGGGTGAGGCCCACGGCCTTTGTGTCTCTGCCTGCATTTAGGACAGGACTGTGCACACCGAGGCAGCGGGGCCTTCCTTGGGGGGAGGAGTGTAGGTTTTGGATTCAGAGGATGTGAATCTGGATCCCGGCTGCACAGCCTAACATCTGTGTGACTTTGGGTAAAAGGACGGTGATTGCGACAGCGACGGCGGAAGTGAATGATTCCTCGGCCTTGTCTGTGAAGTAAGGGTAGCCATGATGTGCACTGCACAGCGTCGGTGGTTCAAGTGAGATCATGTGTGTAAGCAGTCACTTCAGTTGCTTGGAAAATGCCATGGAGGCACTAAAATCAGGACACTTGAGTTGAGTAGAATTGTTAAAGCATGTTAGTACGTAATCTTCATTGGCAAAGGACAGAAATTCATCCCAAACTGCTTCTCACAACCAGCACGATTTGTGGGCTGGGTTTAGGCCCAGCTGGATCCAGGGCCCCCTATCTCCCGGGCCGTGTCCCTCGTGCCCGCTTGTTTCTCAGGCCGGCTGCCTCCTGCAAGGTTGCGGACCTGCCCGTGGCTCTGGGCTCAGCTTTCTCGCTGCCGAGTCAGTGCCCCCCGGCAGAAGACGCAGCAGAGACTGAGTGGCTGGATCTGGGCCCCGCCTGTGCCTGGCGCTTGGCCTGGGGTTCCTGCCAGGTAACCAGAGAGACGGAGCCGGGGGACGAGGGCCTCAGAGGAGAGTGGCTCTGTGAGCAGTTGGTGGACGGGGCACTGGGTCACCGTATCGGCAGCAGATGCAGTTCCCTCGTGGGTTCCGAATCCCTCAAAGTGGGAGCTGTTCTCACATGTCCCCCAGCCCAGCGCAGCTACCAGCTTCCGTTACAAACCAAGCATTCGGCTATTTTTCTTGCTCTGGAAATGGTTGATAAAAAGTGTCTGTTTAGTTGAAGCATTGCAAAAGTTATACAGGAAAAATAAACAAATCTGAGGACCTGGCCAGTTGTGGCCTGGAGGGACATCAAAGGTTGGCCAGTCACCAGGCCCCACTTGCCCTGGGGCGCGTTGTGTCCACCCTCAGGTCTGCAGACCTGGGGCTGGAAACCAGCTCCAAACGGCTGTGCTCGGGCTGGACGTGCTGAGCCCACGCTGGAGCAGCTGGTGGCCTGTACCGGCCGTCTTCCTGCCCCAGCCCGGGGCCCTGCCTGCCCGCCCCCGCTTCCACCCCTCGACCAGCCTCTGGCAGCGGCCTCTTCGTGGGTTGTATCTCACACCCTCTCACTCCTCCGCGCTCAGCTCACTCGCCCCGTCTCCCAGTGAATCGCTCACAAGACCCCCAGGAGCCCTGTTAGCCCAGCTTGCAGAAACCGCAGGTCTCTGGCGAGTTTCTCGTTGGGCCACTCTCGGAACGGGGCCCAGTGTGGTCCTGGTTTAGGGCAATGGGGACCTTAGGAATGGGGACAGAGGTTGGAATCCTTTGACCGGAGGAGGCGGGTGGGGGCAGCCTTTGTCCGGCTGGCTTTGGCAGTGGTGCTGAAAACTGTTTTCAGATCCCTGGCATAGCAGAGGGAGACCTCTGGTCCTGGGATGGACTCTTATCATCTAAGAATAGCCCAAGCATTTTCACTCTGACATTTTAGTAGGTAATGATTTTTGTTGTAAAGTATTTATAGTTATTGCGAAGCGAATTTTCTTGTCCCGATTTTGGAAAACAGCACAGGAAGAAGAAAATAAAAATTACCCATGACCCCACATCCATGGGTGTTGATGATGTTAGGGAAAGGGTGGTGTGAGCCGTGAGAACCAGTCAGATCTTAATCATGTCCCGTTTGTTGGGCACCTTCTACGTGCCAGGCTCTGTGCTTGACGCTCGGCAAGCTCCACAGCCCCTCGGGTGTCACAGGTGAGGAACTGGGGCTCGGGATGGGCTGAAGAGGTTGGCCACAGCCACGCAGCCGGCCAGTGGGGAGAGAGCTGGTGTGGGAATCCAGATCCAAGTAAGGGGGCAGAGACCATGAGTCAAGACCACAGCACACACACGTTTCTTTTAACCCAAGTCCCTTTTTAAGGGGCTCTTTGCAAATAGCATCTAAAGCACCGAAAGATGCTGTGCAAGGGGTTTTACTCTGCGTGACTCAAGGCGGCGAAACGCAAGAGGGGAATGAAAGAACAAGACCAACCGCAGCAGGCCTCCCGAGTGGACCTCTTTGCCGTCTCTGGCCCCAACCCAGATGTGACTCTAAGAACCGCTCCGGAAACAGCTGGTGACAGACTCCGTGCTTTCAGCCTTTCTGTTTTCGCTGTTGCCAGAAAAATAATCAGCTCTGTGTCTCAAGTGCTTGATAAAGTGGCCCAGACACCAGCTGTAGCTTGAAACAGTTTCTGGTTTAGTTGCTTTTAGCCAACAGATGGGTGGCCTCCTGGGCTGAGTGTGGCGCCCGCCTCCGAGGACGGCCGCGCCCCTGTCCTCATCGCGTCTCGTCTCGTTCTGTTCCTTCAGTCCTCCCCTGCCTGTGCTTCCGGAGGCTTGGGCTTGGGTGGAGAAGGGCGGCTCTGGGCTGGGCGTTGGCTGCCGGGGGCTGTGCGGGGCCCGGCCTGCGGGAGGTGGGCAGCAGACGCGGGAGCAAGGGCGCAGCCCTCCTCTCTCCAGCCACGGCCATCCTGACTCTCTAGCTGATGATTTCTTCTGTAACTTCGTTATGTACTTTTTGTTTGTCTTGGTTTTGGACCTTCTCTGTGGCCTTCCTCCTGAGGAGGACGGGACTCCCTCCCCTTCCTGTCGCCGGCCTCAGCTGCAGTCACGGGGTTCCGGGAGCCTCCGCAGCCAAGGGGGCCCCGGGCCTCTGCCGAGAAGCTCACAGACGGTGGGAGCAGGCGGCGAGAGGAGGGAGGCCGCTGGCAGGGTAGAGGGTCTGTACTCGCACGCCCTCCCGCGGCCCGGCCTCCCCGGCCACTGCCTTGAGTACTCACCGTCCCCGGGCACCGCCGCGGACTCCCCACCCAGCACTCGGCCGCTGGCCCTCAGCTACCAGTGCGAGGAAGTCCAGGCCCTGCCTTGGCGGGCGGGGTCCGCGGCACAGACGCACCCTCACCGGGGCCTCTGCCCTCGGCTCCCGCTGCAGCAAACCCGTCCCCCTCGGCCCCCCCAGGGTGTCTCCCGCCTCCCCTCTCAGTGTTGCCTGCTGCACCCGCCGCTCAGGGCCCCAGTCCCGTCTCACTTCCTGACTGTCTGTCGTCTCTGCGTGAGTGCGTCAGTGGCTGGTGCTGCAGCGTCCACTCTGTGAGGGCAGGGCCTTGCTTGCTTTGTGGCACTGCTGTGTCCCCTCAGGCTAGTGCTGGGCCCGTGGTGGAGCTGGGACCCAGTGCACTGCCCGGTGAGTCCTGAGGGGGTGCTCGTCCGGTGCATCCCTGCTGGCTGAGCCTTTGGCCGCAGCTGCCCCCGTTACCCTGACGCGCGTCCTGGGAGCGCAGCTTTGCTGCCCGTAGCGCTCGGGAGCACGGAGATGACCCCTGGCACGGACAGTAGCCGAGCCTTCCACGGCACCTACTGTGTGCCAGGTGCGGTATTGTAGTGACTTGTCTCCCACCGCCCCAGGGGCCGGCACTGTTGTCACCCCGTCTTGCGGATGAGGAAACTGAGGACAAAGGGTGCGTCACTGCGGCAGTAGGTCTGGAAGCGGCAGGGCTGAGATTCACAGCCAGACTCTGGCTCCGTGGCCTGGGCTGTCATCCGAAGGTGCCCGAGCTCCTTCCAGGGAGCAGCTTCGGAGGTGGATGATCAGACACGTCCCCTCTCTAGAGGTGGTCCAGGCGCAGTGGTCATTGCTCCCACTCGCGGAGCTCTCTGTGTGGTTCCTGGAGCGGTTGCAAGGGGCTGCGGCCGTTCGGGAAGGGGTGCACACGGTCAGCCCTCAGGCAGGGACGCCAGTGGCCAGGCTCCCCAGAGTCCCCGTGGGGATGTGCAGCTGGGGCTGTTGCTAGCCGCAGCCTGAGGATCCTTCCAGGTGCTAGAAGCTCCCCGGCCATTCCCAGCGCCCCCCTGGTCCCTGCTTCACAATCGCTGTCCTGAGGCTCTGCCTGTAGCTGGTACAGAGCTCTCCCAGCCTGCTCTTCAGTGTGAGCTCTGACACCAGGTGCAGCAAAGATCAGCTCCCCAGGGACGGGCCCCAGCAGACTGGGCTTCAGGCCAGTTCCCACCATGTCCCCGTGAGTGGGGGGCTGGGGGTGAGAGGCCCCAGATTGCAGAGCTGGCAGAACCAGGGTTCACATCCAGGTCTTGGTGACTCAGAGTCTACAACACAGCTCTGGTTATAGTTCTCTGTTTACTAAAATGATGTCTAGTTACCTCCAGTACATTCAGCTTCCATCATTGTTGTCAGCTGGTGAGAGGGCCGTGAGGTCGAGTGTCCCTTGCTGCGTGCCCCCTTGACCCTTTATAGTTGCCCCGTCGCTTCAGACCTGTGGGTGACACAGTGCGCTGCGTGGCCCCTGGGAGCCTTGGGTCCCACAAACGTTGACAGGCTGGGTGAAGTGAGGAAGCATGAGGAGATGGAGGTGCAGAAGCCAGGAAGGAGCGTCTTCAAGGGCTGGACGTGGAAAGGCGTCAGAGGCACAGCAGCGAACAGGCCTGGACGCCAGCTGGTTCGCAGGGGCGTCCACACTGGAGATGTAGAGGGTCCCTCATAAACGGAGACAAGGAACTAGGAAAGGTCTCCTCCAAAAGGGCGAGGTTAAATGGCTGCCCCAGGAGAAGACAGGACCCCTGAGACCAAGTGCACTCGCGTCCGTGTCATCCGTGTTACGGAAGCGCTGGTGACGCACGTGGCCCTGGCCCCACAGTCCGGCCACCCCCCGGGCACGCTCCAGTCACGCACTGGGACCTCCCACGGAAAACAGCCCCAGCTGAGGACCAGTCACGAGGCATACGAGGAAAGTTACCACTGTGCAGAAGACATCCCATAGGCACAAGTGCGGAAATCCCCGTCCTAGGAACCAGAAACCATGAAACAAATCTGGAAGGGGCTTTACAATAAGAATGTTTGAAATGTAAATGAAGAAGTGGAACACGTTGTGAGCTTAGGACATTATGAAAAAGAACCAAAAAGAAATTCTAAATACTGAAAATACAGTCACTGCCATGTACTTTCAGATTAAGTAGCTTATTACTGCTTCATGGGAGTTAGTGTATGTAATGTTATTCTTCACGTGTTATTTTTTAAAAGCCCTTTTCCCCTGAATGTATAATAATTTATGCCCGTTGAGAATGTGGAAAATAGGGGAAAGTATGAGGGAGAAATAAGAATCTAGTTACTCAGGATAACTCCTGTTAGTATTGTGACATAACCCCTTTCCTAGGAGGGATCCCACTGAATGTAACATTTTAGGTGCTGAGCCATGAGCCTGCCCTGTGTCGTTAAGCGCTCTTTGACAGCGTGTTTACTGGCCCCGCGGCGCCCCCGGCTTGTCCCACCGCAGCGCCCATCCCTCCCTCCTCGAGGAACCGACGTGCCGTGGACGGTGTCTTCCGCTCTAGCAGCGCTCCGGGGGCTTCTGCTGCCTTTCAGACTGTCCCTCAGAGCAGCTGTCACAGCGCGACGCATTCAGCAGCCGCGAGTGGGGGACGGGTGGAGGGCAGTGGTGTGTGAGCGTGTTTTAGCCTTACTGCTGTATTAATATAATAAGGAATCTGGCTTGTGTCCTGGGATCCTGCGACAGAGCTTCTGAAACCTTGGAATTTCCCCAGTGACCGGAGTGTCTCTGCTGTTCCTGGTGGTCCCCTGGACCACACCTGAGTTTATGCTAGAGGAAGACTAGAGACCGCCATGTAACTAGTGGGCTGGGGCTTTGGGCCAGAGACACCAGCCTGACCTCTTGACCTCTGAGGAGGGCAGAGCGGATCAGTCGAGTTCAGTCTCGCGACCAGTGATTCAGTCATTCGTGCCTAAGTAATGAAACCACAATAAAAACTCTGGACCCAGGGGCTCAGTGGGGCTTCCTGGTTGGTGAAGAGGTTGATGTACCAGGAGGGTGACGAGCCCTGATTCCACGGTAGAGGCCTGTGTTTGTGCCCGCCCAGGTCGTGCCCTGTGTGTCTCTTCCTTTGGCTGGTCCTGATTTGTTTCCTTTGTAATAGAGCCGTAATCGTAAGTGTAGTGCTTTCCTGAGTTCTGTAGGTGTGGCTTCTTCTTTGGTTTGGCGTCTCTTCTCAAGGACCTCCTCCTGGGGCGGCGGCCGGAGCCGGGGCAAGAGCGGGGGCAAGGCCCCGGAAAATGAGATCACGTGGCTATGAGAGAGCTCTGGTGGGCGGTGGAGGAGCTGGGCCCTGCCGCTTGCTCGCTGTGTGTTTGGGCCTGTGAACGGACCTCCCTGACTGAGCTGCTGCCTTTGGAAGGTGGAATCACGGCGCTCCCCTTGCTGGGCTGTCGTGGGGGTGGCGTGAGCAGAGTTGTGAGCGTCTGCATGCGGTGCTGGGCACACAGTGCTTGTTATAAGTGGGAGCTTAAGGCCATTGCTCTCTGCCTGGGAGGAGAACGGGGCATGGAGTCAGTGCCTGCCCTGCCCTGCTGAAGACCCCGCGCCCCCTCTCCTCCCCCTGCTGCTGTGGAAGGTGGTCGGCGGCCGGCAGACAGCCTGGTGGGGCTTTGGAAGGACAAGTGCCAAGCACGTGTCACTCCTTCCCCTGGTCTGTATGTAGGGTGCTGGGTGCAGGGGCCAGGCCTCATTTTCCTCTCAGTGTCCCCATCACTCCCAGCTTCAATCTGAGAGGCCCGCTGTGTGGACGCAAGAGGCCGGCAGAGCTGGTTCTGACTCGCGGGTGTGCAGGAGGTGGGACCCCACTCAGGGTCGGGCCGGGGGCCCAGGGGCTGTGGAGATGCCCTGCGCCAACGAGCCTGCCGTGAGCACAGAGGAGAGGTTCGAGGTCCTTTCAGGGTAAACATTCACTCCACCTTGAAGGAGACGGGGCCCAGGGAGCCTGACGAAGCTGGACCATCCGTCAGCGAGCCACCCGAAAGAGGACGCTGGAACCCATTGGGCTAGAGAGGGCCTAACAGACTGTGTCGCCCATGAGGACCCAGCGTCTCCCGTGCCTTGGGAGGCCGCATGTGCCGCACTCTTGGGAAGATTGGGAACAGCTGTCCCGAGTTGTTGCCATTGAGTCATATCTGGTCCCTGAGCCAGCGGTTGGCACCTCTGGTCATTCCGAGGGGATCTGGCCCTGTCCCCGAGGGTCCAGGGGAACCGAGTGATGGGCCTCCTCTGAGGCTCTGGCGGCTGGGCCTCCGTGGCCTCCTGCTGTGTCCTCAGCCCTGAAGGCCCTTCCCTCTGCTTTCCGTCCTCCTCCCTCCCTCCAGTTGCTAAATTCCCCTCTTCTGTGCTTGCTCAGCAGAAACTTCACGTCTTACTTTGATGTACTTCACTGTGTTGACCCTGCGGGTTTGTGTGCGTCTCCCCCACCAGACTGTGAGCTCCTTGAGGGCAGGGACTCGGCCACGCTAGTCCCTGAAGGCGGCGCTCGGCCCCACGGGCAGCAGCAGAGGCACGAGGGGGATGGAGCCAGACTTTTATTTCAGGCCGCGGGTGGCTGCAGGTTCTGCAGGAGGCGGCGTGGCAGTGTAACGCGGCGGGGGGGGGGGGGGGGCCCAGGTGGTGCCCCCCGCCCCCCAGCCAGTGCTCAGGGCTCTCGCACGGTGGCCCTGCCCTGAACGTGCCCTGCTGCTCCCTCTGAAACGCGGCCGCCTGCTCAGTCCCCTCTCTCTCCGTCCAGAAAAACGTCTAATTGTGTCTTGAACTCATTTTCATTGCTTGCTTCAATGGCCTCACTTGGCAGCTGAGGCCATATGCTAATTCCACCCTTTTCATGAAGGAATTCTGCTGATTTTACTTACTTTTTATGGTAGATTTCCCCCCTCTTTTCTTCTTTTTTTTTCTCCTGTTTCTCCAGTAAACAGTTTCCTGAGGCCACGCTCTCAGGCTCTGCGACCCTGAGCACTCAGACCGTCTCAGTCGGAGGAGCCCGGCGGGCCTCACCCTTCCAGCGCCTTTGGCCTGGGCCAGGCAGGGACGCCTGCCGTGGTTTCTCTGCCTCAGAGGGGGGGCTCGCTGTGGCCTGGGGCCCTGTCTCTAGGAGGGCCTGTCTGTGTCCGAGGCCACAGCAACCATCGTCCCTCAGAACAAGCCGAGGGTGGTTTTCCTGTCGCGGTGCCTTGTGAGTGGTGGACCCACCTCCACGGTGGTGGTGGTTGGGAGGGGGTTTCAGAGGGGTCAGGATCTGCGACCTTGGCTGAGTTTCTTCCCCACCCTGAGTCTCAGCTTCTTCATCTCTCAGGTGGACTCGTGAGGGCCCCTCCTCCCCCTCGCTGGGGTTCACTGGGGCTCTTCTCCTGGGGGAATGCAGCCCTTGGAGGCCCCTGGGCCCTCTCTCTGCAGGTCCCAGCCCCCTGGTGTTCACAGCGTGCAGTCCTGTCCTTGCTCCCTTCTTCCTTCTGTCTCTGCTTCTGGACAAGCACACGTGCCTCTTTGGAGTGTAGGAGGACGTCACCACTACAGAACAGAGAAGAATCCGTTCATGGCTGGTGGAGGGCCCTGCTCAGTGCTTTAACTGCGTCCCAGTTCTGTTCATTCCCTGCAGGGGCACTCGCTGACCACCGGCTCTGTGCTGCTGCCCGTCAGGGGCTCTGTCCCGGGGCGGAGGCTGCAGGGGCACGGGCGAGTCACAGAACAAGGCTGTCCTGGGCAGCGTGGGGACCACGGCACCCCAAGGGAGGGCCACCTCGTCCCGACCACGGAGAGTCGGGAAGAGTCGGGGAGGGGAGGCTCGCCCCTTGTGGCCTCCAGGGGCCGGGTCCGAGCTGAGGTTTGTTTGGCCGCAGGCCTGTGGCTTCGTGTCCCCTGCTCCAGCCCACTGGGATCTGGTGACAGCGGAGGGCCTGCCGCCCTTTCCCTCCAGGATGTACCTTTCTGTCCCCACTGAGGCCCAGTGTGGGTCATGGGGGCAGGAGGGGCCGGAGCTCAGCAGATGGGTCCCTTGTGCTTTCCTGATTCACGCGGCCAAAGAGGTGGATGTTTGTCCTGGTTCCTCCAACCTCTCTTTCTCGAGAAAACTCCCTCCAGAGACCTCACACTGGGAGCTGCAGGCTGGTTTTGGCCAATGGACATGTTTTGTTTGGGCCATACAGTTTAAACATTTTGTTTTGAATTGGTTGTCAACATTTAAAAATTGGCAAATTTCATACAATGGTCCAGATTTTTGGCTTCTCTTGAAAAACCAGAAGATCTGACAACTCCAGGCCCACATTCCTTTCTGGCTCCGTGGGCTGGAGCTGAGGGGGGACTGTCCCCTCCAGCCAGGGCCCAGGAATGGCTGCGGCCTCTGGACTTGGCCTCGTCTCGCGCCAGGCGTGCCGCTCAGTTGAGGACCCACCAGGCCCTGCAGGTGTTCACGTCTGCCCACCACCCCCGCCTCAGGACAGGCCTTTGTCCGGTGCCGGAATGGGTGAGGACGAGAACTCAGGTTCAGTCACGCCCGTGTGAGCACCTGCTGGGCCAGGTCCTGGGCTGTGAGGTTTGCACGTGGGATCTGGGAGCCCCACGCTGCCCTGTAGGTGGCAGGGGATCCTGTTTGCAGACGGGTGAGGGTGAGGCTCAGCGACCCGGTCTCCCCGGACAGGCAGGGAGGGGGGCTGAGGTGGGAGCCAGCGTGTCCCCCCCACGTGCCGTCCTTGTTCTCACGTGACCTGTGTCTGCAGGCGTTTCCCCTCACACCTCTCCCCGGGGAGCGAAGGCATGTGGGCCCTAAACCCAGGGCACGGTTCTTCCTTGGGATCACAGGCTGCTGTCTTCAAGAGAAATCCTCTTTGGTGCCACTTCAAGGGGGAGGCCTGGTGGAAGGACAAGGGGCCTCAGGTCAGGCAGAGCCCGGCTCTGCTCCTGGCTCCACTACCTTGGTCCAGCAGCTGCGGCAGTTGTGCCTCCTGGGTGCCTCCCCTTCTCCTCCCCCTCTCCCCCACTCCCCTCTCCCTCCCCTCTCCCTCCCCTCTCACTTAGTGAGTGCTTACTGTGTACTGAGTACTGTTAGTCGCTGTTCTGAGCCCCAGGTTTCTCTTGCAGAGATGGGCTGTTGGCTGCACCTTGACCAGCCATGTTGAGACCTTTGATCGTTGCAGCCGCTGTTCAGAGCGGCGAGGCTTTCGTGCTCATTCTCACAATGGAACTCACACTGACAGGGCCCTGGGTTTGCAGAGTTTTAGTGAAAAACACTGACTTAAAAGTAGCGTTTTCACCCAGGCCCCTTGTGAAAGCATGGGGAGGACCTGGGTCAGACGGGACCTCCTGCCCTGTGGGTCCCAAGTGCTGTGTGAGGCCCACCACACAGCCTTGGAAAAGGTTCGTAGTGGCTTTATCTCCGTTCTGTAGATGAAGAGATGGCCCAGAGTGCTTAGCTGCTACACGGAGCCGAGGCGCAGACTCGCCACCGTGGGGCCTGACCACGGCCTCTGTCCCCGAATCCGACCGGGCCCCGCGTGTCCAGGGACCACGTGACAGAGATTCAGGAGTTCTCTGTCCCGGGCAGTCCTGTCGGTCCTGGTTGGTCAGCAAGTCCGAATGTTTACTCGGTCCTGCTGGGGAGACGCCCTGGTTCCGTTCTGAGGTCCTCGTGCCTGCAGATGACCACAGGGCAGGCCTCCTGGGTGAGGTTGTCTGGGCCACAGACGTCCCTGGTGGTGAAGGGGCTGCGGGCGCACGCTCCCTCATCCACCTCTCACTGTTTGTTCAGAAGGAGCTCTTGCATCCATATTTGGTGATTCGTCTCTCTCCCCAGCCCCCTACAAGGTGTCTGCCAAAATCCTGTATAATTCGTATCATCTCCCAAGCTGTTATAGTATATGAGGACAGAGGATAATTTAGTTATTTTTGAAAAAAGATTCTTAGCAAAAGTAAAAAAGGAGGGGGCAGTTTTCATACTCACTGCATGAAATAGACAATATTTCCTGAAACAGGAGATACGAACCTCAAAGAATTTAAAATAAAACATTCATTTTATTATTTTTTTAAAGAAGGAAAACGAAAAAAAAAAAAAGTAGAATAGTCAGTCTTTTTATCCTAAGTACAGATGAAATTGATTAAACCTTAAAGACTGGCCTCCGCACACCCGGTTTATTAATTGAAGAATTTCCTCTTACCCAGAATGGGAAGTTCACATTAAACCGAGCTGGCCCCTGAGTGGCAGTGACACTTGAGAGCTGAACGTTTTCCACAATCCTATTTTCTCTTCGGAGCTAGAGGAAATCCTAAAATGGTTAAAGGGGGGAGGGGGAGGGGGGAGAGAGCAGAAACCGTACATTTTAAGGAAGCCTTCTTTCATTTCCCTGTAAAGCATGAAATCAAATTATAGCTCATGGGCCACAATTATTTTATTTCTACATTTCAAATTCCATTTTCTGCTCCTTTTCGCTGCTCTTGAACAGGAGTTGTAGTGTCGTGCAAAGTCAGCTAAAAAGATTACCCGAGATAGACTACGACACAGTAGCTTAAGGAAGCAGGGGCAGGACTCCCTGGCTCATGAGAGCCCATGGCCCGGGAGCCCACGCGCACACCTCCATCTCCTCCGTCCGGGAAGGAGTGGCGGCTGACCCCCTTCGGCCCCTCTGCCCTGAGGAAGCGTGGACACCTCTCCTCTTCCTGTGCGCCTCTCCGAGGAGGCCGCTGGGAGCGGTGTGTCCTCTGTCCGGGGCTTCCAGGGCGGCCAGGAGAGATGGTGTGAGGCCATGCCTGGCGCCCGGCAACACTCCTCCCTGGCGGGGTCGAAGGTCATGCCTTTCCCAATTCTCATCCAGTCCCCCTATTTTGTCGTAGAGAGAGACTCGACTTAGGGCTAGTGTGTCTTTTTACCAGCTCTTGCTGATCCCTTAATATCAGAGCAGGCCTGGGGCTCAGAGTTTCAACTCTAGTTAACATCTAACAACAGTGCATTCCATTGTTTTGCTTTGTTGTCTTATTTATCTTCTCTGTTAACTTCTACTTACAGCAAGTTTAATGCATTTACTGTCATGTAAAGTTCTTTTTAATATAAATGCATTTGAGTTCAAAAAAAGGACTTGATTTAAACACACATAACTCAGTAGTGGTAGTAGTAGTGTCCATGGGCGTGGCAGGGGTCACAGGCGTGGTCCACAGGTGGGGTAACTCGGACTCCCTCCCTGAAGTAGGACACGCCCGCTCTCCAGACCCCTGGCGGAGAGCTCCAGCCATCCAGCCCCATCTTTACCAGCCCTGCCTCTCAGGAAGTTCTCTTAAAGATCCAGCCAAAGTCCTTCATGCTTCCATTCAAGATCACGTCAGCCACATGGCCCGTCCCTCCGAACGGGGCCCCAGCCGCTGCCCAGCCTCCACCCGCACAGTCCTCACCCCGCCCCGCCGGACGCCAGAATCAGGGCCGGCCGTGGCGCCTCGCACCCCTCCCTGCCGTGCGCTGACCCCTGCTCCTCCGCTCAGACCCCCCACACACACTGCAGCTCACAGACCAAGGCCCGGGATTTCGGTCTGTATTCGCAGCCTCCAGCACAAGACGCAGCTCGGGCGCAGCGTCGTTGATCTCTGTTGGACTGAGTGAGCGCACCGTAGCTTCCCCACCTCCTCCACTCGGTGGACCAGGAGTCCAGTCCTGATGCTGAGATTCTGGCCCTGCTGGTGTAGAGAACTACCTGAGCGCCTCGTCTTGGCCCGCAGGCTGGAGGGGAAGGCTTGTGTTCTCTCCCCATCTGCCCACTCACTTCTGATGCCTGCTGGGATCCTGGGAATGGGAGGTAAAACTGAGCTAACAGACCCAGCAAGATGCACGCAGACGGGACCCAAACACTCAGGGGCCGTGGGGCTTCATCTGCAGCCTCAGTCCAGCGCCCACACGCTACCTCTGCAGCAGGAGCCCCGCTGCCGCGCAGCCAACATCAGGGACTTCTAAGGGGTCCAGAGGTCACGGCGACTTGACTGACCCCACTGGAAACCCGGGTCGGCACCAGGCACCACCCGCGCCTGGCAGTAACCCTTGGTCACTCTGTTTCTTCATCAGACTTTGATCAGACGACAGGAAGTGACATAACTGGCCCGTCTTGTCTTTTTCAGAATCCCTAGTATTTCCCCAGAATGAATCAAACAGTGTCCTTCCCGATTCCCACGAACCCAGGGTAGGAAATCATTCTGAGACTAGAGGGGCAGAGTGAGCGAGTGGGTGGGAAACACAAGTCAAAAACTTGCAGCTCACAAATGACCCTCTATATTTCTCAGTCTATCAGAGCTTTTCATCTAGTTGTACTGACTACAGAATCCTTTAAAGGTTTGCAGAATAATTATAACAGGGTTAAAGTTTCTCAGTACTTTTAAAAATTACAATTTCCAATTCTGTAGATTATATATCTTAATCATTTCAGAAATAAAAATAAAGGAAAACTTACAAAGGTCAGCATTTAACAAGTTATCTGTGAGATGCAACTTTCCTTCTGGGACTAAAGGGGGAAAAATGTGTTCAGGAAAAAAGAAGTTTTCTGCTGGAGAAACTGAATATAAAACTTTAAACATCTTAGCAAATCAGATATTTAATCCAAATTTGATTTTTAATCAGAAGCTATGGGCATCTGAAAAAAGGGGAAATAATATCAAATTTAAAATAAAGAAAAAAGAAATTTAACTGGTGACATTAAGTATTCACTAAGCGGTGCGAATGCACCGTTATCGACAATGTAAACCGCAGTGGAAGTTGATATCCTGCTATCACCACGACCATTTCCCAGTACACCGACTCCCCTCGTGCGGCAGCCTCCTCAGTCTGTGCGAGGGGACTCGTGGGCGGAGTCGCCGGAGGGGACACATGCAGGGCTGTGGGAAGCGCCTCGGGCACAGGGGCCTCCAGGAAGTGCGCTGCTGGGATGGTTCTTCCTGGCGGAGGAGGGAGAGGAGTGACCGCCACATGGAACAAATACTGCCAGCCCCCAAATCCAGCAGACCCATGGGCCCCCACAGGGACCTTGGTAAGTGCCAGCCAGTGGCCTGGAGCACTGTGTCCCCCAGGGCGCAGGCGATCCTGCAAAGGGGGCTCCCCCACAAGCACCCTGCTGGACTCCCCCAGACCAGCAGTGAGCCGCCTGAGCGGGACCGCCTGGGCAGGACTGGACATCTCCCCTGGTCACCCAGGTGCCACGATGCATGAGCTGCGAAGCCGGGCTTCCTCTTCTCTGGGAGAATGGGGAGCTACACCAAACGGGCCAGAAGGAGAGCAAGCTTCAGGCGCCCCTGATCCCATAGGTGACGAGCTGACCCAGCATCCAGCAGAACCAGCGTGCCGCCCGACTGGCAGGAAACCTCACAGTGGCTGCCTAACCCCAGTGCCAGGCACACGGGCCGGGAGCCGAGCCGGGCTCGGGACTGCACGCGGCTGGCGGCAGACAGGGGCCCTGGAAAGGACGCCGCTCAGCCTGCACGAACTGCCCACACTCACCGTCCCAGAGGGGTCACGTAAAAAATCTTTACGGGGCTTCCCTGGTGGCGCAGTGGTTGAGAGTCTGCCTGCCAATGCAGGGGACACAGGTTCGTGCCCTGGTCTGGGAGGATCCCACATGCCGCGGAGCGGCTGGGCCCGTGAGCCACAACTGCTGAGCCTGCGCGTCTGGAGCTCTGTGCTCCGCAGCGGGAGAGGCTGCGATGGTGAGAGGCCCGCGCACCGCGATGAAGAGTGGTCCCCGCTTGCCGCAACTAGAGAAAGCCCTCGCACAGAAACGAAGACCCAACACAGTCATAAATAAATAAATAAATAAATAAATAAATAAATAAATAAATAAAAGAACGTGAATTTCTTTAAAAAAAAAAAAATCTTTACGGGTCGGCGGATGTGGCAACACCGGGCCTGCACCTGACATGGCCAAGGAGCACTTTTACCCGGGGCCCTGCAGCTCCCCGTTGCCCCCTACGCTGGCATTTGTACTACCCGCCTGATTCCTGACAGCACGTCAGCTTGTGACTTCTGCCTGATGTGCGTCAGCTCTGACCCTTACCACAACCCCACGAGGAGGAGACCCTCCCGTTCTAATAGAGAGAACTCTGAGGTCAGGTCACACGACAGTGAACAGCGGAGGCAGGGCTAGAACTCGGAGCCGTCTGAATTCAAATGTCTGCTTTTTCTATTGCCAGCTGCCTCTTGGCCAGAGTCCTGCATTCCTGAGTCTCTGGGGACCCTACGGTGTCCCGAAGAGCAGGTGGGAAAGGGCCCGAGGACGGGAAGAGGAAGGGGAGTGGACAAGGTGCAAAGGCGAACGGGCAGTGTCCCCAGGACAGCCCCGAGCCCGGGCACAGTCCCTCATCACCACCCGACGAGCCCCGGAGGACAGCAGGGCAGTGTCAGCGGAGGAGGAACAGGAGAAACAACAAAGAGAGCCGTGTAAGACACAAGGAAAAACAAACAGCGAGGACGAGACAGCAGCAAAGACAGGTGCTGGAGCCCTGCCAAAAGGGAGAGACGCCAAAACCCAATACATGGCTGGAGACTTGCAAGGAAACACCCGCAGAGCTGAGTGGGGAGGGTGCTGGCCGAGAGCGCAGGGTGCTTGGTGCAGAGCCCTGGGTGCCCACCCTCCCTTTCCGAGCCTCACCGTCCTGGTCTGTAAACGGGGGAAAGCACGTAACTGTGACTCAGGGACAATGGGTAGCCGTCCAGATAAAACTCAAGTTAGATCTCCATCATGCACTTTACATCAAAATAAATTCCAAATGGATTAAAGTTTGAAACATAGACATTTAAAACTGTACAAGTACTGGAAGAAAACACATGAAAAAATATATATAATCTGAAAAGTAAAAAAAATACCTAGGTAAGATACCAAACCCAGAAACAAGAGAGAAAAACGGAAAGACTGACCATTTCAACATAAAAATCAAACATTTCTGCCTGGAAAAAGTCATAAAAGCCAAAGATAACTGGGGAGAGAAGCCTAAAATGCGCCTTCCCCACAAAGGATATGCTCCTCAATGTTTAAAAAGTTTCTTTAAATTGGCAACAAAGAGCAACGATCCAGTCCAAGTGGGAAGCAGTTATCAACAGTGCCCGTGCCGCACCCGCAGCACCTCCTCTGGGCTCCGCAGTGTTTAAAAAGTTTCTTTAAATTGGCAAC